>NC_052072.1:28796845-29096845 GCF_015852505.1 Tachyglossus aculeatus | reverse complement strand
GAATATAAAGCTTCTTGAGGTCAGGATCGTATCTACTCATTCTGTGGGGCTCTCCCAGGTGCTTAGTACAGTATTCTGCTCATCACGGGAGGTAAGCGTGTTCTGTTGATTGGGAAGGTGTCCTCAGGACACCTTTGAAAGTCAGAGTCGGGGCTAGAAAAAGGCCCTGGAAATTCTAACTTCCAGTTAAGGCGGCTGCCTCTGCCCGTAGGTAAGGGGGACAATCTCAGAATGCCCCTCCCCGGCCCAGCCCAGTCACAGGGTCCCACTCTGGCCCCTAGATTCCAGGCCTGTGCCCCGGGAGAGGGAAGGTCCAATCCAATCCGGAATCAGAAGGACCTTGGAGTTTGGGTTGAATGCAGAATCCCCACAGGTAAGTCTAGAAGACCTAGATCAGCTTGATTTTGTCTAGTTTTCTCAGGAACCACCAGATCAAGTGACCAGACCAGATCCATTCATTCATTCAGTTGTATTTATTGAGCACTTATTGTGTGCAAATCACTGTACTAAGTGCTTGGGAGAGTACAATATAAGAACCTGAAGCTCCTGAACACTGAAGCCCCACAGCTGGAATGGTATCTAAAGGCCAGAGAACCCCAACTCCATCGTTGAGGGGACTCTGGCCTATGAGAGAAAGGAATTGGGAAGCAGCGTGGCTCAGTGGAAAGAGCCCGGGCTTTGGAGTCAGAGGTCATGGGTTCAAATCCCGGCTCCGCCGATTGTCAGCTGTGTGACTTTGGGCAAGTCACTTCACTTCTCTGGGCCTCAGTTCCCTCATCTGTAAAATGGGGATTGACTGTGAGCCCCCCGTGGGACAACCTGATCAGCTTGTAACCTCCCCAGCGCTTAGAACAGTGCTTTGCACATAGTAAGTGCTTAATAAATGCCATCATTATTATTATTCAGCCCAGTCTAACAGATGGGAAGATCCCCCTGCTGCTTCTAAGGCAGGGGTATGGATGAGATGACCTTTAACAGTCACTGAAGATCAGAGGTTGTTGTCACACTTCGGACCCCCACCCTGTTGCAAGTCTGGGTCTGATGGGAAATCCATATATCTCTTCCCCCAGTTTACCTAGGGGGAAGACAATTACTTTTATATATTGCTCATGATTAAAACCTGAGGAATGACTTAGAGGAATGCACAGGTACAGAGGTCTTTGATGTAGACAAAAGAAGAGCTTCTCCTGCCACCCACAGCTCTTACAGGCACATAAATTCCCCTGACAGATGGAAGGGAGAATGGGAATCAGATTTGCCTCAGGAGCTAGCAGAAACTGCCTGAATTTTAATATCCCACCTTTGATCTGTTGCACAGCTGACAGTGAGGTGGGAAGGACTTTATTAGTGGGCATAAATCATAACTGATAAAATTGCTTTACCCCGGAGAAGAAAGGTACCCAGGGCTGCCAGCAAAGTGGGAATGACGAAGTCAATGCCCAGCATCAGGCAACCCTTTGTGACCCAGTCAGCCCTGTCCTGGACAGGCAGTTTGTTGGGATGTGATTAGGGATGTAGCCAGTCAGGAAAGACTTTGGTGGATAGCTCTGGACTACTGAGAGAAGAAATCTAAGAGTCTGTCCTCCGTGGGACACTCAATCGGCTTTCCTTGATGATAATCTCCAGACTTTTGGGGTGACCCTCCAGAGGTTAGCCTTTAGCTTAGACTCCTTCCATACCCCCTGACCACTACGTGCTTTTCAGGATAGAAGACTCCCAGCCTCATTCGGTCTCACCCCACATTTTGACAGGAAGTTCTCTCATACTGTTCCTTGCCAAAAACTTCCCGGCAGACTTTTCTTAGATTTCCCCCCACCCTAAAAGACCCAGCCCTCAATCCCATCTAATCTTTCATCCCATCACTTCCTACGAACTTCCATGAATCCCATCCATCTTTCATCCCTCCGTTCTGAGCCTGAATTCCCTCCCCTGAGATCATTTAAGATCTCTGCCGTCCTTACAGTCCAGGCCTCTGTATCCGGTATCCCACACCTCCTTTCCGGCCTCTCTGGCAACCCCCTACTCATCCTAGGATTTCCCCCCTGTCTGCTGATCCGATGACCCTGCAAGTATAAACCCCTCCCTAAACTCCCCCTCTCCCTGGGCCTTTCCAAGAGCCCTGGGGACTCTGCCCTCCAACCCCAGCCACATCCCCTCCCGTCTCTGGTCTCTCCTTGTCAGGCCAAAGAGTGGGACAATGGGTTCCAGATGTGCCACTTGCACACAGCTGGAAATTGGGGATAGGCCCCAGGTGCTGCACTTCGGGGGAGGGATTAACGCATGGAGGAGCCAGAAGAACTGGAGCAGAGCCCCGGGGATGAGAAGGGAGCTGCAGGATCAGTGCAGAGAGGCGTCTCACTCAACCTGCCTTATCTCTGTTGAGCCAGAGGGACATGGACTTGTGGTTCTCAAAGGAAACAGGGAGGATCTGATGTGAGGAGTGCAAGGGGGAGACAGAAATCTCCCCAGATTCTTAAGAAATCTTCCCCCAGTTTCCCAGCCATTCTTCCAGAGCTCTTCTGTGCTGAAGCTCAAGGTATCCAGAGGTTGAACTCCTTGGTATTCCTGATTAGATTCATTCATTCATTCCAATGTGCAAGCATTGTACTTAGTGATTGGAAGAGTTCAATACAACCTTCCCTGCCCACAGCAAGCTAACAGTCTAGATGCTCAGTTTAATGCAGTGATGCTCAGAACTTCAATGCCCCAATACCTAAGAATTCCTATAACCTTCCAGGCCACCCCTGACCATTTTAATCAATCAATTGCATTCATTGAATGCTTACTATGTGCAGAGCACTGTACTAAGCACTTGGAAGAGTGTGATACAGTTGGTAGATGTGTTCTCTGCCCATAAGGAGCTTGCAGTCTAAAGGGGGAGACAGACTTATATTTATTAATATAAATAAATAGATTGCAGATATATACTTGTGCTATGGGGCTGAGGTTGGGATGAATATCAAGTGACGGCCGGAAGGCAGGAGAAAATACAAGAATGCAGAGAAGGAAAGAGGTGAGGGCTGGAGAGGTAGATTGGGGAATTATCTGTGCAGAGGTGGGAGTGAATGAGTTCTCCAAGGAAGTGGGTGTAGATGGAGAAGAGAAGGGAACCCAGAACTGAGTCATGAGGGAATTCCACAGTTAGGGGCTGGGAGGCAGAGGAGGAGCCTGTGAGGGAGAATGAGAAGTGGAGAGAGAGGGAGAGAGAGAGAGAGAAGAGAAGAGGAGAGAAGAGAAGAGAAGGGAAGAGAAGAGAAGAGAAGAGAAGAGAAGAGAAGAGAAGAGAAGAGAAGAGAAGAGAAGAGAAGAGAAGAGAAAAGAGAAAAGAGAAGAATCAGGAGAGAAGAGTGTTAGTGAGGTCAAGGTTGAATAATGAGTCCAGGAGGAAGGGGAAGGTCCGTAGTGTCAAAGACCCACAGTGGTATATGAGAGTCCCACTGGTGAATAAACCACATGCTTAGTGGGTGGAGTGCAGCCCTGGAAGTCAGAAGGACCCAGATTCTAATCCTGGCTCCTTCACTTCTCTGCTGTGTGACCTTAGAAAAGTCCTGTGCATCAGTTACTGCATCTATTAAATGGGGATTAAGACTGAGAGGCCCATTTGGAACACAGACTGTGTCCAACTTGAGTAACTTGTATCTACTCCAGCATTTAGTCAAGTGCCTGGCACATAGTGCTTAACAAATACCAATTAAAAAAAGAGGGATGGAGGAGGTTTAGGATTGGAGGACATTGGAGACAGTATCCCCTGAGAAACAGTGGCAAGGTGTCTATTCCCCTCCCCACAGCACCTGTATATATGTATATATGTTTGTACATATTTATTACTCTATTTTACTTGTACATATTTATTCTATTTATTTTATTTTTTTAATATGTTTTGTTTTGTTGTCTGCCTCCCCCTTCTAGACTGTGAGCCCGCTGTTGGGTAGGGACCGTCTCTATATGTTGCCAACTTGTACTTCCCAAGCGCTTAGTACGGTGCTCTGCACACAGTAAGCGCTCAATAAATATGATTGAATGAATTGAATGAATGAATATGCTAGAGCCCAGCATTGAGCTAGGCTCACCTCTCAGGTCCCAAGGCTTCCAGTCTCCTCTAGGGTCAGCAGAAAGTCAAACTGGTGGGGTCCACCCGGTCCATCTTGGGGACAGCAGGATGTCACTGAACCATAAGTGATCAAGGCCAAACTGCATGTGGGCCACAGCTCACTTCTAAGGATACTGGTGCACCAGGCTCAGCTACCACACTGTGGCTGGGTCCCCTGGCTAGGCCAGGCTGGCTTCGAGATTTCTGGCCCTGATCAGGTTCGAATCCATGCTGTTACAAACAGGAGAGCAATGGTAGCATCCTTTCTTTGAAAGGCTCAAGAGATAGTGAACATGGAGGGTGTGGTGCTCAGTGAGTGGTGTTATCTGTCTGTAGACAAACGCTGAGGGGGTAGGGGCAGAAGAACAGAGAAGATAGAGAGCACTGGGAGGATGTGAAGGGAGAGGGAAGAGGGGGCTTTGTTCGTGGTAATAGTATTCATTCATTCATTCAATCGTATTTATTGAGCGCTTACTGTGTGCAGAGCACTGTACTAAGCGCTTGGAAGTACAAGTTGGTAACATATAGAGATGGTCCCTACCCAACAGTGGGCTCACAGTCTAGAAGGGGGAGACAGACAACAAAACAAAACATGGAGACAGGTGTTCTAAGCGCTGGGGAGGTTACAAGGTGATCAGGTTGTCCCACGTGGGGCTCACAGTCTTAATCCCCATTTTTACAGATGAGGTCACTGAGGCACAGAGAAGTTAAGTGGTTTGCCCAAAGTCACACAGCTGACAATTGGCGGAGCAGGGATTTGAACCCATGACCTCTGACTCCAAAGCCCGTGATCTTTCCACTGAGCCATGCTGCTTCTCCATGGTGGCGGGTGACAGCACTACAGGTCCCACTTGTCGAGTATCACCGGATGTTATGAGTGTTCATGAGCCCTCAGTGAAAAGAAATCACAGCTCTTAGAACAGTGTTTGACATATAGTAAGTGCTAAATAAATCATACTAATAACATCATCTGGAATGTTTCCCAGAAGTTCTCCTATTCCTAGAGCTTTCTCTGGCAGAGAGGTGGAGGAAGGGGACAGGACCCCAGACCCCCTCTACTTGTTTCAGAACCTTTGCATAAGAGCACGGGCTTTGGAGTCAGAGTTCATGGGTTCAAATCCTGGCTCCGCCAATTGTCAGCTGTGTGACTTTGGGCAAGTCACTTAACTTCTCTGTGCTTCAGTTACCTCATCTGTAAAATGAAGGTTAAGACTGTGAGCCCCCCGTGGGACAACCTGATCACCTCCCCAGTGCTTAGAACAGTACTTTGCACATAGTAAGCACTTCATAAACGCCAACATCATTAGTATTATTCCCAGGTCCCTGTGAACATGGCTACAAGAATTCGGTGGAAGAAGCCTAGGCAGATGGAGGCTGGGTACTTAAAATACTGGATCTAAAGACATCTAGTCCCATAGCTCTATCAGACAAGGGGCAGCCCAGAGGAAAACCAGACTGTCTGGTGTAAAATCGGATGAAGGGCCACTCTACCTCCAACACCTCCTAAAAGCTCTGGTGTGCCAGTTTCCATGATTTCCTAGAAACATTTTAGGGGACAAGGTAACCTCTACTTTGCATCCCCTTGGCTGCAGTGGAAAGAGTCACCTTTCACATACCTTGCATTTAAGACAACGGGAATCACAGGGCAGTGGCTTTCTGGAAGGGAAGCAGAAGGGAAAAGTGGAGGAAAAACACAGGGGTATCAATCAATCAATGGTATTTTTGGAGCATTTGTGTGCAGAGCACTGTACTAAGCACTTGGGAGAGTACAGTGTAGCAGACTTGGTAACCACATTCCCTGCCCGTAAAGGTGCATGAGAATCCCACAGATGCTAAGGATACTGTTGGCTTCCATGGTGGGGAATTTTACTACAATATTCCCACACAATTTGTAGCAAAACCACAGGGAATAGCCAGCAGATATCCAACTTCCTCCTTTGGGTGGGAGCTCTTTCTGGATACCAATAATGTCACTTTCCTGTTTTCCTATTTCTTTAACCAAATTCAAAAGTGTAGCAAGTCTGTGACAGGATAGCCACCTCTGCCAATCCCTAATAATAATTGTGGTATTTGTGAAATGTTTAGGCTCTAAATTAAATACAAGGGAACTAGATTGGGCATAGTACTTGTCCCAAAGTCAAGTGGGAGGGAGAACAGGTATCTAATCCCCATTTTACAGATGAGGAAACTGAAGCCCAGAGAAATGCACTTGGATCTGCAACCTTTCAATATTTGATATGCGCCTCAGCCCCACAGCTTTTATGTATATATCTCTAAATTATGCATTTATATTAATGTCTGTCTCCCCATCTAGACCGTAAGCTCATTTTGGTCAGGGAAAGTGTCTACCAACTCTGTTGAACTCTCCCAAGTGCTTAATACAGTGCTCTGGACACAGTAAGCGCTCAATAAATACCACTGATGTTGTTGTTGATGATGATATTGAAGTGACTTGTCCAAGGTCACACGGAAGGCAAGGGGCAGAGTCGGAATTAGAACCCAGGTCCTCTGACTCCCCGGGCCTTGCTCCTTCTACTAGGCCACCCTACTTCCTCCCTGCTGCAAGTCAGTTGCCGGCTCCAAGCAACAAGTTTAAGAAGGGGCCCTGACTGGAAGTGTGGCACCTAGAGAGGCCTCCAAGATGGAAAGGAGAAGCATCAAACAGGTCAGACAGACCCTTGCTTGATAATAATAATAATAATAATTGGCATTTGTTAAGCGCTTACTATGTGCAAAGCACTGTTCTATGCGCTGGGGAGGATACAGGGTGATCAGGTTGTCCCTCATGGGGCTCACAGTCTTAATCCCCATTTTACAGATGAGGTAACTGAGGCCCAGAGAAGTGAAGTGACTTGCCCAAGATCACACAGCAGACATGTGGTGGAGTCGGGATTCGAACCCATAACCTCTGATTCCAAAGCCCGTGCTCTTTCCACTGAGCCACGCTGCTTCTCTTGATCTTGCTTCCTCTTCCCCTGGCCAGCATGGATCAGGCCAGCGTACAAATGAGCTCTGGGCAGTGACATCACCCCCTGCTTAAATTCCCACTAGGCGCTTAGGTCCGGTGATGAGAGAGGAGGTGACTCAGTTGGGCCTTTTAAGTCAGAGGTCATGGGTTCAAAACCCTGCTCCACCAATTGTCAACTGTGTGACTTTGGGCAAGTCACTTAACTTCTCTGTGCTTCAGTTACCTCATCTGTATATTGGGGATTAAGACTGTGAGCCCCCCGTGGGACAACCTGATCACCTTGTAACCTCCCCAGTGCTTAGAAGAGTGCTTTGCACATAGTAAGCGCTTAATAAATGTCATTATTATTATTATTAAGATGAGCTCCAACAGGAAAAGCATTGATTTGATTGCCTTTTGGGGCCAATTAATGTCTGGCCAAGAGCTCCGCGCTGGAAGGACAGCGGCTCACTCTTGGCAAGGGCCAACCTGGTACTTTCACCTCAGAGTCCGATAGACACGCGGGGACACGACTGCCCTCTTAACTGATGCCACATCACATCCTCAATCCACACGAGCCTTGGGTGCTCTTGCAGCGAGAGAGAGTGAGGTTAGAGTCGGGGGAAACTTCAGGAACATCAAGGGGCTTAGTCACTGGACAGGCTATCGTGGGGAAGAGTGGGTCTCCTCCCTGGATGTGATGGGCCTCCCATCTCTCCTGAATGATTTAGGCATTCTCCTGTCTGGTGGCAGGGTCTGGATCCCGATGACTTCTGGGGCTCCCTGTGGCAGGGCACAAAAGAAATTGACAAGGAGAATTATGCTACAGATTGTTTCCCTCTCTGAGTGTTTAATATATTGCAAGTATATAATAATAATAATGATGATAACTGTGGTGTTTGTTAAGCACTTACTATGTGCCAGGCACTGTACTAAACGCTGGGGTGGATACAAGAAAATCAAGTTGGATAGAGTCCCTGTCCCACATGGGGCTCACAGAAGCAGCATGGCCCAGTGGAAAGAACACGGGCAGGGGAGACAGAGGCCCTGGATTCTAATCCAGGCTATGCCACATGTCTTCTGTGTGACCTTGGACAAATCACTTAATAATAATAATGGCATTTGTTAAGTGCTTACTATGTGCAAAGCACTGTTCTAAGCGCTGGGGGGATACAGGGTGATCAGGTTGTCCCACGTGGGGCTCACAGTCTTAATCCACATTTTACAGATGAGGGAACTGAGGCTAAGAGAAGTTAAGTGACTTGCCCAAGGTCACACAGCAGACATGTGGCGGAGCCGGGATTCGAACCCATGACCTCTGACTCCAAAGCCCCTGATCTTTCCACTGAGCCATGCTGTAACCTCAGCTTAACTTCGCTGTGTCTCAGGTAGCTCATCTGTAAAATGGAGTTTAAGTTCTACTCTATCCTACTTAAACTGTGACTGTGCATAACCTGATTATCTTATAGCTTCCCCAGCACTTAGAACAGTGCTTGGCACATAGTAAGCACGAGTACCATTTAGAAAAAAACAAAAAAAAATGTAGATGAAGCAGTGAGGCTTAGTGGAAAGTGTATGGGCCTTGGAGTCAGGGGACCTGGGTTCTAATCCCAGTTCTGCCACCTGCTTGCTGTGTGACCTAGGGCAAGCCACTTCACTTCTCTGTACCTTAGCTTCCTTATCTGTAAAATGGGGACACAATATATGTTTTCTCTCCCTCTTAGACTGTGAGACATGAGCGGGAAAGGGACCGTTTCTGACCTGATTATCTTGTGTCGATCTCAACACTTAAAATGGTGCTTGGCACAGAGTGAGAGGCGAATAAATGCTGCAGTTATTTTTGTTGGGTATACTACTACTTCTATAGCCCTAACGTGTTAAGATTCTCCCATCTGAACCTTAATGCTGGCATTTGCTAAGCACCAAAAACTGTGCTAAACTTTGGGGTAGATTCAAGATTACTAGAACCGACACAGCTCCTTGGCCACACAGGACTCGCAGTCTAAGAAGGAAGGAGGAAAGGATCCTCTCCTACCAATGGGCATAGTTTAACATAGTTAAACTCTTAAAATACCACCTTCTTCAGGAAATCTTCCCAGACTAACTGGAAAAGGAAGTGTTCTCCCCTCAACAGCAGCATGGCATAGTGGATAGAGAATGGACTTGGGAGTCAGAAGGTCAAGGGTTCTAATCCTGACTCTACCACCTGTGTGCTGTGGCCTTGGGCAAATCACTTCACTTTTCTGTGCCTCAGTTACCTCATCTGTAAAATGGGGATTAAGACTGTGAGCCCCATGTGGGACAGGGTCTGTGTCCAACCTGATTTGCTTGTATCCACCCCAGCGCTAAGTATGCCTGGCACATAGTAAGCGCTTAACAAACACTACAACCCCAGTCTGTCTGTACAGATAGCTTCCACACCTCTCCTCACCCACTGAGATTCCCTTGGCTTTTTACAGAATTTAACTGCTTCATTCATTAGTTTGTCCAATTATATGTATTTGATGTTGGATCAGTTGCCCTAAGGTCCTTCTTAAGCTTTCCTGGATCTGCATGGTCTGCTTTAGACTGTAGACGTCTTGAGGGCAGGCCCCGAGTGCGTGCACTTGGAGGTTCTGCAGGCCTAGCAGGACCCAAGCCTTCCACCTCCAAGCTACTCGCCTGAAAACTTATGTAACTTTAGATCCGGGTGTGGGATGTTCCTATTGAAGCCAGGTAAGGAAATCAAAGGCAGAGGGCCCCCCTGTTCCATGTGTCTCTCATTGCCCTGGGTGTTCACCCCTTCTGATTTTCAGCTGCCAAAGCATTCTGTGCCAGGAAATCTCCTCTTCTGGCAGGTACTGGGCCTTTGCTGTTTGTCCCTGCAGGCAACCAACGGCTCCTACTATTCAAAAAAAAAAAAAAAGAAGAAGAAAACAACAAAAAACATTTTCAAATTGGCTGCAATTCTTCACTTCCAACCTTCCCTCAGTATACTCTCCGCTTTCTCCCCTCATCGTTTTACCGGAGGGAGATGCAGGAGATGATAGAGAAGAAATCTGGATTCTGAAGCACCCTCAACAAAGACTGGAGGCCCCAAAATAGGTGGCCTCTGTGCAGGGGTGGCAGAAATACCCAGTGATGAGAGCCCCTTCTCAGTCTGGATCCTCAGTGTGTTCAGTGATCAGTGGCGGATTAGTCAATCAATCAATTAGTATGTTTGGTTTTGTTCTCTGTCTCCCCCTTTTAGACTGTGAGCCCACTGTTGGGTAGGGACTGTCTCTATATGTTGCCAACCTGTACTTCCCAAGCGCTTAGTACAGTGCTCTGCAGACAGTAAGCGCTCAATAAATACGATTGATTGATTGATTTATCGGGTACTTACTTTATGCAGAGCACTGCACTAAGTGCTTGGGATAGTACAAAATAATGAGTTGTAGGCATGTTCCCTGCCCATAGTGAGTTTACAGTTTGGAGGGGTAGACAGATAATATAAATAAATCAATTATGGATGGATACATGAGTGCTGTAAGGTAGAGGGAAGGATAAATAAAGGGTGCAAATACAAGTTCCAGGGCAATGCAGAAAGGAATGGAAGAGGAAATAAGGGCTTTAGTCGGGGACGGACTTTTGGAGAAGATGTGTTTTTAATAAGGCTTTGAAGGTGGGGAGAGTGAACATCTGTTGGATATGAAGAGGGAGGGCGTTCCAGGCCAGAAGCAGGATGTGAACAAGAGGTCAGTGGTGAGATAGTTGAGTTTGAGGTACAGTTAGTAGGTTGCGATTAGAAGAGCTGGGTTATAGTAACAATAATAATAATGATAATAATCACAGTATTTGTTAAGCGCTTACTATATGCCAGGCACTGTTCTAAGCGCTGGGGTAGATACAAGGTAATCAGGTTGTCCCACATAGGGCTCGCAGGCTTCATCCCCATTTTACAGATGAGGGAACTGAAGCACAGAGAAGTTAGGTGGCTTGCCCAAGGTCACATGGCTGACAAGTGGCAGAAGTGGGATTAGAACCCATGTCCTTTGACTCCCAACCCAGTGCTCTTTCCACTAAGCCATGCTGCTTCTCAAGCAGGGAGGTAAGATAGAAGGGGGCAAGGTGACTGAGTGATTTCATGTTAATGTCTGTCTCCACCCCATCTCTAGACTGTAAGTTCATTATGGGCAGAGAATGTGTCTGCTAATTCTGCTATATTGTGTTCTGCGCAAATTAAGTGCTCGATAGCCCCGGCCCACGTCATCCCCCGGGCCTGGAATGCCCTCCCTCTGCCCATCCGCCAAGCTAGCTCTCTTCCTCCCTTCAAGGCCCTGCTGAGAGCTCACCTCCTCCAGGAGGCCTTCCCAGACTGAGCCCCTTCTTTCCTCTCCCCCTCGTCCCCCTCTCCATCCCCCCGTCTTACCTCCTTCCCTTCCCCACAGCACCTGTATATATGTATATACGGTTGCACATATTTATTACTCTATTTATTTATTTATTTATTTATTTATTTTACTTGTACATTTCTATCCTACTTATTTTATTTTGTTGGTATGTTTGGTTCTGTTCTCTGTCTCCCCCTTTTAGACTGTGAGCCCACTGTTGGGTAGGGACTGTCTCTATGTGATGCCAATTTGTACTTCCCAAGCGCTTAGTACAGTGCTCTGCACATAGTAAGCGCTCAATAAATACGATTGATTGATTGATTGATTGATTGATAGATATGATTGAGCAAGTGATTGAGATGGATTGAAAGTGATCCATCTCTGGGCCTGCTTCTCCATTCTGCCCCTAAGATCCTAGCTCCCTTTCCCTGCTTGCCCCAAAGCCCAGAAGTCTTGTAAGAAATCAAATTGCCATGTGGGCGTTCTTCATGAGCCAGAACGAGAAGAAGCCCGGTGGAGACCCTAATCTGGGAATGAGAGCACTGTTGCAGAACTAAGCAGTGTGGCTTAGTGAAAAGATGACGGGGCTGGGATCCTGGCTCTAATCCTGGCTCTGTCACTTGTCTGCTGTGTGATCTTGGGCAAGTCAGTTCACTTCTCTGTGCCTCGGTTACCCCATCTGTAAAATTGGGATTGAGCCCGTGAGCCTCCTGTGGGAACTGGACTTTGTCCAACCTGATTATCTTGTATCTACCCCAGTGCTTAGTACTGCCCAAGTGACCTGCCCAAGGTCGCACAGCAGAAAAGTGGCAGAGGCAGGATTAGAATGCAGGTCCTCCTGACCCCTGGGCCCGTGCTCTATCCACTGGGCCACACTGCTTCCCCAGAAGTTTCTGAAGCTTCTTCCCAAACTGCTGTTCCCAGACATTACAGAGCCCAGGACTAGCCACGAGACTCTAATCAGGCTCTGGCCGGTACCTGGGGGGGAAAAGGGAGGAAGACCTCCTCGGTCTGTTTCCTCCCTTCAAGGCCCTACTGAGAGCTCACCTCCTCCAGGAGGCCTTCCCAGACTGAGCCCTTTCCTTCCTCTCTCCCTCGTCCCCCTCTCCATCCCCCCATCTTACCTCCTTCCTTTCCCCACAGCACCTGTATATATGTATATATGTTTGTACATATTTATTACTCTATTTATTTATTTATTTTACTTGTACATATCTATTCTATTTATTTTATTTTGTTAGTATGTTTGGTTTTGTCTCCCCCTTTTAGACTGTGAGCCCACTGTTGGGTAGGGACTGTCTCTATATGTTGCCAATTTGTACTTCCCAAGCGCTTAGTACAGTGCTCTGCACACAGTAAGCCCTCAATAAATACGATTGATGATGATGATGATGATGATGATGGTGCTGGAATCCTACTGGCTTGTCCCAGGATTGTGCTTATTATGGAAACAGCAGCCCTGCATCACTGGTTCCTGTTCCACATATTCTTCCTCATATTTCTTGTATTTTGATGTAGTTGGAGACTTGATCCTTGGGCACACCAGATAGTAGGGATTAGAAGGCAAAAGGGAAGGGAAGAAGGAACCCACAAAATGTTTTTCTGTAGCACAGTGAGAGGACTTAGATTGGAAAGAACCACAAAAGATCATCCATCTAGTCCCTCTCCCTGCCACCAGATAGGACTATACATTACTGTCCAGAGAGAAGGAGAATTCCTTCCTATTCTGTGAGATATCTAGGGAAGGTGATTCCATAACCTCCCCGGACATAGTCAGTAAGCGCTTCCTCCCATCTAAATCTTTCTTGCTGCAGTAGAATTTTGTTTTGGAGCATGGCTCTTTCTGTTTCCCATTTTACTACCCATCCTTCTCTGCATTCCAGGAGCTCTCAAGTGCCCAGGGGCAGGAAAACTGGCACCCCCTGTTAGTCGGGGGGCAGAGGGGGTCCTAGTCACCCCCAGCACCTGGCTGACAGATATTGTGGGGGCGTAATTTGGCACGAGAGAGGTTAAAATGTTTCCGAGGAGACAGAGCAAGCCAGCACTGGTCTGTGAGCCCCGCTCACCCACTAATCTGCCCAATTACCACAGGGAGAAATCATAATAGAAATCACTTAAGAAGCCGAAGCCCCACGTTGAAGAAAGGGAAGAGCTGTTGGGGGTTGTTGATTTTTTTTTAGGGGCTTAATTGGTATAATTGGTCTCTTCTTCCTGCCAAGCCAGATCCCATCTGAATATTCTCCCCTACCTAAGCAAAGGAGTGGGGGTTGCTGCCAAAGAAGAAGCACGCAGATAGAAATTGGAGTCTCCCTGGATTTGGAAAGCAGGGTTGGACCAAAGACCACTGGTGCCATTGCCCGCCCTTCTACTGGAGGCTGGAGGGAGCTCATTAGCTCTCCCCAGCCCTCCCTTCCTATGGGATCAAAACATGGCATCACCAATTCCTGGAAGTCCCACCCTCTAGCCTGGATAGCATGGGAACTTACCCTGAGGGAAGATCAAATCCAAGATCTCATGAGAGGATAACTGGTTAGAAGGATCATTGTCACAGATACTTGGAAAACTATGGATTTCTTGTAGCCTTTGCACTGTCCTCCCTTTCCTGCCTCTGCCCCTTGGTGTGTGGAATGGCCTTCCTGTGCTTGTTCACCTCCCCCGCCTTTATGTCACTCCTCAGAGTCCTCTCCTCCAGGTAGCTTTTTGTGGTTAACCTCACTCACCCTCCAACCTGGCAACCCAATCTGTGTCCCACTCCCCTCCTTCAGTGTGGCTTAGAGCATGGGCCTGGGAATCAGAAGGACCTGGGTTCTAATCCCCGCTCTGCCACATCTGTTGTGTGACCTTGGGCAAATCACTTAACTTCTTTGTGCCTCTGTTCCCTCATCTGTAAAATGGGGATTAATAATAATGTGCCAAGCAAGAGTGTGAGCCCCATGTGGAATAGGGACTGTGTCCAACCTGATTAACTTTTATCTACCCTAGCACTTAGAACAGTGCTTAACAAGTACCATAATTATTATTAACTCCTCCCTCTCATCACAGCTGAATATCGGTTTGGACGTATGTCTGCTGCTCACTAATGGATCCAGTCGCCCTCCAGTACTCAACTGCGAGGGCTTTGAGCAAAAAGAGAGTGCTCAGAAGCAGCATGGCATAGTGGCTAGAGCACAGGCCTGGAAATCAGAAGGTCGTGGGTTCTAATTCCGGCTCTTCCACTAGTCTGCTGTGTGACCTTGGGCAAGTCACTTCACTTCTCTGGGCCTCAGTTCCCTCATCTGGAAAATGGGGAATGAGACTGTGAGCCCTACGTGGGACAGGGACTGTGTCTAACTCGATCTGCTTGTATCCACCCCAGTGCTTAGTACAGTGCCTGGCACATAGTTAAGCGCTTAACAAATGCCATAATAATAATTATTATTATTTTGGTCCCAGGGCTCTCAGGAAAGGTTCGTTAGCAGCAGCAGAGTCACATTGTCCACAGCTGGGTAGGGGTGGGGCATCTTCCACAGAGGGAGGGAGAGGAGGGAAGGAGAGGGTTCTGTCCCTGGTGCTCAAAAACCCTGGGGTAATCACTGCAGCAGGAAAGTGCTCTCTTCTGCTGGAGGCAGCAGCTCAGAAGCATCAAACCTCATGGGCTTTGTGGGGATGTAGGAGGGGGGCAAGAGAATGAGAGAGGAAGGGTTGGGGGGAGTGGGGAAGGAGAAATCTGAGAAAGGGACAATAGCTGCCTTCAATGAGCGCAGTTATGTCAGAGTGATAGTGCAAATATGCCAAGTGGCAGGCAGATGTCCCAGAAGGAACCTGATGATAGGTAATGAGTTGCTGTTGTAATAATAATAATAATAATGGCATTTGTTAAGCGCTTACTATGTGCAAAGCACTGTTCTAAGCACTGGGGGGGGGGGGAATCCAAGATGATCAAGTTGTCCCACGTGGGGCTCAGTCTTCATCCTCATTTTACAGATGAGGGAACTGAGGCTCAGAGAAGTTAAGTGACTTGCCCTAGGTCACACAGCTGACAACTGGTGGAGCCGGGATTCAAACCCATGACCTCTGACTCCCTCTGACTCCTGCTGTAGGCCTCGCCTCCTCATCCTGCCCCACCCATTCCATGCACCCTCCTCCAAGGTGCCTTAATACCTTCCTTAGCCCCATTCAATTAATCAGTGGTATTTATTAAGTGCTTAATGCGAGCAGAGCCTTGTACTAAGCACTTGGGAGAGTACAGTACCCCAGAGTTGGTAGACATGTATACTTCCTACAAAGAGCTTACAGCCTTGAGTGGGACTGGGCTCATCTCTCCTTCTCTCTCTCTCTCTCTCTCTCTCCTTCTCTCTCTCTCTCTCTCTCTCCCCCTCCCTCCCCAGGCGCCTGGATGCCAACCTCATCTCCCTGGTACCCGAGAGGAGCTTTGAGGGACTTCCTTCCCTCCGCCACCTGTGGCTGGATGACAACGCCCTGACAGAGATCCCCGTAGAGGCCCTCAACAACCTCCCGGCTCTGCAGGCCATGACCCTCGCACTCAATCAAATCAGCCACATCCCCGACGGCGCCTTTCAGAACCTCACCAGCCTGGTAGTGCTGTAAGTTCCCTCCACACACTCCGAACGGGGCCACCGATACAAGCCCATTTGGAAATGTCTCTCTGCTAGAGGTCTGGAGGCCCGGGCTCTCTCATCAACTCTACTGTTAAGAAGCAGTGTGGCCTACTGGAAAGAACACGGGCCTGAAAGTCAGAGGACCTGGGTTCTAATCCCGGCCCTGCCGCATACCTGCTATGTGACCTTGGGCAAGTCATTTAACTTCTCTGTGCCTCAGTTCCCTCATCTGCAAAATGGGGATTCAATACCTGCTCTCCCTGCTACTTAGACTTGAGCCCCATGTGGGACCTGATTACCTTGTATCTATTCCAGGGCTTATTACAGTACTTGGCACATAGTAAACACTTAACGAACACCACAATTATTATTATTATTGGTGTTGTTACCGTTACTATAGCTGTACTCTATAGCAGCATGGCTCAGTGGAAAGAGCCTGGGCTTTGGAGTCAGAGGTTATGGGTTCAAATCCCAGCTCCCCCACTTGTCAGCTGTGTGACTTTGGGCAAGTCACTTCACTTCTCTGTGCCACAGTTACCTCATCTGTAAAATGGGGATGAAGACTGTGAGCCCCCCGTGGGACAACCTGATCACCTTGTACCCTCCCCTGCACTTAGAACAGTGCCTTGCACATAGTAAGCACTTAATAAATGCTGTCATTATTATTATTATTACTCTGTGACCTTGGGCAAATACTTCTCTGGGCCTCAAAGTCATCATCTGTAAAAAGAGGAATGATGGCATCATAAAGATGTTGGGAGGACAAACGGGATAAAAGATGTGGAAATACTTGGGGCTCTTTAACAGGAAGTTGCTGTGGAAGTTCAGATGATTGATGGCATCAGGATAGTCTCACACTCACCTTCCTTAAAAACCAGAAATAATTTAAATAATGGTCTGGATCTAAATCGAGATAATCTCTTGGAAGAAACCACCTTTCAACTCGATGCAGTACCAAAGTACAAGCTTCTTCCCCAAGAGATCCAAAGATAGAGAGTGACTTTTAGGCAGAATGACATGTGTGGAATTGATCTCTCCTTTTTCCAAAGAGTTTGGACTATTCTGGTGTCATTCTACAGTCCGGCCTGCCCCATCCTTGAAGAGGAAGGAGCAACAGAAGTCAAGTGTGGGCATAGAAAGTGGGCTCCCTGATCCCAGCCGGCTTGTCAGCTCCCAGCACTGTGGCGGAGGGGGAGAAGCCAATCCTGGGGACGTCATCCTGTGAGCGGGGATAGTGAGGCACACGGCCCAGGTCTGGCGTAGCAGTGCCTGTAATTAGATGGAAGCACACAGCCAGGGTAATTAGGTGGGAGATAGCATCCCTTGCATTAATAGGGGACTCTCGGTGAGCTCTGTCTTCTCAGTGGGAACTTCAGAGGGCAAATTAGTGCACTGCTAATTGCTCAGAGCCGAGTGGTAAGTTCAAGGGCAATTACCAAGGGCTTGGAGGTCATGGGTAATTACTCTGCGTTACAAACTAATTACCCCTTGAAACGGCTCGGGAACGTGTAAGGTATCCCTGCGGAACCCAGGGATTTCTAGCCCTCACCCTGGGAATTCAGTATGTTTGATGATTTGCCCCCATCCCATCCCATCCCTTCCTCTCCCCACATTGGAAGGGTTGGAGTACCATGGGGAATGAGCTCCATGTTACAGGTGTGGAGACTGAGGCTCAAAGATGCTTTTCCACAGAGGGCTGCCCAGGCCCTGGCTGCCCTGTGAACTAGGTACAACAAAAACAAACTGGTTTTCAGTTGGGCATTGGTGATTTAAAACATTTCAAGTTAGAACTTTGAGACGTATCTCCTGCTCCTTTTCAGGACCGTGGTATGGCACTGGCAGAACCTTGGAGGATTTGGGAGGGTGGGCAGGACTTGTTGTTGGCAGGGGTGAGAACGAGGCAGACTGCACCCCGGGGCCAGTTGGGATGTGTTACTTCTAGTGGCAGGCACCAAGGTGCCATTTGGGAAGCCCCCAGAAGGAAGAAAGGGAGAGGACCCTGCCACAGACTCCCACCACCCTCTCCCTGTGGGGAAGTGGGCAGAGCCTGGTGAATGGCAGAGTATGGGCAGGTGATTTAGCCAAAACTTTCAAACTTGAGGTTCAGTTGTATGCTGAGTGGCAGGCTTGGGAGTGGCAGAGAAGGGCATCCTCCCTGTTCAGGTCTCTCCTGTCCTCACCACTGGGACTAGGCCTTAAGTGCCTTCCTGAAGGGTGAGCCAAGGGTTATGGAACCATTGATTCACAAGGGCCTCCAACAGCCCATCTTTAGGGGTCAAGGACCCTGTGCCTAGGGGCCTCCATCAGCCATATCTGAGTCCTGGGAGCCAAGGTCTCTGCCTCCTCTGTCCTTTGAGGCTGGCACAGTGACAACCGAAACAAGCTGACTTTGAAAATTCGGAGCTCCTGGACTCATTCCAAAAATAACCAGGTTTCTGTCTGGGCTCCATTGTTCATAAGCCTAGTAAGCTCAGGCCCAGCTTGGGTACGAAGGGGACGGGCTGTAAAAACTCAACCATCACTCACGACCACTCCTGATGTATCTGAGGCAGGACAAAGTGGCCATATGCAGAATATGAGCTCAGGAGCAAATCTTGGAAGGGAGCTGGGGAGGAGGAGAGGGGGTAGGAAAAGAGGCTGTGCCTGTCTTGAGGATCTAGAGCTTTCCAGGATGCTTGGCAAACAGGTTGGGTGGGTGTCACTCCATAATCCGAACTCAGGCATCAACGAGATTGCAGTTGCTGTTGTCTAGAGGAAATGTCACAATCAATCAATCAATCGTATTTATTGAGCGCTTACTATGTGCAGAGTACTGTACTAAGCGCTTGGGAAGTACAAATTTGCAACACATAGAGACAGTCCCTACCCAACAGTGGGCTCACAGTCTAAAAGGGGGAGACAGAGAACAGAACCAAACATACCAACAAAATAAAATAAATAGGATAGAAATGTACAAGTAAAATAAATAAATAAATAAATAAATAAATAGAGTAATAAATATGTACAACCATATATACATATATACAGGTGCTGTGGGGAAGGGAAGGAGGTAAGATGGGGGGATGGAGAGGGGGATGAGGGGGAGAGGAAGGAAGGAAGGGGCTCAGTCTGGGAAGGCCTCCTGAAGGTCACAGCCATCCAAGGACTCCCCACAAGGTTGGCTACACCAGAGGACATTTGAAAATTGCTTGGTGCCCACTAACTTTATTAGTCAATCAATTAGTCAATCAATCAAGTGCTTTCAATGTACCATGTGCTGGAAGAATACATAGGCATAAGTGGATGGAGAGCAACTCTAGCCCTGCCCTGCCCCTAGAGACCCCATCATTGACCTTGGAAACTCCCTTTTCTCTGGGTCTTGCCCCCTGGATGGTCCTTCGGGTGGCCCAGCATCATGGGAATTTTTGTAAATGGTATTCGTTAAGCATTTGAGAAGTAGGTCCCATGGGCCTTGGAGTCAGAAAGTACCTGGGTACTAATCTCATCTTTGCCACTTTGCTGTATACCTTGGGCAAGCCACTTTACTTTTCTGTGCCTCAGTTACCTCATCTGTAAAATGGGAATTAATGCTGTGAGCCCCCATGTGAGATCTGAACTCTTTCCATACTGATTAGCTTGTATCTCTCCCATGGCTTAGTATAGTGCCTAGCACAGAGTAAGCACGTAACAAACACCGTTTAAAAAAGCTCTTAGTATCTGCCAAGCACTGTACCAAGTGCCGGGATAGATATGAGATAATTAGGTGGGAACACCGTCTGTGTCCCATGTGCAGTTCATTGTCTTAATCCCCATTTTACAGCTGAGGTAACTGAGGCACAAAGAAGTGAAGTGATTTACCCAAGGTCACACAGTAGACAAAGGAATTTGTCAGGCCTGCCTCCTGCGAGGAACTTGTGTGTCAGAATCACAGAAAG
Source organism: Tachyglossus aculeatus (assembly GCF_015852505.1). Taxonomy (NCBI): domain Eukaryota; kingdom Metazoa; phylum Chordata; class Mammalia; order Monotremata; family Tachyglossidae; genus Tachyglossus; species Tachyglossus aculeatus. The sequence goes on along the minus strand of NC_052072.1, from coordinate 29,076,944 downwards.
GAGGTGGCAGAAATTGCGGAAAAAGTCTTGCTCTTCAAGGCTCCTGGCAGGGTCAGAAGTGAGCAGAGAGGGTTCAGTTTTCCCACCCAGAGTCATTCATTCATTCAATCACATTTATTGAGCACTTACTGTGTGCAGAGCACTGTACTAAGCACTTGGGAAGTACAAGTTGGCAACGTATAGAGACGGTCCCTATCCAACAACAGGCTCACAGTCTAGAAGCGGGAGACAGACGACAAAACAAAACATGTGGACAGGTGTCAAGTCATCAGAATAAATAGAAGTAAAGCTAAATGCACATCATTAACAAAATAAATAAAATAGTAAATATGTACAAGTAAAATAAATAGAGTAATAAATTTGTACAAACATATGTACAGGGGCAGTGGGGAGGGGAAGGAGGTAGGGCCGGGGGGATGGGGAGAAGGAGAGGAAAAAGATCATGTGAGGGGCCGGGGGATTGGGAAGAGAGTAATAACAATAATAATAATTTTGGTATTTTTAAAGTGCTATGTCCAAAGCACTGTTCTAAGCGCTGGGGAGGATACAAAGTGAACAGGTTGTCCATGTGGGGCTCACAATCTTAATCCCCATTTTACAGATGAGGTAACTGAGGCACAGAGAAGTTAAGTGACTTGCCCAAAGTCACACAGCTGATAACTGGCAGGGCTGGGATTTGAACTCATGACCTCTGACTCCAAAGCCCAGGCTCTTTCCATTGAGCCATACTGCTACAGAGAACCAGGTGGGTCAGGCCCACCCCAAATCTTTCTAACCCCAACCAAGCACATGCTTCTACTGGAACAATCGGCTGAAGACTCTTCCTTGGGAGAGCCTGGGAAAACAGGGCCAGAAGCCTGGCTCAGTGGAAAGAGCATGAGCTTGGGAGTCAGAGGTCATGGGTTCAAATCCTGACTCTGCCGCTTCAACATCATCAATCGTATTTATTGAGCGCTTACTGTATGCAGAGCACTGTACTAAGCACTTGGGAAGTACAAGTTGGCAACATATAGAGACAGTCCCTACCCAACAGTGGGCTCACAGTCTAAAAGGGGGAGACAGAGAACAAAACCAAACATACTAACAAAATAAAATAAATAGAATAGATATGTACAAGTAAAATAAATAAATAAATAGAGTAATAAATATGTCAGCTGTGTGACTTTGGGCAAGTCACTTAACTTCTCTATGCCTCAGTTACCTCATCTGTAAAATGGGGATTAAGACTGTGAGCCCTACGTGGACAACCTGATCACACTGTCAGTGCTCAGAACAGTGCTTTGCACATAGTAAGAACTTAATAAATGCCATCATTAATAAAGGAGGAGGAGCCTGAGTTGAAGGCAGCTTCTGACCCCAAGCTGCCCTCAAGCAGCCCTGCTGCTTCTCGGGGGATACTTTTCCAGTAGGCTCTCAAGGCTGCCCTATCCACTGTTCCCACTCTTCTCTTTCGGGACTGTGTGTGCTTGTGGGGGGTCACGGGACGTTAGCCACAGCCATAAAATTAATTCCCTTTCCCGGACTGGAGAGCCACCACCTGCGGGAGAGGGGCCTGGAACAGCTGGGAAGCAGGATGAGGCAGATTCCTGGCCGGAGACGTCACCGGTCAAGAGGGTTGGGGCTGAGGACGTCCTCCCCCAACCAGGTGGAAGTCATAGCTACGTTAGTCTGTGATCCCCCTGTGAGACAAGGACTGTGTCCGATCCGCTTATCTTGGACTTATCCTTGTGCTTAGTTCAGTGCTTGGCACGTAGTAAATGCTTAACAAATACTGTCAGCTGGGTGACTTTGGGCAAGTCACTTCACTTCTCTGGGCCTCAGTTACCTCATCTGTAAAATGGGGATTAAGACTGTGAGCCCCCCGTGGGACAACCTGATCACCTTGTATCCTCCCCAGCGCTTAGAACAGTGCTTTGCACATAGTAAGCGCTTAATAAATGCCATTATTATTATTATCAGTATTATTATTATTGCTATAGCAAGCTTGTCCTCTAGACTAAGCTTGTTGTGGACAGGAAATGTGTCTGTTACATCGATATATCGTACTCTCCAAAGCAGTTAGTACAGTGTTTTGCACACAGTAAGCACTCCATAAATATGATTGATAGTAGTAGTAAAGAGAAGCAGTGTGGCTTAGTGGAAAGAGCACGGGCTTGGGTGTCAGAGGTTGTGGGTTCTAATCCCGGCTCCACCACTTGTCAGCTGTTTGACTTTGGGCAAGTCACTCAGCTTCTCTCTGCCTCAGGTTACCTCATCTGTAAAATGGGGATTAAGACTGTGAGCCCCCCGTGGGACAACCTGATCACCTGGTAACCACCTCAGCACTTAGAACAGTGCTTTGCACATAGTAAGTGCTTAATAAATGCCATCATAGATTGATCTATGTTCCAAGTGCCCAGCTCAGTGCCCTCTGCCCCTAGTAAGTCCTCGGAAAATGCCGCTGCAGCTGCTGCCACCGTTGCTGCTAGATGATCTGGAGCGAGAGGAGAAAAGACAAGAGATGGGGGAGGGTGGGACTGATGGGGCACTTTGGGGTCACAGTCAGATGTCTGAATGTGAAGTGGAAAGGCGACAGACCACTCGGGACCGGCAGCAGGGGAAAGATGTGGCTGAAGCAACGTGGGGAGGGGGATTTTAGCTGTGGTTACAGGATGCTCTGAGTGGGGAGGGGCTGGAGGATGGGAGTCCAGCAGTATTGAATGCTCCCTAATGCTGAATCGAGTGCTCTGCATGGAGTAAGGTTTTTTTGTTTGTTCTTTGAGTTTTTTTAATCGTATTTAAGTGCTTACTATGTGTCAGGCATCACATTAAGTGCTGGGCTAGATTCAAGATAGCTTAGACACAGTCCCTGTCCCACCTAGGGTTCACAGTCTAAATCCCCAATTTCCAGATGGGGTAAATGAGGCACAGAGAAGTTACGTGATTTGCCCAAGGTCACAAAGCAGACAAGCATCAGGGCCAGGATTAGAACCCAGGCCCTCTGTCTCCCAGGCCTATATTTTTTCCACTAGGCCAAGCTGCTTCCCTTAGTGCCCAAAAATATCATTGATTGATAGATTACTATTGCCTGCAAATAAAGTGACCAGAACCTCAACCAGGGACATGGCAATGGATTCTAAGAGGGATGGGTGGAAGTTTACTTATGTGCACATCTGTAATTTATTTATATTAACGTCTGTCTTCCCTCTAGACTGTAAATTCCTTGTGAGCAGGTACCATGTCTACTATCTTTGTTATACTGTACTCTCCCAAATGCTTAGTACAGTGCTCTACATACAGTAAGTGCTCAGTAAATACCATTGATTGACTGATTGGAGCCCTGTGGCAAAGGAGGAAAAGGCTAAGGTGGGGAGGGAGGGTGAAGCCAGGTAGAAATCAGAGCTTTCATCCAGAATCGGGGTTTGAGGGCAGTGGGGAGAAAAGAAGCCAATGGGGTGTGGGAAAAGGTATATACCTCTGCATGTTGCATCTGGAATCCAGGACTCAGAGTCCAGTAATTTGCCTCCTCCTCCCTCATGGCTCATCCTCTCATCCTTGCCCCCATACTATCCTGGCCAGTCAGTGGTGCTGCCTGGGCTAGGGGAGAAGAAAGGGCCCTCTTCCTCCTGACATCCTGCCAGAGTCCAACTCTCCACCAGGTGTTTGGGCTCCGGTCCTTGGTCTATACCCAGTCCATCCGGAGCAGAGCACAGCCATAAGGAAGAGAGATTTCCCTTCTCAGGGCCCAGTGGAGAGATTCAAGCTTTTTCTGCTGCCAGCCCAAGCCTGGCCTCTCCTGAGCTCCAGAACCCAATCCTTTAAGCAGCCCGGCCCAATTTGTTTCTCCCCTGTGGGCCATTTGATGAGCTCCATTGATCTGTGGCAAATGGTGAAATCAGATCTCCTAGCCATGACGGCCCATGAAATTTCTTTAAGCTGTTTGCAGCTCCTTGCTCTCCAGTCCCCGCCAGCTGAGGGGGGCCCTATTGGTGTCCAACTTTGATCTCGGTCCAGGGGCATTGAAGGCGAGTGTCTCATGAAGCAAGAATGGTGGCTGTGATCCTTTCCCGGGGAGATATGGAGCTGCTCACTCAGCTGGGAGACCAGGCTGAGGGCCTGGAGTGGGCCCAGCCGATAGTGCCTTCCCCACTCACTGGGAGTCACAGTCATGTGTGTCCTCCAGCTGTTCCCCGGCCTGAGAGAAATGGGCTTCCTGAATCCATCATGGTCGGGTGGGTCTCTGGGGTCACCAGGCCTCAACCACCTTCATTCCCTAAAAGCAGTGGTACCTAATAGAAAGAGCCTGTGTCTAGGAGTCAGAAGACCTGACTTCTAATTCTGGCTTTGCCACTTGCCTGCTGTGTGAACTTGGGCAAGTCCTTGACTTCTCTGTGCCTCAGTTCCCTCACCTGTAAAATGTAGTTTCAGTACCTGTTCTCCCTTTTGCTTAGACTGCGAACCACATATGGGTCAGGGACTGTCTGTACTGATTCACTGGTACCTCACCCAGTGCTAGAATAGAGCTTGGTTCATAGTAAAAACTTAACTAATGCCACCATTATTATTGATCAGTAGTATTTATTGAGCACTTAGTGTGGGCAGAACACTGTATTACGAGCTTGGGAAAGTACACTGCAACAGAGCTGATAGATGTGATCCCTGCCCACAGCAGCTAAAAGTCTACAGGGTGAGACAGGCATTAAAATAGACTAGAGATAGGAGAAATAGAGAAATAGGGTATAGCAGAAATGGGGTAATAGAGTAATAATTATTATTATGCCTCTTGGGAGTAAGCTTGGTCGGTGTCAGGGGCAGGGCAAGGAGTTAAGGGTGAGAGTCCAGGCATGGGAGTTGGGAGCTCTGAGAGAAGAGCCTTTAATTTTCAATCCTTCCTCCTCCCTGGTCAGCCCACCCCATTAGCCACCTAAGCACACAGGGATGAATCTGTTCATGTGTGATTTATTGATTCATTCACTTGGGTTTCTTGTTTGTAACACTTCACTCACTCAAAAATTAAGAACTCAGTCTCCATTATATTTTAGAAGCTCCTAAAGGGAAGAAGCTACCTTTTCACTTCCATTATATGTTACCTCAAGTGCCTAACAAAAGTCTGCTTCACACAGTAGGGTCCCAGAATGGAGCTCGTCACATAATAGGTTCTCAATGAATGCTATTGATACTGGTAGACTGAGGTACAGGTCCATTGGAAGTCCATGGAACAATTGAGACTCTAAGGACTAGACTCATCTCCTTCTGATTGGGTGCCTCCTTGCCTCTGTCACTCTCTCCCCACGTGTCTGGGACCATTGGGAGCTCTGAGGAGGCCTGCTCTCTCCCCCCCTTCCTACACCAGTAATTATGGAATTTGTTAAGTACTGTTCTAAATTCTCAGGGTGGTACCTGGAGAGTTTTCAGTACCCTAACAGTCTCAGCTATGGGAAGGAGAGTCAAGCAGAGGCCTACCCTTTCCATTCCTAGCTTGGGCAGTGGCTAGCGAGTGGAAGGCAATCTGCTACAAGTCAAAACTCACCCATGCTGGGCAGTAGCGGCATCGGAGAGAGTCAAGGGTGGAGACTCAAGTTTACTGCGCAGAAAGCAGCAATGGTAAACCACGTCCGTATTTTTACCAAGAAAACTCTATGGATGCACTACTGGAACGATTGCAGATGGAGAGTGGGGCGTTCTGGGAGAGACGTGTCTGTGGTGTTGCTATGGGTCGGAAATGACTCAACGGCACAAGACAAGAGTGTTCTAAGTGCTGGGGAAGATGCAGGATGATCAGGTCAGACACAGTCCCTGTCCCACACAGAACTCACAGTCTAAGCAGGAAAGAGAACAGGTATCAAAGTCCCATTTTGCAGATGAGGTAACTGAAGCCCAGGGAAATTAAGTAACTTGCCCAAGGTTACACAGCAGGCATGTGGCAGAGTCAGGATTAAAACTCAGGTTCTCTAACTCCCAGGTCTGTGCTTTTCCAGGCTGTTCCACTATCTTCTCATCCCTTTGGAATAAGTATTGGGCTAAAACTTTTCCACCTTGTGTCTCCAGGTTCCCTATCTCCACTTTCCTCTCCCAACCCCCACCCCACACCCTTAATTTTAAAGTAAAGGGCCCTAACCTGCGGCCAAGTTGGTGGAGAGAGGAGGAGAGTAGGAGGAGGGAGGAGAAAACCACCAGCCCTCAGCATCTTCAGGATGACAGAGAGGTAGTCCTGAAACAGCTCCCTTAAAGGAAGATCATTCCCTTGAAGGAAGATTTATTGCTGAATTGTATTTTCCAAGCGCTTAGTACAGTGCTCTGCACACCGTAAGAGCTCAATAAATAGGAATGAAGGAAGAGTCGATCAATCAACTAATCATTGGCATTCACTGAGCGCTTACTGTATGCAAAGCACTGCACTAAGTCCATGGGAGAGTACAATACAGTAGAGTTGTAGACATGATTCCTGTCCTCAAGGATCTTACAGATTAGTGGAGACACAGGCATTAAAATTAAGGATCTGTACGTAAGTGTTGTGGAGATGGAGTATTAGAGTGCTTAAGAATGATGTGGGTTTGGGATGGAGAGAAAATCAAAGTGCATAAGGGGTACAGACCCCAAGTGCACAGATAATGCAGAAAGGAGGGTGGATAGTTGGGTAAATGAGGGGTTAGTCGGGGAAGACCTCTTGGAGGAGGTGTGATTTTAGTAAGGTTAAGAAGATGGGGACAGCGGTGGCTGTTGAATATGAAGGAGGAGGGAATTTCAGGCTAGAGGGAACACATGGGAAAGGGGTCATCAGTAGGACAGATGAGATCGAGGTACAGTAAACAGGTGGAGGTTGGAGGAGCGAAGTGTGGGTGTTGGTTGTAGTTAGGGATTAGCGAGGTTAGGTCGGAACAGAGCTGCTTGAGTGCCTGACTGCCATCTTCAACTGTTCACTCTCAAGTGACTTCTTTCCCATTGCTTTCAAGCATGCTCATATCTCTCCTATCCTAAAAAAAACAAACTCCCTTGACTCCACATCTCCCTCCAGTTATTGCCCCATCTTTCGCCTACCATTACTTTCCAAACTCCTTGAGCGAGTTGTCTGCACCTTCCTCTGTTCCAATTCTCTCCTCGATCCCCTCCAATCTAGCTTCTGCTCTCTCAGGGATCATCAATGATCTCCTCCTTCCCAAATCCAGTGACCTCTACTCCATCCTAATCCTCCTTGACCTCCCAGAGCCCTTCGTCACTGTCGACCACTGTGATCTCCTGCAAATGCTAGCTAACCTTGGTTTCACTGACACTGTCCTCTCCTGGTTCTCCTTCTACCTCTCTGGCCACTCCTACTCAGTCTCTCTCTATTCTTTTTTTAAACGGTATTTGTTACGCGCTTATTGTGTGCACCAGGCACTGTACTAAGTGCTGGAGTAGATTCAAGGTAATAATAATAATAATGGTAGCATTTGTTAAGCGCTTACTATGTGCAAAGCACTGTTCTAAGCGCTGGGGGGATACAAGGTGATCAGATTGTCCCACATGGGGCTCACAGACTTAATCCCCATTTTACAGATGAGGTAACAGGCTCAGAGAAGTTAAGTGACTTGCCCTAGTTCACACAGCAGACATGTGGCAGATCTGGGATTCGAACCCGTGACCTCCGACTCCAAAGCCCGTGCTCTTTCCACAGAGACACGCTGCTTCACAGCATGTTGGACACAGTTCCTACATGTACATAAACGTATCGTGCTGGACACAGTTCCTACACATTAATATACATAGGACATAGATGCCCTACATAGGGATCACGGCCTTAATCAGATTACATAACTGAGGCACAGAGAAGTTAATTGACTTGACCAAGGTCACATGGCAGGCAAGTGGCAAAGCTGGGATGAGAACTCCGACTCTCAGGCCCGTGCTCTTTCCACGAGGCCACACCGCTTCTCTTTTGCTGGCTCTTCCTCTGCCACCCACCCTCTGCGGGAGTCCTTACAGGCTCAGTTTTGTGTACCCTCCTACTCTGCATCTACACCCACTCCCTTGGAGAACTTATTCCCTCCAACAGTTTCAACTACTATGTATTCTCAGATGATTCCCAAGTCTTCCTCTCCAGCTCTACCTCTCTCTGCAATCTCGCATTTCCTCCTGACTTCAAGACATTACAGCATAGTGTCCCGCCAAACCCTCAAACTTAACATGACCAGAGCAGACCTCCTCATCTTCCCACCCAAACTGTGTCTTCCCTCTGACTTCCCATCACTGTGGACAAAACCACCTCCTCCCAGTCTCAGAAATCCATAATTTTGGCATTATCCATGACTCATTTCTCTGATTCAACCCAGATAGTCTGTCAACAAATCCTGTCCGTTCTTCCTTCATAACATCTCCAGAATCTGCTCCCTCCTCTCTACCCAAATTGCTACCACGCTGGTCCAGGCACTTATCATATCCTGCCTCGATTGCATATCCTGATGCAGTCATCAACCTCTTCACTGGCCTCCCTGCCTCCTGTCTCTCCCCTCTCCAGTCCACAGTCCACTCTGCTGCCTGGATCATTTTTCTCAAGAAAGTTCAGGCCATATCTTCCCACTCCTCAAAAATCTTTAATCATTGCCCGTCCATCTCCTCATCAAACAGAAACATGCACAAAACACAAGTGATTGATTGACAGAAATACACAAGTTGCTGAGTTACTCAGAAGAAGTAAAGGGATACTGGGGTTTTCCTGGGCAAGTTGAGTTCTAATAGACTTTCAAATGGACAGAAATGACCTTGTGTCTTCATCTCTGGCTTGTTTGGCAGGCACCTCCACAACAATCGCATCCGATGGCTGGGGACCAACAGCTTTGAAGGACTCCACAACCTGGAGACACTGTGAGTGTCACCCTGCAGGGCTCTGAGCTCTGGGGAGGGGCCCGAGGATGGAGATTTCTGAAGGGGAAGCCAGCCTAGCTCGTGGGCACTGGTGCCTCTCAGCCTCCGGGCAGGGTCCCTTCTCCAGGAGGCTCTTACAGTTTATGAATTGGTTTCAGTCCATGCACATCCCTGGGGGGATAGGATGGTCTTTCTGGGATGCAGGATGGTTGTAGGAACTGGAAACTGGGTGTCTGAATTCTCCAGGTCTATAATGGGAGAGAGCAATAAAAATGTAGGCAGATGTTGGAAAATAAGAGCTTCCCAGATAGCGCTCTGCCCATTAAGTGCTCAGTAAATAATATTGGTTGATTGATTGCTAGGCAGAAGAGATTGGGATGATTAGCCTGGAGAAGAGAGAAGGCTGGGGCAGGGCTGAATAACAGTCTTCAAATCTGGGTTGGGTTCTTGGAGAGGGAAGAGTTTCTTAGGGCCTCTGGGCCTGCCACTTGAAAGGACACCAGGCAGACCACCCAGGCCTGAGACAGGGCAGTTAGCCACTCTCCAGGAATGACCCGGGCAGGCTGACAGTAGGATCAAGCCTGCGGGATGAATGAGAGTTCAAACCAGTCTTGCAGGCCAACTACAGAAAGTGTCGGAGCTGATGGTTACATACAGGTATGTGCTGATTCACATGCTGTTTGTCCTATGTCTTGCATTTAGGTCAGAGGGAACAGAAATCTCTTTAGACAAGGCTCATTTCCTCCTGATATCTCCAGCCCCAGCTGAGTCAGAGAGCAAGAGTCAGACAGACAGACAGACTCACGTTCTGGGAATGAACGATGGAGAGGAGACTCGGGCTCTGGTGGGATTGTTGGGGGAAGAAGCTTCTGGCCCTCTGGAGCAGTCATCATATCAGGGTTGGGTTCATGAAGAGGGAAAAATTTCTTAGGGCCCTGGGCCTGCCACCTGAAAGGACAACTTGCAGGCCACCCAAACCCGAGGCAGGGCAGCCAGTCACTCCCCAGGAATGACCCAACCTGGGCCCCATCTCCCCCACGAGCCCCATCAGTCTTGCTCTCTGTTGGCCTGCCCATCCATCCAACTGTCTGTCTCCCTGCCGACAAAGAGCTGTGGCTCCCATGCTGAGGGTTTTTTAAAAAATATGAAATTGGAAGGGGCTAGGAGATGAACTGTCCCCTAGGAGAGCTAAATGGCAGAGTGAACTCTCTCTTAGCAGGAGAGCAAATAGCCAGTGCTCAATAAATATCGTTAATGATAATGATGACTGATGATGAGAGGGCCCTTTATAGCAACTGTGATGGTCCTGGCCTAGCCCCCACCCAGATGCTTCAGTTCCAAAGGGCATTTCTAGGAATGAAAAGAGGGCTCACCTTAGGCAGGTGGAATGCTGACGATGTTCCCAGAAGATCCTGCCCTGGATCCTCCTAGAGCATCAGGGAAGCCTGCCACTTGCTCACTTTCACCCACTGAGCAGAGGAAAAAGTTCCCATCAGCCTCACGTCCACTCCTGGCTACGCTGTGTGCCCTTGTGCTAATCTCTTGACCTCTCTGAGCTTCTGGCTCCAAATCTGGAAATGGAGCTTATCAGCTCCCAGCCTCTGTTGGTGAGACCTCATCAAGGATCCAAGAAAGCACCTCCTGAATCCGAGAGGTGATTTGTCAACCATGGGGATTCACCTCTCCATGGAACTCCTGGAAAGTCAGATAAAGCACTGGCCTTCTGTATTGGTGTTCAGGTACTAAGCCTTCCCCCAGACCACCCGGCTCCTTGCAGCCGGTTGCCTAATTCCCTTCCAATTAGCTGCTGGATGGAGGCAGAGTGTATTTTGATGGAGCTCGCCCTGGTTTAATTACAGACCAATCATTTCCCTAATCATACCCTGGATCCCCGCTGCTCAGAGAGACATGAGACAGTGAGGGCAGCCCAGCCCCAAAACCACGCCATAGTTGGGGAAGCTGAGGCCCAGAGAAGGGAGAAGTGGAGTTTCCCCTACTTCTCTTCTCCTGATTCCTCCCTCCTTGTCTTCCGGAGGCAGATCCAGCCCCTCTCATCATGCTTCCCTCCCCACCAGACACCGGTCACCCCACCCTAGCCAGTGGGTCTCCCCAAATGTTTGATCTTGGAGGAAAGAAAGCAAATGTCTGCTTTTCCCCCCCATTCCCTGAGAGTATTTGTTGTGTCCAGGATGCGGACCCCAGCAGGATAAGTGGGTGCTAAAGAGAAACAAGGCACTAGGGAGAAGAAAAGGAGAAAAAAGCGATATTCAAACCTCTTTAATTGTTGCATAATTGGCACACTGAAAAGTCTCTCTCCCTAGTCATAACGCCCCAAGCTTTTCATGTGAGCCTCTACCTGGAAGGAGCTTTCTGCCTGCAGGCCCCTTAAATCTCCCCCACTTAGACATCTCCCTCTCATCTCCAACAACAGAAGGGAAGATCAAACAGCCGCAGGCCCGCTCTGTGGTTTGGCTCCAGTTCCAGACTCCTCTTAGGATCTCAGAATGGCGCTGAGCCATTTCACCCGAGGGTGTGAATCCACTACGCATGTGCGTGCGCATGCACACACACACACACACACACACATATGCTGGTTTACCCATCCACCCGCACTCTCATGTGTTTATGCTCACATCCACACCCACATGTTCACACTCATGCCCAACCACATCCTCTCACCTCCACACTTCCAGGAACACATGCTCCCCACAGTCAATTAATCAATGGTGTATATCGAGTGCTTACTATGTTCTGTACCAAACTACTGGGAAAATCCAGTTCCATAGTGATATTTGTTAAGCACTTACTATGTGCCAAGAACTTTACTGACTACTTCGCTTGATTAAATATAAGCAGATCGGACACATATCCTGTCCCTCACGAAGTTTAGAGTCTAAGAGGAAAGGAGAATAAATATTTTATCTCCATTTTACAGATGAGGAACCTGAGGCCCAGAGAAGTTAAGTTTTTTTTTTTTTTATGGTTTCTGTTAACCACTTTCTATGTGCCAGGTATTGTGCTAAGTACAAAATACAAGCTCACCAGGTTGGACACAGTCCGCGAGGGGTTTACAGTCTTACTCCCCATTTTACAGATGAGGTAACTGAGGCACAGAGAAGTTAAGTGATTAAGCACATTATGGGCAGGGAACGTGTCTGCTAATTCTGTTGTATCGTACTCTCCCAACTGCGTAGAACAGTGCTCTGCACATAGTAAGTGCTCAATAAATGCCATCGATCAGTTTGTTCAAGGTCACATAGGCTAAAGACAGAGCCGGGATTAGAACCCAGGTCTCCTGATTCCCAGGCCAGTGCTATTTTCCCTAGGCCAGGCTCTTCCCTTTCTTCTCACACATACTCACATCCACTCCCCACAGTGCTCTCCCTCCAGAGCAGCAAAGAGTGATGGGGACTGGTAGAGGTCTCAAGCCAGTGAGCCACTGCTTTTCCAGTGGGGAGGATGCAAGGTGCCCAGATCCAACTTGTTGGGGTCCCAGGTCTTGTGGCTCAGAGTAAGGATCTTGACCATTGAGCTGATGTGCCCAGCAGAAATTCATTTCTATATGCATCCTTATATGCTCCCATTTTCCCTCTCTGTAAATGATTTCAGTGTCTTTCTCCCTCTCGAGTCTGTAAACTTCAAGTTAGCAGGGATCGTATCTACCTCCTCTATTGTATTATACTGTCCGAAGCCCTTAGTACAGTGCTTTGCACCCAGTAAGGTCTCAGTAAATATGATTGATTGATTGATTGATTGGTTGAGCCTTCCATCGTAGAGGGAACTTGAAGTGCCCCAGTTTCTCAGCTTTTCAACTCCAATGTTTATCGCATTTTTCCAGATGTTTCAAGGGCACTCAACATCTGGAGATCTCTATTCAGCATCAGCCAGTATCTCCCCACTCGTTGGGAAATTTAGATTTGGGAGCGATTGCTCCCTGATGCAGTGGGCAGGAAGTGGTGACAAGAAGTGATACAGAGATGCTCTCGAAAGTAGCATGGCCCACTTGATAGAGTTCAGGCCTGGAAATCAAAGGACCTTCTTTCTATTCCCAGCTCCGCCTCATATCTGCTGTGTGACCTTCAGCAATTCTCCGCTTCTTCTGTGTGCCTCAGTTACCTCATCTGGAAAATGGGGATTATGTCCCACGTGGGACATGGACTGTGTCCAACCTGATTATCTTGTATCTACCCTATGGCTCAGTACAGTGCCTGGCACATAGTTAACACTTAGCAAATACCATAAGAAAATAACTCTGGGAGATTGTTCACCCCATTCTGGGCAGCGAGGAGGATTGGAGCACTAGGTAGTGGATGGATGGTTAAGAAGTTGAAGAGAGGACACAGAGAGATGGGAGGTCAGCAGAGCAGGTCACGTTGTCACCAGCAATTGAAGAAAAGGTCTGTTGCTTTCCTTCACTTCCACGTGGTCCCTACTTTGCTTGTCACTGTGATTGCTTTTAAACTCAAGCATATAATGTCACAGAAATACAGGTCTCTGAGGTAGAAGATGATGATAATAATAATAATAATGCCATTTTTAATCATTTGCTAAGTGCTAAGCACTGGGGTAGATACAAGATAATCAGGTAAAACACTGTCCATGTCCCACATTGGGCCTATCGTTTAAGTAGGCGGGAGAACAGGAATTGAATCTCCATTTCACAGATGAGGAAACCAGGGCACAGAGAAGTGACTTGCCCAAGGTCATGCAGCGGGTAAGTGGCAGAGCCAGTATTAGAATCCAGGTCCTCTGACTCCGAGGCCCATGCTCTTTCAGCTTAGAATGCCTCGGGGGACAAAGATGGTAAAAGGTCCAACTTCCTGTATTTCAGTAGAATGATCATGAGCGTGGGTGTCAGGTGACCTAAATTATAATACCAACTCTACCACAGGTCTGCAGGGTGACATTTGGTAAACCACCTCTCTGTGCCTCAGTTCCCTCACCCATAAGGTGAGGATAATAAGACCTACCTCACAGGGATGAAATGAAGGCAAAATGAAATAACTGATAAGAAAGTATCTGGCAAAAATAAAAATGCTGTTACAAATTCAAAGAATTATTAATATAATTATCATTATCTCATTTCTCTTTATCTTCTCCTTCTGGAGGCAAGGGCCCTAAGAACGGTGAGCACTCACACAAGTATCTCCAATTTTTTTTAAAGTATTGTTAAATGCTTATTATGTGCCAGACACTGTATTAAGCAACACTGTATTAAGCACTGGGGTAGATACAGGACAAGCAGGTTGGACACAGTCCCTCTCCCAAATGAGGCTGACAGTCATCATCATCAATTGTATTTATTGAGCGCCTACTGTGTGCACAGCACTGTACTAAGCGCTTGGGAAGTACAAATTGGCAACATATAGAGACAGTCCCTACACAACAATGGTCTCACAGTCGAAGTTATAATGAGGAGGATTTAATACTCATTTTACAGGTGAGAGCACACTGCTTGGGAGAGCACAATATGACAGTAAACAGACACATTCCCTGCCCACAACAAGCTTACAGTCTCTAGATCTCTGAAGGTTAGTTGCTGAAGATGGAAACTAGTTGTTCCCAACCCCTCTTTAAGATCCTGGTGGCCCCTGGGTTTACACAGCTCGGGGCAGGGGGGACTCCTCTGCTCCAAGCTTGCTTCCTCCCTCCCTTTCCTACATCAATCAATCAGTGGTATTTACTGAATGCTTACTGTGTGCAGAAAAAAGTAATAATAATTATTATTATTCCTGTGGTATTTGTTAAGCACTTACTATGTGCCAGGCACTATACTAAACACTGGGGTGGTTACAAGCAAATCAGGTCGGACACGGTCCCTGTCCCATATGGGGCTCACAATCTCAATCCCCATTTTACAGATGAGGTACTAAGCTTTTGGGAGAGTACAGTACAATAAAGTTGGTTGACATGTTCCTTGTTCACCAGGAACTCACAGTCTAGAAGGGGAAACGGACATTACAGTTAGTTACTCACGTGTACGAAAGTGCTGTGGGACTGAGGATGGGGTGAATATCAAGTGCTTAAAGGGGACAGATCCAAGTGCACAGGTGATGCAGCAGGGAGAGGGAGTAGGGAAAATGGCTTAGTTGGGGAAGGTCTCTTGGAGAAGTGATCTGAATAAGGCTTTGAAGTGGGGGACAGTGGTGGTCTGTCAGATTTGAAGGGGAAGGAAGGCCATAGGGAAGACATAGACAAGGGGTTGGCAGTGATGTAAATGAGTTTGAGGTACACTGAGAAGATTATTAGAGAAACGAATTATCTAGAGTACACACGTCTGTCTGCTGCCACTTGTGTGCTGGGCTAAGAGCACAGGAGGGAGGGGAAGGGAATAATAATAATAATGATAATAATGACATTTGTTAAGTGCTTACTATGTGCATAGCACTGTTCTAAGCACTGGGGGAGGTTACAAAGTGATCAGCTTGTCCCACGGGGGGCTCACAGTCTTCATCCCCATTTTACAGATGAGGTAACTGAGGCTCAGAGAAGTGAAGTGACTTGCCCAAAGTCACACAGCTGACAATTGGCGGAGCCGGGATTTGAACCCATGACCTCTGACTCCAAAGCCCGGCCTCTTTCCACTGAGCCACGCTCAGTGGAATCGTACTGGCTCTCAGCCAGGGCGTCTCCCTCAAGGCCCTAGATAATTGCCCTTATTTCCTAGGGCTAAAGTGGCCTTGGCCATTCTCCAGCTCCACTGTGGGCTAAACAATCACTACAGCAGCAGGAGAGCTTGAGGGCTGAGCCAAGCCTGACGACGAAAGCTTGCGGGACCATGCCGTGGGTCCCTGAGGAAGGCCGCAGCACCTCTTTGGCAGGAGATCTTTGAGAACCGGAGGGATTCTCCATAGTCCAGGCTCAGCATGGTACAGCCCTGCCCAGAGACAGGGGATCGGATGAGGTGACCGCAGGTGAAAGTAGGCTAGTCAGTCATCCAGCTTTATCCGGGACAGCCCACTTTTCTTGTGGCCTGTCCCTGTCTGGTTACGTTACTGCATCAGGCACTCTTGGTTCCATATATACATTTCTGGACTGTAGGCCTCCTCCACTCCTGCTTCTGCCAGCAAGTTCCACAGCTCAGATGCAATGCCAGACTTCACACTGACCTGGAAGGTGGCATTAAGGCTCTGAAGCAAGTCAAGGGCTCAGGGGTCCTCCCGAAAAAATGTTTTAGAGTTGCACAATATCCACGTAGTCCACCAAATGGCACCCATGACATCAAGTACAGACCTGCCCAGCATCAGGTGGCTGATGTCACATCCCTGGGTTCTTCACCCGTATAAGGTAGGGCTGTCAGTACCCCCCTTAGGAGAAATAATAATAATAATAATAACAATAATAATAATAATAATGGCAATTGTTAAGCGCTTACTACATGCGAAGCACCGTTCTAAGCGCTGGGGGGGATCCAAGGTGATCAGGTTGTCCCACGTGGGACTCACAGCATGGCTCAGTGGAAAGAGCCCGGGCTTTGGAGTCAGAGGTCATGGGTTTGAATCCCGGCTCCACCACGTCTGCTGTGTGACCTTGGGCACAGTCTCACAGTCTCGCAGTCTCAATCCCCATTTTACAGATGAGGTAACTGAGACACAGAGAAGTAAAGTGCCTTGCCCTAAGTCACACAGCAGACAAGTAGAGGAGCCTGGATTAGAGCCCAGGTCCTTCTGACTCTCAGGCCTGTTCTCTATCTACTAGGCCACGCTGCTCCCAGGGGCATCACGGAGGCCTGCATCCCTTCCTGGGTTGGCGGCGGGTGAAGGTGATGGAGGCCTGTGTTCAGATCTCCCTCCCCCACCCTTGATCTGCAATCTCAGAGCCTCATTATAACCCCATTAAACAAATCAAACACAATTGGAACCACATTGGCCTGTGGGATCTTCCTCGATCCTAAAAGAAGCTCCCATCACTGGTGAGAACAGAGACTTTCTGGCCCCAGCTCCAGCTCCCAATCAGGACAGAATGCTGGGGGAGCAAGCTAAGCCTGTGTTGGGAGGAATACTACACAGGAATTTCTAGAATTCTCTTTCTTTCCCTACAAAATAATAATTTACATACCATGTAAAACCTCCTCCTGGGCCACATTCCCCCAAAGACAAAGATTTGCCTGTTTCCATGGAACGTTTCAACCATAACAATAGTGCTGTCTGGAAAACGTTCCCACAATTCCAGTGAAACTCAGAGTCCCGGCAGGTTCCACCATCTTCACAGAAACCAGACCAGCCTGGGGTTTCTCCCTGACTTGGGCTTTATTTTCTATTATTTTTTTTGTTTGGCTTTTTGCTCTTTTTTTCTGCCTGTTCCACTCCAAGGAGAGGTGGTGGCCTGAACATGGTGACCAGTTCAGCCCAGGGTTCAGCTGCCTCTGGACCAGCCTGCTGAGGATATTGAAAGCCCAAGCAATAACCCAAAGCAGGTGCCTCATCCTGACAAGCTAACAAGAAGGAGGACTTTCCTATTTCCTCTTTTTTTTCATGGTATTTGTTAAGCACTTACTAAGTGCCAAGCACTGTTCTAAACATTGGGGTAGATACAAGGTAAGCAGGTTGTCGAACATGGGGCTCACAATCTTAATACCCTTTTTACAGATGAGGTAACTGAGGCACAGAGAAGTTAAGTGGCTTGCCCAATGTCACACAGCAGACAAGTGGCAGAGCTGGGATTAGAACCCACGTCCTCTGACTCCCAACCCCTTGTTGTTTCCACTAAGCCACACTGCTTCTTCTCCCAGAGAGGAAGGGCGTATGTAGTGGGGAATGTCACTACAGCAGGTTTAAGAAGGGGGTGGTCCCTCCTCCATCACCAGAATTTCCACAAGACACTTAGTGAAACACTATTGGGCACCTGGGGGGTAGGAGCATAGGTGAGGTGATCAGCCAATCCTGCCTTAGGCAAGACGGTCCAGAGAATTTAAGGTCTGCCCTGCTTCCTACTTTAGGCTTTTTGGAATCTTTGTCCCCTAAAAAAAAAAAGAAGCTTAGCTGAGATGCTTGATGGGAGGGATCACATGTCGGGGTGGCGGAGTGAGCCAGGAAGAAAGGGGAAGGGGAGATGCAGCCGGACTGTTTGCCAGTTCATTCATTCATTCATTCAATCATATTTATTGAGCACTTACTGTGTGCAGAGCACTGTACTAAGCACTTGGGAAGTACAACTTGGCAACATATAGAGACGGTCCCTACCCAACAGTGGGCTCACAGTCTAGACTTGTGACTGCTCGAGTCCAAAGCTTGTTCTGGAAGTCTCCAACACTTCCTGGGCCTTGCCAGTGTTTCCTCTGTCCCCTCCCCACAGTTCAGGCATTGGGGGCCTGGCTGCCATGCTCTGGAAACTACCTGAAACTACCTTCAGGTCTTCTGCTACCTGGGTTATGGCAGTCTGGCCCCCATCATCCAGAGCCCAATGGAAGGACAGCTGGCTGGTATGGTCTAGCCGACTGGGCCTACTGATGAATAGCAGAAGTAAGTACTGCCATCCCCTTCTCCTTCTTTCCTTCCCCTCTTTGCCTTTTTCCTTGCCCCATATCACTTTCCCCCTTGTTGGTCTCACCCCATCCCTCAGGGGTGACCAGTTTTCTCCATTAATTAGCCTGAGAATTCAGACTGGAGTATTCCCCACGTGAGCATTCGCCCATCCCCCAGGGGTGACCAGTCTTCTCCATTCATTAGCCTGAGAACTCAGACTGGAGTATTCCCCGTGTAAGCATTCCCTTTGTCATGGTTGGGGTCCTGCCTCTCAAATTCTATGGTGGTAGCACAGGAAGCCAAAGGGATGAACCAAACTCTGATGAACCAAACTCTCATCAGCCCTCTGTTCTCTCCTTGCTGCGTTGGGGCCGGCCTGGCTCAGGATGGGTTCATTCCTTCAGGAGTGTGGATTGGCCACCTGGAACCATAACCTGCTTTCCCCCGTCCCCGCCAGGTACCTGAAACTGCCCAGAGTTCCCAGTTGCCCTTATTAGGTCTGGGTTGCCACCCCTTCCCCCGCAGAGAGGAGGCAGTTCCATTGGGCAGTCAAAGTGGTGAGTAGAGAAGGACCCCTCCCACCCCCTACAATTTGCTTCTGGCCCAGAGGGAGGACCAGTTCCAGCCCATCCCTGTCCCCAAGAGCCAGTTTCATCTTTGGGATTGACTCTGATGAAGTTCCCAGGGTATCCAGGGGCTACTAATGGTCCTTGAGAGTTGATGTCCAGCTGGAGCTGGAAGTGTGTGTTGGATCCGATCAGTGGCTGTGTCTGTTCAGTGCAGGAAATGAATTTGATCCTGAGCAAACCCACATCTGGGTTTGCTTTGGAAAAGAGCAGCCCAAGGCACCCCCAGAATCTGACCCAATCTGAATGACCCTAGACTCCGGGTCCTTTGAGGCCACCAAGTTAGTTCCAGGTCCTCTAGTAGGGGGCTAAGCTACAGAACCACCTGCTCTGGGGGTCCCATACCATACTGAATATCCTAGGCCCACAGACTCATCACCTGGACTTCTAGGAATGTTCAGAAAGACCCACACTTCCCTCAGGGAATGTAGGACATGGGGTCTCCTGGGGACTTCTCCGGACCTCCGCTGCCTTCAGGTGGAGAACTTCCTGTGACTTTCCCCACTTTCTGCTTGTGGGGACTGGGACTGGGGGGGAACTGCTCTGGACCTGAAATCCAGTCCCATGCTTCCGCCTCCATAATACAGAGCTTTCTGGAGCAGTCTCTTCTGCCCCCCAAGCCCAGCAGCCTGACCCAGAAACCATTTCCTGACCAGAATCAATCAATCAGAGATATTGATTGAGTGCTTACTATATGCAGAGCACTTTACTAAGCACTTGGGAGAGTACAGTGCAACAGAATTAGCAGACAGGTTCACTGCCCATAATGAGTTTACAGTCTAGAGGGACAAGCAGCTCCAGGGACCCAGCTCACATTCATTCATTCAGTGGTATTTATTGAGCGCTTACTGTGCGCAAAACACTGTACTAAGCACTAGGGAGAGTATGCTATAAGAGCAGACACACTGCTGCCCGCAGTGAGCTCACAGTCTAGAGGGGGAGATAGACATTCATATAAATAAATAAATAGATAAATAAATAAATAACAGATAGAGAGAGAGAGAGAGAGAGAGAGAGAGAGAGAGAGCATAGATATACACATTATATATATTCCCACTAGCCATGGAAGTCAAAGTCCAACGACTCAGCCCAGACACTGCATTCCCTTCTGTGATACTGATCCTCTGCATTTTCTTCTCCACATCCAGATTCTTTCAATACACCTGCCCCTCTACCAACCTCACCAGCTAGTTCCGTCATTTGTGAATGGAGGCCCCATTCATGAATGGAGCCTGGAAAGTTGCCTGTGGAGAGAGGGCAGCCAAGGCCTTAGCTCTCTCCGGCAATGTGCCTGGCAGAAGGAATCTCTGCCCCCAGGCAGCCCTCACACTTGAGTTGGAGGCCATTGAGAGTTGGAGCTCTGTTCTCTTGTCCTCCCAGTTGCAAGACCAGTGGGGTGGAGAGGAAGCTTTTTTGGAGTGGATGGCACTTCCCCATGGGACCATAGTAATGAAAAACTGTCCCCTCTCCAATTTCTACTCTTTCTGCATTTGTGGGTTTATTAGCTGCAAATTTGTGGGGTTTTGTGGCATATGGAGGAATTTATAGTTCCATATAATTCCCTTACTTTGGCTCCCCCGGCAGAACCACTAATAGCTCTTAACAGGCAGAAAATTGAACCTCCCATCCAGGAAACCTTTAGCTCTGTGACCATGACACGCTGGAAAACATTCCAGCTGCATGTGGTGCCATCCACCTTCCCCCACATGCTGGCACCCAGCGGGTGGTGGCTGTGGCCCGTGAGCCTGCGGCTCCTTATGCCAGCTCCCTCTCCCCACAGCTATGGAGGACCAGGCCAGGCTGTCAGCTCCAAACTCTCCTTCAGACCCAGACACCCCCGCCAGCTGTTTCTGAAACCAACCTGGGAGTGAGGTGGCAGGAAGGAACTGGGGGCCGGAAATTATCCAGGCCCCTCCAGACTCCCACAGTGCCCTATGTGATGGATTGTACAATCATTATGGGCAGGGACTGTGTGTGCTAATTCCACTGTACTCTCCCAAATGCTTAGTACAGCTCTCTGCAAATAGTAAGCACTCAATAAATACCATTGATGGATTGATCGATTGGGACTCCTATAGAGAGAGTCCAGAGATAGAGATGGTTTCCCCCGTAGACTGTAAGCGCCTTATGGGCAAGGTTTGCATCTACCAGCTGTTAGATTGTGCTTTTCCAAGCTCTTGGCACCAATAATCGATTGATTTCCCCAGGAGGGTGGCTGCCTATATAGAGTTGCCCTTCATATCTGAAGTACACACCACTGTGAAGTTCACCTAGGAGTGCGTGTGAGGCTGAAAAGGTCATTGGGGAATCCTCAGCTCTGGCCTCATCCAACTCACAAAAAGGCTGTCCCTTGTTATAGTGCCTGGAGCTGCCTTGTTTTTCACCTCCTGCCTCTCTTTCCATATTTATTTTATTGAATTTGTTCAGCAGCTACTATGTGGCAAGCACTGTTCTAAGTCCTGAATGAAGCTTTTGCTCAGAGAGGGTTTCTCTCTTCTTGTTGCCAGGGCAATTGCAATGGAACAATGGAAGATTCATTATCTCTTTCTCCCTCTCTCTCCCTCTCCTTTCTCCATCTTTCCTCCTCTCCTCTATCCTTCACACTCCCTTCAATCCTTAGCAGTGCTTGGCACATAGTAAGCGCTTAACAAATAGCATTATTGTTATTATTATTATTCCATTCAACCAGAATAGCCCTCTCTCTCTCTCCCGCTTTCTGTCCCTGTCCCTTCCCTCTCCCCCCAACTTGCTCCAGTTGCCTTCAGGGCTCGGATCTCTCCAGGCCCAGGCCACCAGCTGCCCTAGTGCCTTGCT
Source organism: Tachyglossus aculeatus (assembly GCF_015852505.1). Classification (NCBI taxonomy): domain Eukaryota; kingdom Metazoa; phylum Chordata; class Mammalia; order Monotremata; family Tachyglossidae; genus Tachyglossus; species Tachyglossus aculeatus. The sequence goes on along the minus strand of NC_052072.1, from coordinate 29,055,220 downwards.
GCTGCTCCCCCCAGTTAATAGGAGCTAGCTATGATGAGGAAACCAGCTGTGGTAAACTCCAACACGAGCACACAAAGGCAGGGCACACGGATGGACACCCAGATGAGAGCTAGCCAATGAATTCCCTTTTTTTTAGGGCACCTCATTTCTGAATGACTCTTCACCACACAGAAACTAATCCGGCGGTCATCTCAGTGGCTCAGAAGTGAATTTGAAATCACTCTGGTGGAATTCTTGGCCCTCTATAGAGTGTGGTGATAATGGTGGTGGAAGTGGTGCAGCATAGCAAAAATGAGGGCAATTCCCATGGAAATCCTTTGTCAAGGCCACCGCCCATTCCCTAAACACTATTAAAGCAATAGAGAGACATGAATAAACCCAGCCTTAAATGCATAGGTGCCTGGAATTCTTCATCTGGCAGTTCTTCCCAATGCCATCGGGTCCAGAATGAAGCAGCTTGTTTGAACCTCCTTCCTCTCCCCCTCATCCCCCTCTCCATCCCCCCCGTCTTACCTCCTTCCCTTCCCCACAGCACCTGTATATATGTATATATGTTTGTACGTATTTATTACTCTATTTATTTATTTATTTTACTTGTACATATCTATTCTATTTTATTTTGTTAATATGTTTGGTTTTGTTCTCTGCCTCCCCCTTCTAGACTGTGAGCCCACTGTTGGGTAGGGACTGTCTCTATATGTTGCCAACTTGTACTTCCCAAGCACTTAGTACAGTGCTCTGCACACAGTAAGCGCTCAATAAATACGACATTGATTGATTGAACCAAATATTTGAGGTTGGAGTCTCTCCCTGGGTGGAGTGGGAGATGGCAGAGAGATGGGGCATACCCAGATGCTTGAAGACAATCTCTCCCCGAGGGCTCTCGCAGCCCCTCTAGCCAATGGGAAAGAAGGATCCTTCCCACCTGGGCTTGAATCGACTAATCCGAGGGACGAAGACAGGGAATTCCTATCTCCTCAAGGCTCCTTCCCCCCACCCCCCACCCACAATGTATCAGGAAGGCTCTGTTAAATCAAATATTTTCTTTCAGTGTGACAGATTTGACGTAAGTATTGTTGCTATTGATGCACATTTACTTCAATTAAAAAGAGCAGTGTCCATTTCAGATTGTTGCCATACATTTTCCAAGACAAATTTGGAAGTATGGAACTGAATCTGAAAACAACAATGCTAAAAATCCCTGACTACAGAGAAAGTCAAGTCAGTATAGAGAAACTGATTGTCTCTTTTTATTTATGTCACTTAGACCCATGAGGCTGGAGACGTTTCATTCCTTTTAATCAAATACTCATTTCTTCTTCACCCATCTAGTCATCCCTTCTTCTTATGGGGGTGGTTTTCGAAGACCTAAGGGAAAGATTAAAATAATTGAGGGCCAAAAAAGCAGTATAAAGTGAAAAGGGATTCTTGTGAAGAATGACATCTGACTAAAAATTCACCCCACTGTGTCAAAAGAAATCTTTTCTCAAAAGCAGGGTTGGACTATCTCAGAGGAGGGCCCAGCGGGCTTCTGGGCAGGGCTTCTGAGTAGGATTTGGGAGTCAGAATGTCATGGGTTCTAATCCTGACCCCACCACTTGTCTGCTGTGAGACCTGGGCAACTCACTTCATTTCTCTAGGCCTCAGTTACCTCATCTGTAAAATGGAGATTCAGATTGTAAGCCTCACATGGGACAGGGACTGTGTCTAACCTGATTTGCTTCTATGCACCCCAGTGCTTAGTACAGTGCCTGGCACTGTATTATTATTATTACTATTATTATTATTATTATTATTATTATTATTATTGATGATGATATCAAGGGACATGGTAGGGGCAGCACAGAGGAGAAACTCAGCAGGCAGCAACTCCTACTCTTCGTCCCTCTTCCCAGGAAGAGTGGAGGCTTCACTGCAGGCCCTAGGAAAATGCTTGAATTCCCTGATGACCCTGCTCCCAATATACAGTGGATCCTAACTGAGGGAATAAAGATCTCTAACATATATTTTAATCATGTCCATCACACCCTACATCCAGCATTCTCCCCCAGCACACCTCTATTGGGAATCCCTGGTATAAGCCCACCTAGAACAGGTGGCTCCCATTCATCTTCAGGAAGGGAGGTTTACAGCTTCCTTGGGGGCCTCGTTCCAATGTTCTTCCTTGTGTCTAACCAAACTCCATCTTGCTTCAATTTAAACTTATTTTCTTTTGTTTAATCTTCAGTGATGTGGAGAACAATTGGTCAGCTTCCTCTACATAAAAGCCCTTCATAGACTTAGTCACTAGGTCATCTTTTCTTTTTTAATGGCGTTAGTTAAGTGCTTATGGTGTGCCAAGCACTGTTCTAAGCTCAGGGGTAATTATGAGTTAATCAGATAGGACACAGTCCCTGTCCCACATGGGGCTCACAGTCTTAATCCCCATTTTACAGATGAGAGAACCGGGGCAAGACAAGTTAATTGACTCGCCTAATGTCACATAGACAAGTGGGGGACTTGGAATTAGAACCAAGGTCTTTCTGACTTTCAGTCCCATGCTCTGTCCACTAGGCAACACTGCTTCTCTTAGCCATCTCTTCAGCTCCATGGCACTTCTCTGGCCCTTCTCTAATTTCTCTAAGTCCTTTTTCAAAGTTGGATGGGCAAAACTGGACACCATACTCTGACAAGTATTTGACCAGGTCAAAATAAAGCAGAAGGCATATTTTTTCTGCCCTTGCATGGTCTACTCCTGATAAATTAATGATTTTTTTTAACGGTATTCATTACGTGTTGTGTCAAGCACTGTTCAAAGCACTGGGGTAGACACAAGTTAATCAAGGCAGATACAGTCCCTCCCCTACCATGGGGCTCATAGTCTAAGTACGAGGGAGAACTGGTATCATAGCCTCATTTTCCAGCTGAGGAAACTGAGGCACAGAGAAGTTAAGTGGCCTGCCCAAAGTCACACAGCAGCGTGGCTTAGTGGCAAGAGCCCGGGCTTGGGAGTCAGAGGTCGTGGGTTCTAATCCTGCCTCCACCACTTCTCTGCTGTGTGAATTTGGGTGTCACTTCACTTCTCTATGCCTCAGTTATCTTATCTGTTAAAATGGGGATGAAGACTGTGAGCCCCATGTGGGACAAACATATTACTTTGTATCTACCCCAGCACTTAGAACAGTGCTTGGCACATAGTAAATGCTTAACAAATACCATTATTATTAAGAGAAGCAGCGTGTGTCAAAGGAAAGAGCATGGGCTTCGGAGTTGAAGGTCATAGATTCAAATCCCAGCTCTGCCAATTGTCAGCTGTGTGACTTGGGGCAAGTCATTTAACTCTCTGTGCCTCAGTTACCTCATCTGTAAAATGGGGATGAAGACTGTGAGCCTCACGTGGAACAACCTTAGAACCTGCCCAGCGCTTAGAACAGTGCTTTGCACATAGAAAGCGCTTAACAAACATCATCGTTATTATGTAAATGATAGACCCATTACCAGAACGCAGGTCTTCTGTCTACAACCCAGCCTGCACACTTAGCTTCTCTAACACCAATGTACTCACTGTACCTCAGTTTTATCTCTCTCACCCATGACCCCTGGCTCACATTCTCCCTCCTATCTGGAACTCCCTCCTCCTTCATGTCTGTTAAGCCACAACTCTCCCCATCTTTAAAACTCCACTAATATTAAGTCTTCTCCAAGAAGATTTCCCTGACTGACCTCTCACTTCCTCATTCCATCCTCTTTCCCTTCTTCATCACCTATGCATTTGGGTCTGCACCCCATAATTACTCTGATACTCAACCCACTCCCAGCCCCACAGCACATATGAATATATTCTTACACTGTTTATTCCCCTACCTATAATTCATTTGAACATCTCTTTCTCACTATATTGTAAACTCAAGGGCAGAGATCATGTCTATCAACTCTGTTGTATTTTAATCTCCCAAGCACTTAGCATAGTGCTCTTCCTACAGTAAGCACTCAATAAATACAGTTGGTTGAGTTCAAGCCCCAATCAATCAATCAGTTATATTTGCTGAACACTTAAAGTGTGCACTAAATGCTTGGGAAAGTTCAGTAGAGTAGGTAGGTTCATCCCTTCCCTCCAGAGCTCAAAATCTATCTGGACTAGCTATGCATCTCAATGACCCATGTACCACTGGCTTATGCAACTAGCTAAGTATCGACTCTGTCCTTTACAGAACCACAACCACAGTGAGATTTTCACGTGAAAAATCCAGTTCGGGAAAACCCGGTTGCCTGCCTTAGACCAGGTGTTCTGAGTAATTTGCATGGTTTGGGGATGTGTGTTTGTGGTTGAGGGGGTGCAGTTAGGGGATAAAGGGGTTTGGAGAACAGGTGTTAGAAAACAATAATCTGGGCTTGTATCTTATCCTGGGGCGGGGGGGGGGGGGGGCAACTGCAGAGTAGTCTAGTAGAAAGAGCAATGCATTGGGAATCAGAAGACCTGAGTGCTAATCCTGACTCCATCACTTACTTACCTGTTGTGTGACCTTAAACAAGTCACTTAACTTCTCTGTGCCTTATCTGCAAAATAAGGAGTCAATGCCTTTTCTCCCTCTTACTTGACTATGGGACCTGATTTTCTTGTATAATAATAATAATGGCATTTGTTAATCACTTACTATGTGCCGAGCTCTGTTCTAAGCACTGGGAAGGTACAAGGTAATCAGGTTGCCCCATGTGGGTCTCACAGTCTTAATCCCCATTTTACAGATGAGGTAACTGAGGCACAGAGAAGTTAAGTGGCTTGCCCAAAGTCGCACAGCTGACTAGTGGTGGAGCTGGGTTTAGAACCCACAACCTCTGACTCCCAAGCCCGGGCTCTTTCCACTAAGCCACGCTGCTAATATACCAGCGCTTAGTCCAGTACTTGACACGTAGAATCCGCTTAACGCGTTCCACTACAATTATTATTCTCTGCTCCTGGATTCTCCAATGACTTTGACATCTGGTTCTTCTCCAAGTCAATCCTAAATTATTTACTCAGAAATAGTGGTGGAGACAAGGCGGAGGATCAGCCAGGTTTACTCGTGGCTTGAGATTCAGCTGTGGACAGAGGGTTGATGGGTTCTTCCTTGGATCAGGACACCGTGGCTCAGCTTCGGACCTGCCCGGCTCCAGCTCTTGGGAGCATGAGAACAATTAAGTCTTCATCGGCCTGGGATTGATCTAGGTTGTTAAAGATAATAGACTTATAAAGCCGTGAATGCGTTTTCCAGTTGGAGTTAAAAGCATTGTAAATGTCTCCTTTTGTTCTTGAATAGAGGGAGCAGGCTGCTGGAGAAAGGGGCAGGGTGTGGCATTCTCTTGGCTGCCGAACCTGTCTGTGTGTCAGAGTTTTCCCCAAGACAGTCAAGACCATTAAACCGACTCTGTCATCAAGTGTCTGTTTGGGGAGGGAAGGGAGCACTGGGGAACTCAATTCGTCCCCAAAAGGGCTCTTCCCACAGCTCTCGCTTCAACTGGGGCTCGGGAGGCACCACCAAGCACTGGGACTGGAGAGGGGGGGATGGGGAAAATAGAGGCGAGAACTCTAGAAATAGGTGCCCTTCCTGCCCCTCCCCGCAATAGAAATCTACATGCAGATGAAGAATATTGGCAAATTTACTGCAGAAGACAAGAATTGTGGCCTGTTGATAGAGTTGACTGAGAGCTCACCTCCTCCAAGAGGCCTTCCCAGACTGAGCCCCCTTTTTCCTTTCCTCCTTCCCCTCCCCACAGCACCTTTATATATGTTTGTACAGATTTATTACTCTATTTTACTCGTACATATTTACTATTCTATTTTGTTAATGATGTGCATTTAGCTTTAATTCTGTTTGTTCTGACGACTTGACACCTGTCCACATATTTTGTTTAGTTGTCTGTCTCATTCTAGACTGTGAGCCCATTGTTGGATAGGGACCATCTCTATGTGTTGCCAACTTGTACTTCCCAAGTACTTAGTACAGTGCTCTGCACACAATAAATGCTCAATAAATACGGTTGAATGAATGAATAGAGCATGGTCCGGGGAGTCAGAAGGGCCTGGGTTCTAATCCCAGCCTTGCCATTTGTCTGCTGTATGACTTTGGGCAAGTCACTTAACTGCTCTGGGCCTCAGTTACCTCCTCTGTAAAATGGGGATTGAGTCTGTGAGCCCCATGTGGGGTGGAGACCGTGTCCAATCTGATTAGTTTGTTTCTACCCCAGCACTCTTAGTATAGTGCCTGGCACATAGTAAGTGCTTAACAAATACTACTGAAAGAAAAACAAAAAACAAGGGACTGGTAACAACAGAGATGAGAACAGTGCTAAATAACCATTCCTTCAGTTTGGGATGTCCTTCCTGATGCCTAAGCTCTCGACTCTCCACCCTCATCTCCTTGCTGAAGGTTTTTCTCCAGCTTGGAACTCTCTCCATCCCCACATCAGACAGACCACAGGTCTCTCCACATTCAAATCTCTCCTAAAATCCCATCTCCACCAACAGGCTTTCCCTCATTAATTTCCCAGCACCCTGAGCCATATAACCCCCTCTGCCAAATCCAGCACTTATTCATTCATTCAATCGTATTTATTGACTGCTTACTGTGTGCAGAGCACTGTACCAAGAGCTTGGGAAGTACAAGTTATGAACTTACCCTGCCTTAGCACCCCTTATGTATTTCAATCAGTCAGTGGTATTTAGTGAACATTTTTTGGCAAGGCAAAGCACTTTACTAAGTGCTTGGGAGTGTACGTAGTTAGTAATAATAATAATCACAATTATGGTATTCGTTAAGCGCTTGCTGTGTGCCAGCCACTATACCAAGCGCTGGGGTGGTTACAAGCAAATCGAGAGGGACACAGTCCCAGTCCCACATGGGGCTCACAGTCTCACTCCCCATTTTACAGATGAGGTAACTGAGGCACAGAGAAATGAAGTGACTTGCCCAAGGTTACACAGCAGACACCTGGAGGGGCTGGGATTAGAACCTATGACCTTCTGATTCCCAGGCCCGTTCTCTATCCACTCTGCCATGCTGGTAGACATGATCCTTGTCCATAGGAGCTTTCAGCCTGGAGGAGAAAACAGACATAAAAATCAATTACTTACATGTAAATAAATCAGTCAGTCAATCATATTTATTGAGTGCTTACTGTGTGCAGAGCACCATACTAAGCACTTGGGAGAGCACAATATAAGACAAATACTCTGCTTACAGTGAGTTCACAGCCTAGAATGTTATGGGACTGAGGTAAATATCAAGTGCTAAAAGGTACAGGTGACGCAGAAGGATGAGGGAGTAGGGGGAAATGAGGATTTAGAGAAGGCCTTTTGGAAGAGTTGTGATTTTAATAGGGCTTTGAAGATGTGGAGAGTGGTGAACTATTGTATATAAAGGGGAGGGCATTCCAGGCATTCCAGGAAGGATATAGGCAAGGAATTGAGGTACAGTGAATAGGTTGGCATTGGAGGCGCAAAGCTTGCTATAGTTCTAAGTATCTGTATGTTTCTCTCCCCTCTCAGAGTGTATGCTCCTCGTGGACAGGGGACAAAGTGCCTCATAGAGTGTGCTACTCAAGTGAATTTTCAATAAATGCTACTACTTCAACTAGATCTTGCATTCCGTTAGAATGTAAGTGCCCTGTTGGCAGAGAGGTGCTTAGTCCAGTGTATTGCCTTCAGTAGGTACTCATAAGTAACATTACTACTTCTGAAATCTAATTCCTCTCATGTTGTCCTGGGTGGTGATGGAGAACAGCTGCCTAACAACCCATTTCCCGCTCCAAAGAGCCCCTGTCCGCATTACAGAAGGTTAGCCTTCAAGGTTGAAATCAGGTCCAATAACTTGTGTAAAAAAGTGTGCTGCCCGAGAAAGGGGGTTATGCAGTAATTACCAGAGAATAGTAGGGGAATGTGAGGGTAATAGGGTAATTAGTGACAGGAGAGTTAAACGCCAATTACCCAGCCCATTGCTGGCAGACTATTGTCTCGGTTCTCCTAACCACTGTGCAGGTTATGTGGTAATTACCGGCGGGGTCTATTAAGCATAATAACCCACTAATCTGAAGGAGCCTGTCATTATGCTGGCGTTAACATGGTATTTACCCACAAAACCTGCTAAGTTAGCCTCTCATTAAAGAGCCCCCACGTGGTCCCCACGCCCTCTCATTGAGAACCTTCTCCGTTGGAAAGTTTGGGTGTGGATGCCTTTAATAGGTTGACCTGGGCAGGGGGAATGCTATTCATTGGGATCCTGAGGGCTTCCCAAGATGGTTTCCACAGCTGAGCTCCCAGTTTTTCCCTTCCTGAATCATTTCCAGAGCTGAGGTCCTATTCTGCCTCCCTGGGCAGGAGCCACATGGGCAGCCCACAGGTTGGTACCAGGAACGGCTAAACAGAGTCTAATCAAGAGTGGTTTTTGTTTCATTTTTTTTTTTCTGGTAGAAAAATGATGCAGGGACTGGGAGGTGGACAGTGTGGTGGGGAAGGGGATACAGAGAAATAGGATCTAGGTGCAGGGGATGTCGGCAACAAAGGAGTTCAGGCTGGGAAGATTTCTGTGCGCTTAAACACCAAACAAACCAAAGGCAAGTTCCTTCTGCTCAGATCCTCTTTGCCACTATGCATGCAGCAAATGGCAGGAGATACTGAAGAGAACACCAAAAAAAGCAAAAAACCACCTGACACCACAGTCTTCTGGAATCTCAGGCTTGGTTCTAGCTTCACAAAGATCAATAATGACTGTGGTAATCGTTGAACACTTACTGCATGCCAAGCACTTTGTTTTTTCACTCTACCCAGCGCCGGGGTAGGTAGAAGATAACCAGGTCAGACACAACTCCGGTCCCATATGGAACTCATAGAAGTAGGAGGGAGAACAGGGAAGCAGTGTGGCTAAATGGAAAGAGTGTAGGCCTAGGATTCAGAGGACCTGGCATCTAATTCCAGCTCTATTTGCCTGCTATATGACTTTGGGTAAGTCACCAAACTTCTCTTTGCCTCAGTTACTTCACCTGGAAAATGGGAATTCAATAGCTGTTCTCCCTCCTACTTAGACTGTGAACCCCATGTGGGAACTGATTATCTTGATTCTGCCCCAGCATATAACAGTACAATGTTTGGCACATAGCACCTAATAAAAACTGCAATTATTATTAACAGGTGTTGAATCCCCATTTTACAGATGAGGAAACTGTTGCCCAGAGGAGTGAAGTGATTTGCCCAAGGTCACACAGCAGGCAAGTGGAGGGGTTAGAATTAGAACCCAGGCCTCTGTACTTTCCACTGGGCAATACTTTTTCCCATTATCGTCTCCAGTATTTAAACACTTACTGTTTGCAGAATTCTACCCTACTTATATTTCAGCACTTGTCTAAGCACTCATATTTCTTTTCTAAATTATTTTGGGTCTGTCTCCCTGGCTAGGCTGTAAATTCCTGGAGAACTTGGATCATATCTTCAAAATCTGTCATACTCTCCCCAGTGCTTAATACAGTGCCCTGCCTCCAGAAAGCCCTCAATAATGGTATTAATTGATTGCACTGATAATCATAATAATAATTAGTGGTATTAAGCAATTTATGTGCCAAGAAGTGTACTAAGTGCTGGTTAAATACAAGATAATCAGGTCCTACTAGCTTCTGAAGGAGTAAACACACTGAAGAAGTGAAGGAAAGGATCCCAGTCTTAAGGAACTTGGGGTACAATGGGTGAGAAAAGAGGACGTAAATAGTTCAATTATAATATGTAAAGGAGTAAGAGAAAATATTGAAATAATAAAAAATTTGGCAGTTAATAACCAGAAGATCTGTTTATAGATAGATGGCTAGATATATGTTTCTAGAACTAGGATAAACACTTTAGTGACCTCTCTGTGTTTCAATTTTTTCACTTGTAAAATGGGGATTCTAAGCTTGTTTTCCCTCCCACTCTGACTGCAAGCCCCGGGTAGGACAGAGACTGTGTCTGATCTGCAGCGTGGCTCAGCGGAAAGAGCCCGGGCTTTGGAGTCAGAGGTCATGGGTTCAAATCCCGGCTCTGCCACTTGTCAGCTGTGTGACTTTGGGCAAGTCACTTAACTTCTCTGTGCCTCAGTTACCTCATCTGTAAAATGGGGATTAAGTCTGTGAGCCCCACGTGGGACAACCTGATCACCTTGTAACCTCCGCAGCACTTAGAACAGTGCTTTGCACATAGTAGGTGCTTAATAAATGCCATTATTATTATTATTATCTGATTTTTTTAATGGCATTTGTTAAGCACTTACTATGTGCTGGGCACTGTACTAAGCACTAGGGTGGATACAAGCTAATCAGTTTGGGTACAGCCTGTGTCCCACGTGAGGCTCCCAGTCTTAATCCCCATTTTACAGTTGAGGTAACTGAGGCACAGAGAAATTAAGTGACTTGCCCAAGGTCACAGAGCAGACAAGTGGCAGAGCCAGGATTTCATTCATTCATTCATTCATACAATCATATTTATTGAGCACTTACTGTGTGCAGAGTACTGTACTAAGTGCTTAAAAAGTACAATTCAGCAATAGAGACAATCCCTGCCCACAGCAGGTTTACAGTCTAGAAGGGAGAAGGCAGACATCAAAATAAGTAAACAGGCATCAATATACATAAGTGCCGTGAGGCAGGGAGGAGGGGGAAGAGTAAAAGGAGAGAGTCGAGGTGATGCGGAAGGAAGAGAGAGCTGAGGAAAAGGGGGACTTAGTCTGGGAAGGCCCCTTTTTTTTAATGGCATTTATTAAGTGCTTACTATGTGCAGAGCACTGTTTTAAGTGCTGGCAAGGTTACAAGGTGATCAGGTTGTCCCATGGGGAGCTCACAGTCTTAATCCCCATTTTACTGATGAGGTAACTGAGGCCCAGAGAAGTGAAGTGACTTGCCCAAAGTCACACAGCTGACAAATGGCAGAGCTGGGATTCGAACCCATGACCTCTGACTCCAAAGCCTGGGCTCTTTCCACTGAGCCACACTGCCTCTCGAAAGAGGTGAGCCTTCAGTACGGCTTTGACGGGGGGAAGGGTGATTGGCGGATTTGAGCGGGGAGGGTGCTCCAGGCCAGAGGTAGGAAGAGGGCCAGGGGTCCACAGCGGGATTGGCAAGATCGAGGTACACGGAGAAGGTTAGCACCAGAGGAGCAGAGTGTGCAGGGGGGGATATAGAAGGAGAGAAGGGATTTGAACCCAGGCCCTCTGACTCCCAGCCCAAGCTCTTTACACTAGCCCACACTGCTTGAATTCCATCTACCCCAGGGCTTAGTACGGTGCTCGGCCGAAAGCAAGCACTTAACAAGTACACAGTGATTATTATTATTAATACGGTTCGTAGTAATAGTAGTACTACGAATGGGGTGGTACAATCAGGTAGATGGAGAATTAGTCAAGGAATGCCTATTAGGGAAGTGACTTTTAGGTGGGTTTTGAAAGCAGAGAGAATTGTGGTGTGACGGTGCTACAGGAGAGGGTATTTTAATAGCAGAAAAGTAATAGCAGTGGGTTGGAGATGAAGCTGTTGGAAGCAAGTTAGAGTAAGACCATTTGTTTGGAATGACCAAAGAACGTGAACTTGAGTGGATTGAAAAGAGAGAGTGATAAGGAGACGATGGCTGACTGTCTTAAAGCCCTCCGACTCTGCCTTACCTCATGTTGTTCTCCAGCCTAGAACCTCCTCCATCCCCAAATCTGCCAGATTGCAGCTCACCCCATCTTTAAAGCTGCGCAAAAAGACCATCTCCTCCGGGAAGCCTTCCCCAATAATTCATTTTAAACCAGTCGTATCAGACTTAACTCAACCTTAAAACTTATGTGTTTCAAGGTGGGGAAATAAAGTTGCTCATGGGCACACAGCAGGTCTTGTGCTTCTTCTAAATTGTAAACTCATTGTGGGCAGGGAAACTCTCCTAACTCTATTGTATTTTACTCTCCCAAGCACTTAGTACAGTGCTCTGCTCATAGTAAGTGCTTGATAAATACCACTGATTGATTGATTGAATCCTGTCCTCAACACTCAAATACATACATATTTCATGAATATATTTATCTGAACATTCAATTATTTTTTATAGTATTTTTTAAGCACTTACTATGTGCCGGGCACTATACTCAACACTGGGGTAGATATAAGAACATCAGGTTGGACACAGTCCATGACCCATATGGGGCTCACAGCTTTAATTCCCAGTTTATATATGGGGTACCTGAGGCGCAGAGAACAATAATAATTATGGTATTTGTTCTGTGCTTACTATGTTACAGAAGCATACATTACATGTTACATCTTATTACATGTTACAGAAGCAGCGTGGCTCAGTGGAAAGAGCACGGGCTTTGGAGTCAGAGGTCATGGGTTCAAATCCTGGCTCCGCCAACTGTCAGCTGTGTGACTTTGGGCAAGTCACTTAACTTCTCTGGGCCTCAGTTACCTCAACTGTAAAGTGGGGATTAAGACTGTGAGCCCCCCGTGGGACAACCTGATCACCTTGTAATCTCCCCAGCACTTAGAACAGTGCTTTGCACATAGTGAACATTTAATAAATGACATCATTATTACCATTATTATTGTATCTCCCCCAGTGCTTAGAACAGTGCTTGGCACATAGTAAGCATTTAATAAATGCTATTATTACTATTATTGTATCTCCCCCATCGCTTAGAACAGTGCTTGGCACATAGTAAGCGCTTAACAAATGCCGTTATTATTATTATTATTATTATTATTATTATTATTATTATTATTATTTTGTGCCAACTATTGTTCTAAGCACTGGGGGAGATACAAGGTACTCAGGTTGGACACAGTCCCCACATGGGGCTTACAGTCTTAATCAGCATTTTTCAGGTGAGATAACTAAGGCACAGAGAAGTTAACCGATGCTGAGGCTATGTCACAGGGTCACACAGCCGACATGTGGCAGAGCTGGGATTAGAACCCAGGTCCTCTCACTCCCGGGCCCATGCTTTTTCCACTAGACCACGCTGCCTCTCTAGACAGTAAGCTTCTTGTGGGCAAGGAACAGGTCTGCCAACTCTCTTATATTGTACTTTCCCAAGCGCTTAGCACAGTGCTTTGTACATAGTATGTGTTCAATATATAGCATTGACTGATTGCTTATTCCACTGTTTTATCTCAATGTGTTTGGCTGCTTACTTTTTTTGATGTCTTTCTTCCCCCTTTTACCCTGGGAACTCGTCGCTGAGTAGGAATTGTCTCTATTTGTTGCTGAATTGTACAGGCCAAGTGCTTAGTACAGTGCTAGGCACACAGTAAGCTCTCAATAAATACAATTGAATGAATGAGTGCTTCATTCATGCTCCATGTACCTCCTCTAGCTTTCTCTAACTGTAAATCAGTTTTGCCTGTTTCCCCCATAAGACTGTAAACTCTTTAAAGGAAGAGAACTTGTGTCTTACTATTGTGTACTCTCCTATGAGCTTAGAACAGTGCTCTTCCCACTCAGTACAGGTCATTAATGGATTGCAGCTAGTGGCTAGGAATTTCTGTTTCATGTGAGAAGAAATGGGTAGCCATTAAGGGTTCTGAGGCATGGAGAAATGTGGCAACCTGATTTTAGAAAGATGATAGATACCTACAACTGTAGGTAATTTAAACTGAAGAGGGGAGAAGACCCAGAAAACCATACCCTATTACCCAAGCAGCGTGGCTCAGTGGAAAGAGCACGGGCTTTGGAGTCAGAGGTCATGGGTTCAAATCCCGGCTCCACCACTTGTCAGCTGTGTGACTTTGGGCAAGTCACTTCACTTCTCTGTGCCTCAGTTACCTCATCTGTAAAATGGGGATTAAGACTGTGAGTCCCACGTGGGACAACCTGATCACCTTGTAACCTTCACAGTGCTTAGAACAGTGCTTTGCACATAGTAAGTGCTTAATAAATGCCATCATTATTTTTAGTATTAAGCACATGAACAGATCCCCTTTACCTTCTTCCTCTTATCTGTAAATTATTTTAGAGTCTGTTTCTGCCAGAATGAAAGCTCTTTGAAGGCAGGGATCATATCTCTTTACCATATTGTTCTCTCCCAATGCTTAGTACAGAGTTTTGCCCACAATAGGTGCTCAATAAATGCTACTGATGGGGATTAAGACCGTGACCGTGACCACAGGGGGACAACTTGATCACCTTGTAACCTCCCCAACGCTTAGAACAGTGCTTTGCACATAGTAAGTGCTTAATAAATGCCATAAATAAATAAATATATATATGTATATATATATAGTCCCCTAACTCTCCCTATTCTCAGACCGTGAGCCCCTTGGGGAGGTAGCAGGGACACAGGCAATGTCTAATACTCAAACTTGTATTTTATCCAGTGCTTAGTCCAGTGCTTTGCACCCAACAGACACTCAGTAAATACTATTACTCTGAAGGACACCTCTACAGAAATCCAACCAGGAAGTGAAAAAAACTTGAGCCAAGGAGCTGACAGTCGGGGTGAAGAGAAAGAAGGAGAGTCATGAAGTACTGTAGGGAAAAAAGGTGGCAGGATTTGGAGAGAGGCTAAGTGTGGAATGTGAAAGACAGAGAGGAGTTCAAGACACCATGATTGTGAGCTGCTGGACCAGGGAGGACAGTAATGTTGTTGATAGAGATAGGCAACGTTAGGAAGAGAAGATTTAGGAAGGAAGATGAGTTTGATTATAAAAAAATGAATTTAAGGTAACTCATCCAGTAAACATATTGTAGGTGAAGATTTTTTCCAGAGCTCTGAAGCAGCCTAACTCCTGGCCATCTCCCCAGCAGGGTGAGGGAGATATACCTCAGGCAGAAATGTAACCTGGGGATTCAGAGGTGTATAGACTTTTTTATATTTTTCTTTCCAGCCCCCGGTGACCGGATCCACAAAGTCGGAAACCCCATTCCTCCCGACCCTAATGGCCAAGTTTCCATCTCTCTGGGACCTGACATGCTCTGTTAAGCTTCCCCTCTAATGACTGCCTTGCTCTTGCCTTCCAGAGACCTGAATTATAATGAGCTTCTGGAGTTTCCCGTGGCCATTAGGACGCTCAGCAGACTCCAGGAATTGTAAGAGTCTCTCTTTAAACTTTTCACGGATCTGTCCCCTTAATTCTGACAAAGGCCAGTCTTCCGGGAGGTGTTGGGCCGGATGCAGGGGGAGCTCCTGGGTATACCTCGCCCCATCAACCCCACGCTTCTTGTAAAACTCCCCTCTGGTTCTCTAATGCGAGAGTAAATGCTTGCAGACATCATTAGTGCAACTTTCCACATTTGTGTGTCATCCGGAGAAAGGCCTCTGGCCTCCCGAACCTGGATTTGATTCTTTCTTTCCATCATGGGGGACCACACACCAGAGCTAGGATGTGGAGAGGCTGGCCTCACCTGTGCTGGGGCCATGTCTGTGCCTGGTTCTCCCTTCTCCAGCATGGGGGGAGAAGAATTGGAGGAGAAGGGGAAAGCCAAGGACAGTCGGGCATCACTTTGAGCCTTTAGTATCTCCTCTCACAAGAAATCATCTTGGCCCTTAATGGGCTTCCAGCACCATGAACTGTACTTGTGGGGACGGGGAAAGAGCCTGGGGTTTGCCATGAGACCCTGGACTACCCCAGAGGTTATCCGAGCTTTGATCCAGTTGCCCATGTGATGCCTCACCCATCCCCAGAGGGAAGAAATTGTTAACCAATGGCTGCTGGCTGAACAGCTCCTTCCATCTCCGCTCTGTCCTTGGACCCCACCCCCAAGGACGCCACACAAGATCTCACCAATCTCCGAAGTCCACCTCTAGGAAGCTCATCTAGCTTCCCTAGCATCCTAGAAATTGCTGACCTTCCGGACAGGGAGCGTCCAACCCTATGGGCCTCCATATACGTTATTTGCTAAGAGCACCATGCAAAGACTTCTGGGATCAAACTGGACAAGTGTATTGAAAGGGATGTGGTCTATTGGAAAGAGCATAGGTCTGGGAATCAGGGGGCCTGGGGTCTAGTCCCCAACTTAGGCACTGATCAAATGTGTGATTGCAGGTGAGTCCCCTAACCTCAGTTAAATAATAGCTGCCTCACAAGGATGTTGTGAGGGCAAAATGAGGTCATTAATGTACAAGTGATCTTGGAAAAATAAAAGCACTGTGACTATCCAAGGTATTGTTGATATCATCATGATCAAGTTTATCCTACCGTTACCTTAAGCTTGAGGTTGGATTCACCTTTCTCCATGGAGGAATATTTGAACAAGTGAGAGAGAAATGTGCATTTATTTGCATATAGCTGTTTTTTAGGATTGTACTTTTTACCTGAGATCTTTTTCTGTTTTGCTTTGAATAACAAGATCAGCATCTTTATCTCTTCTTCCCTTCTTTGCTCATCTTTCACTTTCTCCATGCTTTCTCTCTCCTCACTCTTCACCTCTCTTGCCCTTACCCTCTTCTTTCCCTACCTCTTCATTTCTGTTTTCCTCTTGTGGGAAATCTTTCTGAGGTGAAGTTGTTCAGTGTCTCCGTGTTTGTCCTCTCATAGGGGTTTCCATAACAACAACATCAGAGCTATCCCTGAGAAGGCATT
This sequence comes from Tachyglossus aculeatus, assembly GCF_015852505.1. Taxonomy (NCBI): domain Eukaryota; kingdom Metazoa; phylum Chordata; class Mammalia; order Monotremata; family Tachyglossidae; genus Tachyglossus; species Tachyglossus aculeatus. The sequence goes on along the minus strand of NC_052072.1, from coordinate 29,038,696 downwards.
TGTGGGGAACCCATTACTGCAGACCATGTAAGAACTGGAAACTCCCCTGGGGAAAGGGGTTTGAGGGATGGGGACATGGGGGAAACTCCTTGCCCAAATATCCGGGTTTCCAGAGATTCCCCCCAGGGAAGTTCTCAGCCCCTGGGTGGGTCTCCCCCTTTCCACCCCAGTCCCCTTCACCCTCTGGTTTCTCCTTGGTACTGGTGAGTGCCAGGGAAGATCAATCCAGTCCATCAGAAAAGATGTTTGGTCGGGGGCAGAGGGAATGAATTGAGAGGATTTGTTCTCTTGCAGCCACTTCTATGACAATCCAATCCAGTTTGTGGGGCAGTCGGCCTTCCAGGATCTGCCCAAGCTTCACACGCTGTAAGTTGGACTCTTGGGTTTTGGAAAGGTGGGGCCAAGTTGGCTCATCTCCTTCTTGTCTCTCGTTTTTCTCACTGTCCCATTGAGGCTCTGTTTTCCCCAGTAGAGCCCCTCTCTTCCCTTGGCAGAGTCACAAAAAGCTAAAGGATTGTCAGTCAGATCAGTCCATGACAGGGGTATGATTTGCGTAAGAGGTGTTTGGTTGGTTTACGAATTTGTCTGGACATCCTATCAATTCTACCAATCCCGAGTCGTGAGTCACTATGACCCAACATGGTGCTGCCTCCCCTATGATTGACATCTGTTGCCAATTTGTACTTCCCAAGCTCTTAGAACAGTGCTCTGCACACAGTAAGCGCTCAATAAATACGGTTGATGGTGATGATGATCTGCCAGTCTTAACCGTCATGGAACCAATCAAATGACCAGTCTATTCTGAATGTACTGGGAAAGAGGAATAAGACTCAGCTACTGCTCTTGAAGAACTCAGTCTAACTGGGGAGATGTGAAAAAACATTGTCGGACTCAGTGGTGACAACTTTTCATTTCAACCAAGGGGACTCCCGAGAAAGGGAGCCCTGGGAAAAGTCAGAGGCCTAGACATAAGGCAGGGAAGTAGACATACACACACACATAAACACACACATGTTCACAGAGAGAAATGTGGGCACAGGGGCAGGAAGGCGGTGGACATGGAAAAATGTTTGTACAGATTTATTACTCTATTTTACTTATACATATTTACTATTCTATTTATTTTGTTAATGATGTGCATCTAGCTTTATTTCTATTTATTCTGATGACTTGACAACTGCCCACATGTTTTGTTGTCTGTCTCCCCCTTCTAGACTGTGAGCCCATTGTTGGGTAGGGACCGTCTCTATATGTTGCCAACTTATACTTCCCAAGCGCTTAGTACAGTGCTCTGCACACAGTAAGCGCTCAATAAATACAATTGAATGAATAAATTAATACAGGACCAGGGAGGTGGACACACAAACACACACATGCAGCCAAGAGGTAAACCTGTAGACACACAAGCACATTCACCGGGTGGGTAGAGGAAAATGTAGGTGCAAACTCACAAGATTTGGGAGACTGATATGGAAGCTATTTGGGGCTGGGAAGCAGCCTGTCTTGAGGCTAGGGGTGGGCAAGGTCCAAGACACCAATTGTCCACTGAGGTTGAGACAGGGAGACAGCTTCCAGCCTCTATCGGTCTCCTTTCTGGGGTAGGGAGAGAGGCAGGCCACCCCAAAAGCTGTAACCCAATGACCAACTCACCTACTGCCCCTCATCACTCCCTCATCCTCCCCCAACTCTTCCAGATTTGGCACTTCAGTCAGACTCATGGGAGTAGACTTAAAGTGCAAGTGACTGAGATGTAAAACGTAAAAGCATTAAGAATTTAAATGGCATATAACAGGAAGAAAGATCCAGAAATATTAGGAGGGGAGCTGAGGGGAGCAGAGGGACTGTGATAGGTGGGTTTACTGTAGGAAGTCTTCCTGGAGGATTTTTGAAGCGATGGAGGAATCCAGTTTGGTGGCATGCCAGGAAATGGCTCAGGCAGTGGCCCGGAGTTTGGAGGGTGGTGAGTGGGCTTGACTGGCTGGAGAGGGAATGCTTTGGTTTGGATTGCCTGGGCAGGATTTGGTCCTCCGGGGCTTGGGTTGAGTCCTCTGGGGTTCCCGGAGCAAGGCTTCCTCTCGCCAGCTGTAGCTTCTCTATTCCAGGTCAGCCAAAGATGCCCGGCGGGAAGGGAGCGCCCCTGTTCCTTTGAAATCTCTTTCCTTTCAAATGTCTTAAACTCCCTTTGAGCCCAGCCCAGGCTCCTAAACCTACCTCTGGCCCAGAGCCCAGGTCTGCCCTTGTAAGTAATCAAGCACCAGGGAGGCCCCATCTCTCAACTGGATTCCCATTGTTCCCAGTATCCCCAGTTAGCCCCCAGTTTGTTGACATGGGATCAGCCCCAGGAAATCCCTTCTACTGGTTCCAGAGGTAGAGTCCTGTTTTGAAAAGTGCTGGAGCTGTTTCTTGTGAAACCAGAGGAGCTAATAGCCATGTCATTTGGGGGATCATTTGTTTGTTCTTCGTTTAAGGTTAACGTTCTCATTTTTTATCCGCCCACCCTCTCTTTTTCCTCCAGTTTCTCCCAAGCCCCCAGGTTACATAGGCCCCGTGTATCCTGGACAATGACTGGCAGGATCTACCCAGCCTTGACTTCTGTTGCTCAAATTCAGCTGGCCCATGGGGGTTGACGGAGGGTGAGGGGTTTGTGGTTTTGGGGAAGGGACTGGGGTTCCTACCCCAGGCATGACCCGAGGCGGGAAATCAGGAAGCTCATTTGAGTGCATTCCCATCTCTTTCCAGGTCCCTGAACAGTGCAACTGACATCCGAGAGTTCCCAGATCTGAAAGGCACCACCAGCCTGGAGATCCTGTGAGTGGAAGCTGTCACTGCCCCATCTCCCACCTCTTTCAGCACCTGAACGTTGGCTTCAGACTGGCTTCTTCCTGGCTAGTCAGGATCCCTCCCAGCCCCAGTCTCCCCTGCTGGCCGATCAGGCCTCTTCCTCGCTCCCTCACACCCTATCTCCCAGCCCTGAAATTGCTGCAGGAACTTCCCATCTTGTTCTTCCCAAACCCCCAGGATTGTCAGGAATGAAAGTCTGACCTCTCAACCCCTAAGCCCCCACTGCTGGCTTGGAGCTGGGACCCTGTAGAGGCCAGCGGGGGAAGATTGGCTATTCCTCCACCCAGCTTCCGGACAACTTATTACTTTTCTTAGTCTTCAGGAATTGTGGGGGAAGTGGGGGAGAAGTTGGTCTTTGTTTCTATGCTCTTTTACTCAATACTCACCTGAGGATTTTTCTAGTCAGGCCTGGTTCCTGAGCTCCCTCGATGAGGGGAATAGGTCAACTGAGGACTCTGGGTTTGGGAAGGAGGCTGCAGGACAGGACAAAATCTAGATGGACACCTGCGACATTTCCTTTTCTGCCTGAAAATATAACTGCCCTTTGGCTTTTCCAGGCCATCTGCTGGAAGGGACACATTGTCTGTACCAGGCCTGAAACTGCTAATGGGCTTATCCTTTCTCAGACTTCCTCTAATCCTCTCTCCCACTTCCCCCAGCTCAGGCCCTCTGGGCCCAGGAGCTCTCCGGGAATTCTGAATGTGGCATTCTTTTCCTACCTTAGGGATTGTCATTGTGGTGAGGCTCACTACTCAGAGACCAGAGAGGTTGCCAGAGACCTTTCTCTCCTGGCTCTGGGCATCCAGTGGACTTGTTCCCACTCCAGGGGAAGCTGGGCAACAGAAATGGTTCCCCCATGGCCCTGCCTCTCCCTGCTGCAATGCCACCTGCCCCTGGACCCCACCCTCCTTCATCACCATCAGATCCAGAGTGCCAGGGAAGGGGAGATGGAGGGAGGGAGAACCAGACCAGATATGGGGGCTGGGGAGAGCCCTGTTATTGGAATCCTGTCAACGCCCTTGGTCTTTTCTCCATTCCCCTAGGACTCTGACCAGGGCAGGAATCCGGCTACTCCCCTCTGCGATGTGCCTGCAGCTCCCGAGACTTCGTGTCCTGTGAGTACTTCACGCGCCCCACCCTTGGGCTTCTCCACTTGTGGTCCACAGGCCGGCACTGTCTTGTTCTGCTGCTACTAGAACCATGGCTTCCAGATCCAATCTCTTCTCTCCTTGGGACCAAATCTACCACTAAGCTAATAATTCACCTGGGGGCTCCTAAAGTAGCAACCAGAAATTATCACAAGAAGCAGCACATTCCAGTGGATAGAGCACAGGCTTGGGAGTCAGAAGGACCTTGGTTCTAACCCTGGCTCTGCCACTTGTCTGCTGTGTCACTTGACCTTGGGCAAGTTACTTCACCTCTCTGTGCCTCAGTTACTCCTGCAATATAGGGATTAAGATTGTGACCCCCCCATGTGGGACAAAGACTGTCCAATCTGATTATCTTGCATTTACCTCAGCGTTTAGAACAGTGCCTGGCACATAGTAAGAGCTTAACAGATAGTTTATTAAAAAAAAATCACTTCTGTTGATTTGGTTTGAGCACGAAAGGCTCTTCAGAACTGGGGCAAATAGGGCCTGAACCTTTGATTCTAAAAGGAAAGAGGGTGGCTTGCATGTTATTATGCACAGAACTTGCTTGTCGACCTCAAATGCTCCTCAACTCCCATTCCTCTCCACGTGATTCACATGGTTGGCTCCTGTCAGGTTGGCCCAGCACGGAGGAGCTCCCGAGTTCTCTTTCGGCACTCCTAGGCTTGCCTGCTGCAGCAGTGACCATCTAGGCTGGTTTAGCAGGTGACGGGAGGGAAGAACCCATGTCTAATGCGAGGAAATCACTTTGCACAAGGAAATGAAGGTGGAAATTGGTGCCAAAGCGTCAGGTGTGTGGGGAATGGATCTCCCTGAGGCCCCGGACTGCCCCCAGCTGCAGAGCGGGGAGATCTGAGCTGCTTCCCCTCGCCAGATCAGTTTTCCAGAGTGTTTCCCCTCCCTACTCCCCCCTCTGGCTAATCTCCTATCCTTGTTGTTCCCTGCAGTGAACTCTCTCACAATCAAATCGAGGAATTGCCCAGCCTGCGCAGGTGTCAGAAGCTGGAGGAAATGTGAGTTGGATCCAGGAAGGAGGGAGCAAGAGGCTCAGCCTCATGAGGCCAGGCTGGCGAAGTGAACCTGGGAGGGGAGAGAAGGTGGAGGGGAGGGGGAGCTACGGGGATGAGGGACAGGGCGACAGGGGCTCCAGGGCAAAGTTGGCACTGTTTTGGAGGGAATATTTTTGCTCCACTTACCCACTGACTTTTCAGAATGAATGAAGCTCAAGGGCCCTCCTGGGACCGAACCCATCTCATTTGTCCTCAGTAGCCCTTGAGGGCATTGTGGGGAGGAAGTGGGGTTGAGCAGCAACACAGGGAGTTTTCACACCTTACCAGTTTCCTCAGCTCCTCACACAGGGGCAAGTGGATGGAGGACTCCTCCCAGCTCCCAAGACCAGCATGACTGTGTAGCTTACTATAGAGACAGTATGTATCTGGTCCTAGTCGCAGCTCTGACACCTGGTTGCTAGGAGATCTTATGTGGGTCTCTTAAGTTCCCTGAGCCTCAGTTTCTTCATCTTGTAAAATTGGGAGACCAGCAACTGCCTCACTGTACTTCACAGGGATGCTGCGAGGATCAAAAGATAATAGATGTGAAAGCCCCCTTGGAAAAATTAAAAAGCACTCTACAAATGCAAGGCATAATGAGACTAACAACTGGCAAGATGCTAGAAAGGTTTTTTTTTTTTAATCTTGCTTGGAAAATGTCACTCTTTTTGGACTAACACCTTGGTTTCTTAAAAATTGGCACCCAGCCTGATTGGGTCTTTCAAGGGGCATTCTGTCCATCCTCCTGCCTCTAGGCTGGACTGTAGCTATCCCTGGTATCCCTGGTACCTGTACCTGGACTGTACCCCCCTTTTAGACTGTGAGCCCGCTGTGGGCAGGGATTGTCTCTCTGTTGCTGAATTGTACTTTCCAAGTGCTTAGTACAGTGCACTGCACACAGTAAGCACTCAATAAATACGATTGAATGAATGAATGAAAGGTCCCCAAGATGAGAGTCCCATTTGGCCTTAAAGCTGTCTAGGGAAGGAGATGGCTTGGATTTTCTAAGAGACGTGCCCCTCTTCTATTTCCTCCCAACTTTTCTTAGCAAAGCAGCAGAGGAGCCAGCAGAGGCTGAGAGAGTGCCTGGATAAATCAATCATATTTATTGAACACTGTCTATGTGCAGAGCACTGTAGTAAGCACTTGGGAGAGTATAATGTAAGCTATGTTTAGCTCTGAACCTTGCTTTCTATGCTCACTCTCCCCTTCCGTCCTCCAAATACCTGACAGGGAGTCAGAAACCTTGAGTCAAATGTTGCGGGGTCACTTGTTCTTTACTGTCCAAGTTAAAAAAAAAAGGCCTGGTTTCATGGAAACGAGGCTGGTGTGGACCATATTTCCTTGGCCCAATCCCCTTCTCTTATCAGACCTGTCTAGGCTGGGCATCACTGCAGCCCCTTGGTCCATAGAGCATTCACAGAAGTCCTTGTATGTTCACTGGGTCTGCAAGTCCCAGCAGCCCACGGGGACTACCATGGACACATGAACCTCTGTATTAGAGTCTTGAGTGGCTTGGAAATCTAAATCAATCCAGGCCATCTCAGTCCCAAACTGCTCCTGGTTTGGCCCTCCCCAATCCCAGCCCAGCCAGCCCGGGCATGCCAAATTTGACCAGAACAGAGCCCAAGCCAGACCATAAGGTGTCCAGGCTCACTTCTGGAATTACTTCTGCTCAGGACTGCTGAGAGTTAGAGTTCCAGCATTCCCTGAAATCATCCAACTTGGGAACTAGCACACGTATGCCATAGCATTCTCACTCACAACACTTTGGCTCTCCCGGTGACTTATAGGGGAGTCTCCAACCCTGGGCCTGGACCTAATTGGGTTCATTCAGGGTCCTGATGGCACCTGGGCAGGCACTGAAGAACCCATGGGCCGGGCACACGTAGGGATCTACCCGGCCCATCGACAGTGAGGTCAGAACAGGTAGGGGCCCCACACTTCTGGCGCTGGGGTCAGACCAAGCCTCAGGGGATCCACACCCATTGGCAGGAGTTCTGAGGAGACTGGCTCTGCTCCGGTTCTCCCAGGAGGAGGGAGGAGTTCAGTTCAATATTTCATCAGTTCAAGAATATCCTGAGCAGGATAATAGGTGGCCTTGTCTCGTCTTATGCTGTCGTGTCGTCTCTGACCTGTAGCGACACCATGGACACCTCTCTCCCAGAACGCCCCACCTCCATCTGCATTCATTCTGATAGTGTAACCATAGAGTTCTCTTGGTAAAAATACAGAAGTGGTTTATCATTGCCTCCTTCCATGTGGTAAACTCGAGTCTTCACTCTCGACTCTCTCCCCTGCCGCTGCTGCCCAGCACAGGGAAGTTTTGGCTTGAAGCAGATTGCCTTCCACTCACTAGCCACTACCCAGGCCAGGAATGGAATGGACAGGCCTCCGCTTGACTCTCCCTCCCGTAGTCGAAACTGCTAGAGTATGAAAACTCTCCAGGTGCGATCCTGAGAGAGGAATAGGTGGCCTACAGCTGAGCTAATCCCTTGGACTTGTGGCAGAGCAAGCAAAACCTCGCCCCCTTGCAGCCTGGACCCACCCCATCTCCTCAGGCACCTACGGTCTGCTTGGACTCACCAGCCTATCCTGATCCTCATCCAAATCCCAAAGGGAGACCCAGAACCATAGAACTGACAACTTCTCTAAAATCCATCTGATTTCCTACTACAAACTAGCCTAAATATATCACTCCTCTAATGCCATCCTATTCACTGTACTTCTATCTCTACTTCTATCTTTGCATATAACTTTAATTCTATTTATTCTGACGGTTTGGACACCTGTCTATGTGTTTTGTTGTCTGTCTCCCCCTTCTAGACTGTGAGCCTGTTGTTGGGTAGGGACCATCTGTAGATGTTGCTGACTTGTACTTCCCAAGCGCCTAGTACAGTGCTCTGCACACAGTAACCGCTCAATAAATACGATTGAATGAATGATTTAGAACCATGAACTGATCGCTCACCATTCAGTGCCCCCTTTTGGCTTCCTGCTGGCCACCCTGAGGCACTCTCACCTCTTCCTGTCCTCCTCAGGTCCCCTCTGGCTCCCCTCCTTGGAGAGGATGGAAGGGGAAGAAGGGAGCCTGGATCAATAAATCATCTGTCCAGGCAACGACCCCTACCTGAGCTAGGGGTCAGGGCCCCAGGAGAGTTGTGGTTTGGGGCCCAGGAGAAAGGGGAGAGGGGAGCTGAAGGGCTTAGAGAAGTGACCTGGGGGCCTGGTTGAGCTGCAGGTAGTGGTTTTTGCTTTGTTTTTTTGATCCATTTCCCCGAGGAAACCAGATACTCCTCTACTAGGGCTAATCTGGGTGACTTCCACAGTCCCGGACCCTTTCTTCTCTGGCCAGGATGGGAGCGCATGATCTCTCTTCTAGCCACTTCCAGCCGGGGGGCAGCGTGGCCTATAGAGCCTCCTCCCGCTTCTGCTCACTCTGGCCTCTTCCTCCCTAGCGGCCTCCAGCACAATCGGATTCGGGAAATCCGAGCCGACACCTTTGGACAGCTGGACGCTCTGCGGGCCCTGTGAGTACTCCTTCCCCCTCCCTCTCTGCTCTTTAAGCCAAAGGGTGGGGGCCTGGGAGAAGGGAGCGGAAGGAGAGGAAATACATGTGTGTGCATTTCCCTCATCAACCCCCCAACACACACACACACACACACTCACTCACCCTCCTACTCTCTCACCTTCCAGCAGCATGGATTTGTGAATGCAGACTCCCCAAAGTCTGGGATCCATCCCTCACTGCTTGCCCTCTCTCTCATCCTTACTCTCACACTCTCTCTCCCCACCACCCTCTCCTCTTCCCCCACCAAGGCCTATACCTTCCCCTCAATCAATCAGTCAATCAGTCAAGCCTGTACTAAAGACTTGGGGGAGTACAGTAGTTAATGGATATAATCCTTGCCCTCAAGTAGTTTCCAATCTAGTGGGAGACACAGACAGTAAAATCTCACACACACATACCTACAGTCCTGTGCGTCCTACATGCCAACACACAGACAAAAGTCTTGGGCAGCCCCATGGTACCACAAAAGGATCCCCCACTCCTCCTGGGAACTAGGAGTGCAGGTAGTCAGTAGCTGAATGGGTGGTGGCCAACATGCCCATCATGCCCCTAACCCCATAACCAACTTCTTGTCCACAATTCTAGACAAGAGACTTTTTAAACCATTACCCCAGTGGACATCATGACCCCTGGGGCCTCAGGGCAGCTGCGCTCCCCAGTCCCACCCCTTAGAGAAGCAGCGTGGCTCAGTGGAAAGAGCACGGGCTTTGGAGTCAGAGGTCATGGGTTCAAATCCCGGCCCTGCCAACTGTCAGCTGTGTGACTTTGGGCAAGTCACTTAACTTCTCTGTGCCTCAGTTACCTCATCTGTAAAATGGGGATTAAGACTGCAAGCCCCACGTGGGACAACCTGATCACCTTGTAATCTCCCCAGTGCTTAGAATAGTTCTTTGCACATAGTAAGCGCTTAATAAATGCCATCATCTGGTAGTCCAGGTGAGCCAGAGCCAAACAGATCCCCTGGGAGGCACAGAACCCCACAATGCCCCTTCCAGCGGGCAGGGATGCTCCAGCAGCTTCCCTTTCCTGCCGCAAAGCCCCAGCTCCCCATCCCACTCCCCATCCTGATGCTCCTCCTCTGTGTTCCAGAGACCTCAGTTGGAATGCCATCCGTTCCGTCCACCCTGAAGCCTTTCTGACCCTCCGCTCCCTCATCAAACTGTAAGTAGACAAGCTGTGGCCTCTCCCCGCTCCCCCAGGACTGGATGGTGGGGCTCCGGTTGGGCTCCAGACCCGGCAACCCGGAGCAGTTTCCTGAAGGGAACACGTGTGAATATTTTGTCCCCCGTCAGTATGTGAGGCAGAGCCCTGGCTAATCAGTCAACCGGCCATGCCTCCTGACATGAAGGAGACCAGATAAACAGTCCGGAGGGCCCTCGTCCGGAGAGCAGCCTCCTACCGTGTCACTAAAATCTCACCCGCTCCGAATTTGCCAACTCTTCAGCCTTCTCCAGCCATCTTTGTACTTCCCAAGTGCTTAGTACAGTGCTCTGCACACAGTAAGCGCTCAATAAATACAATTGACGATGATCACCTTGTATATTTCCGTGGCTGCTGTCCTTGTCTGACCCTCTTCATTCTGATAGGGCAGGGGGAAGCCTATATCACTGTGGTTTCCCTGCATTTGTACGTGTAGGTGGGGCGGGGGGAAAGGCTCGGATCCAGGGATAACCTGGACCCTCCTGATCAAGCCCCACAGCCTGGGTTTCAGTGAGTTCTTTGGGTACGAGGTACTGAGGCCCTGAAGCTCTGAAATTTCTGTCCTGACCGGCTCTGTGATGGCAGGCAAATCCCTATGCCTCTCTGTCCCTTTACTTCTAAGCTTGTTGTGAGCAGGGAATGTGTCTGTTGTTATATTGTACTCTCTCAAGTACTTTGTACAGTGCTCTGCACACAGTAAGTGCTCAATAAATACTATTGACTATTTTATTTTGTTAGTATGTTTGGTTTTGTTCTCTGTCTCCCCCTTTTAGACTGTGAGCCCACTATTGGGTAGGGACTGTCTCTATATGTCGCCAAATTGTATTTCCCAAGTGCTCTGCACACAGTAAGCACTCAATAAATATGATTGATGATGATGATAACAGACTGTTTGTAGATGAACCTTTGCAATCCATTCAATCAGTTGTATTTTATTGTATTCTTTTTATTTTATTTTGTTAATATGTCTTGTTTTGTTGTCTAGACTGTGAGCCCTTCTAGACTGTGAGCCCGCTGTTGAGTAGGGACTGTCTGTATATGTTGCCAACTTGTACTTGCCAAGTGCTTAGTACAGTGCTCTGCAAACAGTAAGCATTCAATAAATACGATTGAATGAATGAATGAATGAATGGTATTTATCGAGTGCTTATTGTGTGCAGACCACTGTACTAAGTTCTTGGGAGAGTACAATGTGTGGCTCAGTGGAAACAGCCCGGGCTTTGGAGCCAGAGGTCAGGGGTTCAAATCCCGGCTCCACCAGTTGTCAGCTGTGTGACTTTGGGAAAGTCACTTAACTTCTCTGGGCCGCAGTTACCTCATCTGTAAAATGGGGATTAAGACTGTGAGCCCCCTGTGGGACAACCTGATCACCTTGTAACCTCCCCAGTGCTTAGAACAGTGCTTTGCACATAGCAAGCGCTTAATAAATGCCATCATTATTATTATTACAATGTAATAGTTGATAGACATGTTCCCTACCCTCAACAAGCTTACAGCCTACATGGGGCAATGTACATTATATTAATATCTATATAATATATTAATAATATATTATATACTGATCACTATATATTATATATTAATAATCTATATATTATATATCGATTACATATTAGATATTAATATAAATAAATTTTGATATGTATAAAAGTGCTGTGGGGCTGAGGGAATAAAGGGTACAAATCCAAGTACAAGGGTGATGCAGAAGGGAGTGGGAGAAGGGGAAATGAAGGCAGCAGGAGCGTAGATAGAGTGTCAAGAAGCACATGCACTGGTGGGGAGTGGAAGGGGTAGTGTGTAGGGGGAGGAGAATCTGCAGGGTTAGGGAGGGAAGTGAGAGGAGTTCTGTAAGTTTGAACTGGCTAATTGCTGCCTGAGTAGGGCCTTTGGTCTTCCCTGAGGGGGCCTGAATCCTAGTGTACTTCCTTCTCTCCATACCAGAGACCTGACAGACAACCAGCTAACCACCCTCCCTCTGGCCGGCCTCAGTGGCCTGATGCACCTGAAGCTCAAAGGGAACCCCGCGCTCTCCGAAGCCTTCTCCAAGGACAGCTTCCCTAAGATGAGGTAAGGGCACGGGCCAGAAGCAGATTTATAGATGGGCTGCCCCTCTCCCGCCACCCGGGAGACTTTACTTTCCAGGAGTCCCTACTCTTTTGCTTTCACGTCTGCCTTTTTGAGTGGTAGAAATTTGCTGTTTCTGTTGGGAGACTGTTGGGAGAGGTAAACTCCTTGTGGTAGCAGCAGTATAGAGTGGAAAGGGCGAGGACGAAAGTCTGAGCCCCGGTGAGTTTGGCTGCCAGGAGAATCCACTCTAATGTGGGGCTCACCAAACTGGTGGGCAGCTCAGTCCTGTGCCCCCAAATCTAGGATCTTTCCCTCCCTCTGGCCCCTGCCCCACTGCTGGGCATCAGCCTTCAGTCTTAGGTGTTTTCCTGCTTTTTCTGTACCACTCCACTTAGAGAAGCAGCAGAGAAGCAGCGTGGCTCAGTGGAAAGAGCACGGGCTTTGGAGTCAGAGGTCATGGGTTCAAATCCCGATTCCACCAATTGTCAGCTGTGTGACTTTGGGCAAGTCACTTAACTTCTCTTGGCCTCATTTCCCTCATCTGTAAAATGGGGATTAAGACTGTGAGCCCCCCGTGGGACAACCTGATCACCTTGTAACCTCCCCAGCGCTTAGAACAGTGCTTTGCACATAGTAAGTGCTTAATAAATGTCATCAAAAAAACAAAACACTGCCACAGTGGGGACAGGGCTTCCTCTTGGGATGCTGAGGGCTTTGGGTGGCTGAAGGAAAGGGAATGGGGAGGGACAGGAGGGCAATGCAAGCAGTTGAGGCTGCACAACGGAAGCTCTGTTTCATCAGCCATACTTTGGAGGGGGCTACCTATCCTTCCCATCCTGCCCCTCAATCCTTCGCCACCAACACCGACTAAGGGACCTTTGACTGGGATTGTCCAAAATGGAGCCAGAAACAAACCCACAGGCTGTTGGCTGGAGAATGCCATGCTAGGGAGCCTAAGATTTTGGTTCAGTCTGAGACACTTCTCTTCCTAACTCCTTTCCTTGGCTGCCCCCATCCATGCTTCCCTCGGCCAGCAGAACAGTGATCTGGTTCCCCCAGAGTGGGAGGGCTGCTCAGAATAATAATAATAATGGTATTTGTTAAGAGCTTACTATGTGTCAAGCACTGTTCTAAGAGCTTGGGGTAGATAGAAGATTGTCAGATTGGACACAGTCCTTAATCCCCATGGTGCTCAAAGTCTTAATCCCCATTTTACATATGAGGTAAGTGAGGCACAGAAAAGTTAAGTGACTTGCCCAAGGTCACACAGCAGACAAGTAGCAGAGTCGAGATGTCCTTCTGAGTCCCAGGCCCGTGCTCTTATCCACTAGGCCATGCTGCTTCCCAGAATCAATGCAGCAGCCTCCCTGCAGCTACCGACAGATGCAGGCATGAGTATCTTGAGAATTCTGGGCTGAACTGACCCCAGCCCCAGCCTAAATGTTCCCTGGGAATCAGAACATTTGGAGACCATGGGGAGGGAAATAGTGGCTGAATGCTACTTGGCACTCAGGGTGGGGGAAGTGAGAGGAGTTCGGTGCAGAAACATTGCACAGCAGCCCCCACCGGGCTAGCCTTCCCCCTCCCACCACTCCATTCCACCACTGCGCACCTCTGCTCTATCGGCATGCAGGCCCCGGAGCCCTGGAAGCAGGCGAAAGCCCCGGGCGCTGATGAGTGGAAAACACTCTTAGAAGCCAGTCCCAGCTAATGACATCCAGGCTTCCTACAGTAAATTCAGTTTGTGTGGCCCAGGTCTTGTCTGCTACAGATTAATGAGGTTACTGTGGGGGCATTAATTAAGCAGTGAAGCCAGCCTGCGCCAGCGAGGGTACTAGGGACCATCTCTCATGAGCCAGAGGTGGGACTCTGGCGAATTGGCAGCAGGTAGCTACCGACCCTTCCTGGGTAGCTCCCCACAGCTTCTGCCCACCCACAGGGCAGGGTGGAGGGCAGGCTGGAGAGGGAAGGTGGCTCAGGAAAGATGGCTGGGCTGGGGACCCGGATGCCAAGATTCCGTTCCTCCAGATGTCTGGGTGCCCCTTTGGGGTAATTACCCCTTCCACAATCCTTGCCCTGGCCTTACCTCCAGGAGGAAGGCACTGAAGTGCCAACTTGTACTTTCCAAGTGCTTAGTACAGTGCTCTGCACACAGTAAGCACTCAATAAATACGATTGATTGATTGATTGAAGGTAGGAAAGTTCTTTGAGCTCTCCAGAGAAGAGGAATGGGACTGTAGTCCCATGATAGAAAATGTCTCAGCTGTTGACTTAAAAAAAAAAAAAAAGATCTAGTGGTTCTGATTCGCATGGTATTGCATGTTGGTTTAAAGTCAAAAATGTGCTGAAGTAAGTGCTCTCAACTTAACCTTCCCCCGCACAAAGCTTCAAGTCCCCCTTCCTCTCCCTACAGGGCTCATTCCCTGCTGTGGCAGATAAGGGAGCCTTGTCTAGGTTCGGCTGTCCAGGCTCCACTTCAGAACTCCTGGGCCAGGGGTGGCACTGCCAGTTGTGCTGCCAGCCCTCCATCTCTCACTTCACACTTACCAGTTTTGGGTGACTAGACAAGGGGCAAGACTCCCCATCTTGCTCTCCCTCAGAACCAAGGGCTCCCGTCTGCCCTTTCCCATCCCGCTCTCTCCAACCACAGTCTCTCCTGGCTCCCCACTTTCTCTAGAGAGAGACACCAACACCTGGGCCGAACTCAGCTCGATTCTGGACACTGCTTGACACTCACACGCATGTACGTACACATGCGCGTGCACACACACACGCACCCCCTCCCCCCTCCCCCCACCCACCACCACCACACACCCCACCTTTGGGTACCAGACTGCAGTCTGGAGTCTCCAGGAGGAAGTCAGTCCGTAAACACAGCTCAAGCTGCAGAACCAGGCTCTCTGGCTTAAAGCAAAAGCACATTTTGGAGAAGATAGAATTTCCTAATCCCGTCACAAGGTCGTACCTGCCAGGAGAGCTGACCGCTTCTTTGAAAGGACACACTGAAGTTTCTGAAGAAGTTTCCATTGCTGGAAGTGGAGCTCTGCCAGTCTCAGACATCCCCCTCACCCCGCCACCCCCACACCCCAGATTTAACTCTTGGAGAGAATCTTCATGTAGAGAAGCTGGGAAAAATACCGGGGGATACTGGGAAAAATCCTTGTTGCCCTTTTTTTAATGGTATTTGTTAAGCGCTTACTGTGTGCCAGACACTGAACTAAGCTCTAAAAGCCAATCAGGTTGGACATAGTCCATGTCCCACATGGGGCTGACAGTTTTAATCCCCATTTTACAGATAAGCTCATTATGGGCAGGAAATGTGTCTGCTAATTCTCTTGCATTGTACTCTCCCAAGCACTTAGAACAGTGCTCTACACATAAGTGCTCAGTAAATGCCATTGATTGGTTGATTGACAAGGTAACTGAGGCCTAGAGAAGGAAGTGACTTGCCAAAGGTCACACAGCAGACAAGGGGTGGAGTGGCCATTAGAACCCAGGTCCTTCTGATTCCCGGGTCCGTGGTCTATCCATTATGCCACACTGCTTCTCTAGCATCAAGGGAGAGGAGCAGGGTTATTGGGTCCAGTCTTCTGAGATAATAATAATAATAATAATGATGGCATTTATTAAGCACTTACTATGTGCAGAGCACTGTTCTAAGCACTGGGGGGATACAAGGTGATCAAGTTGTCCCACGTGGGGCTCACAGTCTTAATCCCCATTTTACAGATGAGGTAACTGAGGCGCAGAGAAGTTAAGTGACTTGCCCAAGGTCACACAGCAGACGTGGTGGAGTCGGAATTCGAACCCATGACCTCTGACTCCAAAGCCCGTGCTCTTTCCACTGAGCCACGCTGCTTCTCTGTTTGAGTCTTGTAGATGGCTACCCACAGAGAAGCAGCATGGCTTAGTGGAAAGATCATGGGGGTGGGAGTCAGAGGACATGGGTTCTAGTCCTGTCTCTGCCGCTCATCTGCTGTGTGGCCTTGGGCAAGCCACTTCACTTCTCTGTGCCTCAGTTCCCTCATCTGTAAAATGGGGATTAAGACAGTGAGCCCCACATGGAACAAGCCACTTCACTTCTCTGTGCCTCAGTTCCCTCATCTGCAAAATGAGGATTAAGACTATGAGCCCCACATGGGACAACCTGATTACCTTGTTTCTACCCCTGCGCTTAGAACAGTGCTTGGCACATAGCACCTAAAAATACCATTATTATCATTATTATTAGTATTAAAGGACTCAAAGGATTTCTCTGACTTGCTCCCCACAGCACAGCTTTTTGGCTGGGAGGACTCAGGGCTGAGGGGCTGCCTCCACACCGCAGGTTACAGTCAGGTGGGGTGAGAAAGCTGACAGTTTGGCCAGAGTAGGAAGAGCTCTAGGGTCTCACCCCACCACCTGCTGATCAAACAATCATATAGTATTTACTGGGTGCCTCCTGTCTGCAGAGAACCTTATTAATCACTTTGGAAAGTTCAGAGATAAAAGACCCAATTCCTGCCCTCAAGAAGCTCACACTTTGATGGGGAAGACAGTCAATCCCAAATGATTTACAATGAGGAGGAAAAAGAGAGTTATGACAAGAATGGAAAAGATCCTCAGAAAACCAGTTTGGCCTAGTGAAAATAGCATGGGCCTGGGAGCTAGAGGACCTGGGTTCTAATCCTGGCTCTGCCTGATCTGCTGTGGGAACTTGGGCAAGTCCCTTAACTTCTCTCTGCTTCATTTACCACATCTATAAGATGGGGTTAAGACTGCGAGCCTCATATCGGGTGTGGACTGTGTCCAACCTGATTAACTAGAATGTGACCTAACGCTCAGCGCAGTTTCTGTCACATTCTAAGGGCTTAACAAATCCCCTTAAAAATGGATAAATGAATAAGAGAGTACTTCAACAGTAGGCTAGGTATCTTCTTCTCATTGTCTCCATGTCCAGAGTTCTGGAGGTCCCATACGCCTATCAGTGCTGCGCATACGGGGTCTGTGCCGGCTTCTTCAAGACCTCGAGCCAGTGGGAGTCTGATGACCTAAACCCTGAGGAGGAGGAGGAAGAGGAGGAGGAAGAAGAGGAGGAGGCCCAAAAGAGGACATCAGGCCTCCTGGCAAGTCATGCCGAAAATCACTGTGAGTGAGATGAGAACCTTTGGGAACCAGCCGGGATGGGGACGGCCTGGAACATTTTGCTTCTCAGGAGTCTATGACCTCCTGCTAGGCCACGTGGTGGGTTTAATATCCTAGAACAGGGGCCAGGGCATGCCCCAGGGGACCGCAGGTCTGGTACTGCCCTTCCTAGAGCGTCGCCTTAGGGATGAAGCATGGCATCCTGCCTCCCTGACTTTCATCTGGGGACATTAGGTCTGAAAAGTGCTATGAGCTCTTCAGAGAATTTCAGAAATGAGCCTGAGTGATAACGTTCATCCTACTCACGGTATTTGGCCTCGCTGAGGGCTGTCCTGCTGTCTCGGACATTACTTGGAGGAAATGAAGCAGAAGACTGGGGGAAAGGAAGGAGGTGAAGAGAGACAGGGAGCATTGCTTAGAACACTTCTCAGATTCTTGGTCCAGGCCAAGGACAGAGAAATTGTACCCACGCGACACTCTGGAACACAACAGTGCTCAGTTTCTCAGGAAGGGCTCATCCCAAGCAGGTTAAATGCTGCACCCTTTGAGCTCTGGCCTTGCATGGGAGCGTGAGCCTTCTGAAGGCAGGGTACCAGCGAGGATGCTCTCCCAGATTCGACAGAGAGCCGTCTTTGTGCAATTAGGGAACAGAGCAAAAGAGAAAGCCTTAGTGTAAAAAAGGGAACTGGAAGGAATCCAAACCATGTGCAGTGAAAGTACCTAGAAGGAATTTCGAATTACTTGACATCTTTTCCCCAGAGCTAATGCAACTGGGTCCCCGAGAACAGCCTAGACTCCCTCCGAGGTAAACGGTGAGGCCTCAGAGTGTCAGAGAGACCCTGATGACTCAGGCCCCCTCCCACTTCTTCTCTGCCCCCTCCAGCTCTGATTGTCCGACCCCGAGACCTGCCCTGGTGTCAGACCTGGCAGGTATCCATCCCTGGGGATTTTCCTGGACTCTACAAAACTCTCCCCCGCCCCCACCCAGGGCTGGAGAGAAGAGTGGAAACTTTCCTGTCTGTAGGTAAAACTTTCCGCCAGTATTAAGGCCCGAGAACAACGAGGCTTAGGATCCCAGAGTCCAGAGCTGGAGCAGGGGCTGGGCGTTTCCTGTAGGAGTGGACGAGCCATTGAGAGAGAAGCCAGGAGGTGGCATTTCGGCCAGCTTTGATTTCCTTTCCCCTTTCAGAGCAGTTACTTAATATCCCGTCTGGTCCTCTCCTCGTGTCTGTCTCAACCCATTACAGTCCCTGCCCTGTATTTTGTTTTTGAAGTTGCATTTCAAAGAATCCCTGCACCCCCAGCATATGGAGGGGGTTTTGTGTCCTTAGAGGAAGGGCTTTGGTTTCCTGATGCACTGAGTATTCCCTGTAACAGTAACACTCTCCACAGCAACATCTAAGGCACTGTTGTTTTCAAAAGCACTTTCCCCTCAGTTTCCCCATTTCTCTTCATACCTAGGCCACCCAGGGAAGGGCAGGAATTTCATTCATTCATTCATTCAATCATATTTATTGAGTGCTTACTGTGTGCAGAGCACTGTACAAAGTGCTTGGGAAGTACAAGTTGCCAACATATGAAGACGGTCCCTACCCAACAATGGGCTCACAGTCTAGAAGGGGGAGACAGACAACCAAACAAACTTGGACAGGTGTCAAGTCATCAGACTAAATAGAAATAAAGCTAGATGCACATCAACAAAATAAATAGAATAATAAATATGTACAAGTAAAATAAATGGAGTAATAAATCTGTACAAACATATATACAGGTACTGTGGGGAGGGGAAGGAGGTAGGGCGGGGGTGATGGGAAGGAGGTAGGGCGGGGGGGATGGGGAGGAGAGGAAAAAGGGGGCTCAGTCTGGGAAGGCCTCCTGGACCGTTTTTCAAAAGGGGAAACTAAAGGCCAGAGAGGGTAAGTACATTTCCCAAGGTCACTTAGCACCCTGGGGACAGAGTTGGGACCTGAAGAGTCATTTCCTGACTCTTAGCCTTTCATAATTTCCAGTAGCCCAAGGGTCTTTCTTCTACTTGGCTCCTATTGAAAGGCCTGGAGCCGAGGTGGAGGATGGGGGTGGATCTGCCTGGAAAGGATTTAACACGATTATTCTGTGGCAACTTCCTGACTCCAAGAGAAAAACTGGGGGCTGGGAAGGGCTCTCCAAGTCAGCCCCTTCCCTTCTGCAATCATGCAAGGTGGCCTTAGCCCCTGGCTCACCTGGTTGGGAGTCTCTCCTGGTCTTATGGATTTCCAGGGAACGAGAATCCACAACCTCAGTCAGTCGCAGTTCCCACAGTCCAACAGCAGCTTTCCCTGTCAGGAAGTTTGTCTTTACAGTTATTTGCATTGCTCTTTATGGCAGCCTTACAGCCAGTTCTTCTTGTTCTGACTTCAGGGGAGAGACGATCACCATGTTTTTATTTTCCTCATTTGTCCATGTCCACATGCTGTCTTATTGTATTGTTTCATCTCTCCATATGCGTCTGTCACCAGTCCACTCTCCCCACTTTTTTATTTTTGAACTGGGAGTCCCCTGAGGTCCAGGGATGGTGTCTAATTCCAACCTGTGAATTCTTTCCCAGAACACAGTACAACGTTCTGCATACAGTAAGCACTCAAAAAACGCTGCTGCTGCTACTACTACTACTATTTTGGTACTTGTTAAGTTCTTACTATGTTCATTCGATTGTACATATTGAGTGCTTACTGTGTGCAGAGCACTGTACTAAGCGCTTGTACCGAGCACTGTTCTAAGCCCTGGAGTAGATAGAAGTTAATTAGGTGGGACTCAGTCCCTGTCCCACATGGTGCTCACAGTCTAAGTAGGAGAGAGTAGGATTTGAGCCCTATTTTTACAGATGAGGTAACTGAGGCACAGAGATTTTAAGTGACTTGCCCAAGATCATACAGCAGATATGACGGAGTCAGGATTAGAACCCACGTCCTCTGACACCCAGGCCCATCCTCTTTCCACTAGGCCATGCTGCTTCTGTTACTTCTACTATTACTACCACACCCCATGGAATAACCCTCTTTGACTATTTATTAGGTTCTCTATCAGCCTTCTCTTTATATACCTAGTCACAGAATCTTCAGACTTCCAGGCCATCTGGTTCAGCCCCCTGTCTCAAGGCAGGTGAACACTTAAATCATCCAGGTCAGGCAGATGTTGATCCTAATTTGAAAGCTCTCCAGGGATGGAGATGCCACACAGCCTCTCTTGGTTGCCTTTTCTGGTGTCTCATCAGAAAGTTCTCCTTCCTGTTTAACTGAACTTTCTCTTGCTTTCGCTTCAGTCCATTTCCTCTTTTTTCAATCTTGGCAGTCAGTTTCGATTTTTTTTTTCCCCCAGTATCCCTGAGAGAAAGTGAGGTAATAGAGTTTGTCACCACTTTTGCAGGGTGGGAAACAAAGACATGAGTCAGGGCAAAAACTTGTAATCTGGTCAATGGTGCACATCAATCAATGATATTTATTGAGCGCTTAGTACGTGCAGAACACTGTACCAAGCACTTGGGAGAGTACAATGCAACAGAGTTAGCAGATGCATTCCCTGCCCACAGTGAGCTTGCAGTCTATAGGGGGGAGACAGACATTAATATAAGTAAATAATTTATAATGTTGGGTGTCAGCAGGACATGAGCTCATCCTATCTCTGAGAGCCCTTAGGCTGCCAAGATTCATCTGAAACGCCTTGCTGATTTTCAAAACTCGAGGAAATTCTGGCCAGTTTAGGATGCCTGACAGTGTTGCCTCGAGTCCAGAGTCCTGAGTGGGCGGTTACGTCTCAGTGTTTCTTTTGAGTTCCCAATTTTCTTTGTAAACTTGGGATGTCTTTCTGGGTCTTTGGCCAACTTCTTGAATGTTCTCTCTGAGTTTTTCTGTGGCTGTTGAGTGCCCAGAATATACAAAGGAGGTGAAAATATTGTGTGACAAAGAATGACTTCTCCTCTAGACTATAAGCTTCTTGTGGGCAGGGGCCATGTCTACCGACTCTGTTGTATTGTACTCTCCCAAGCATAATATTCTTCACACAAG
This sequence comes from Tachyglossus aculeatus, assembly GCF_015852505.1. Classification (NCBI taxonomy): domain Eukaryota; kingdom Metazoa; phylum Chordata; class Mammalia; order Monotremata; family Tachyglossidae; genus Tachyglossus; species Tachyglossus aculeatus. The sequence continues at coordinate 29,017,653 of NC_052072.1, read as the reverse complement.
AATCAACCGTGTGATTGATTGATTGACAAGGAGTGACAATAATAATTATTATTATTATGGTATGTATTAAGTGCTTATTACATGTCAAACACTGTTCTAATCACTGGGGTAGATGCAAGTTAAGCAAATCTCTGTTCCACGTGGGGCTCACAGTCTAGGAGGGAGAACAGGTATTCAATAACCATTTTGCAAATGAAGGAACTGAGGCATAGAGAAGTGAAGCGAGGGGTGGTGTTTGATGGTGGTTTGTTACCCAACATGGAGCTGTGGAGGCCCTAAGGGAGTTCGTCATCCCAGACTCAAGGATTCCTAACCCCAGCTTTGGTCCAGACAAGGGCACCATTTCTCTATTAGTACCCACCTGGGATATCATCCATGTCCTGCCTCTGGTCTGGAACTCCCGCTCCCCTTTCAGCGCTTAGAACAGTGCTTTGCACATAGTAAGCACTTCACAAATACCATTACTGTTGTTGTTGTTGTTCATATCCGACAGACCTTCACACTCCCCACCTTCAAGGCCTTATTGAAGGCACATCTCTTCTTAGAGGCCCTCCCAACTGAGCCCGCTGTTCCTCTTCTCCCACTTCCTTCTGCATCACCCTTGAACATGGATTTGCGTGTTTTATTCACCCCTCCTTCAGCCCCACAGCACTTATGTCCATATCCACAACATTTATTTAAATTAATGTCTGTCTCCCCACTAGATTATGAGCGCACTGTGGGCCAGGAACATATCTACCAATTCTGTTATATTGGAGTCTCCCAAGCACTTAAAATAGTGCTCTGCAATCTATCAGTCAATCCATCCATCAATGGTATTTATTGAGTGCTTACTATGTGCAGAGCACTATACTAAGCACTTGGGAGAGACTAATTAGCAGACATGTTCCCTGCCCATAATGAGCTTGCAGACTGCACATGGTAAGTGCTCAATAAATTTGATTGATTGATTTATTGATCATTAGTGGCCCCATAGCAGGAATGGTCACGTTAAGGGAAATGTTATTGCAGGCCTAGAGGACTATCTTGGCTTTGAAAACTAGCTCTCTGGACCACAAAATGGTTTCTGGAAGAAAAAGCTCTTTCTGAGAGTGAGGAAAACCAATCAATCAGTCAATCAGTCTCTCACTCACTCTCCCCTGACATTACTTCTCTTTATCTTCAGAGAGTCTAGCCACAGACCTTTGCCTTCCAGAAGTCCGGGGTTCCCATTTCAATCAATCAGTCAATCAATTAATCGTAGTTTTTGAGGGTAGAGCACTACACTAAGCACTTGGAAGAATAAAATTGAGGTAATAGACGTGATTCCTGCCCTCAGGGAGCCTATGAACCATAAAAGTAATAATAATGGTATTTATCAGTGGTATTATTAGTAGTCAAATCACTGTTTTAAGCACCGAGTTAGAAACAGGACAATCAGATCAGATGCATTCCCTGCCCTACAGCAGGTTCACAATCTAAGAAGTAGAAAGAGCAGGGTCTATCCCTGTATTAGATGAGAAACTGAAGCTCAGAGAGGTTAAGTGCCTCGTTTAAAATCACACAGCAAATCAAGGATTAGAACTTGAAGTCTCCTGACTCCCAATCCTATGCTCATTCTACGAGGCTATGTTGCCTAGCTAGCAGGTTATCTAGGGAGGGGAAACAGACACTAAAATAATTCAGAGAAAGGAGGGAGAAGGAGATGGATGCATAGATGAGTGAGTGCTTAAATAGCAGGCTATGTTAATAGATATGTGCAGAAGGGCTAGAGGTACTCTTGAGTTCATAAGTACAGAGTTGGCACAGAAGCAGCATGAGCCTGGAAATCAGAAGGATTTGGATTCTAATCCCAGTTCTGCCACTTTTCTGCTGTGTGACTTTGGACAAGATACTTCACTTTTCTGGGCCTCGGTTACCTCATCTGCAAAATGGGGAGTGAGACTGTGAGCCCCACATGGGGCAGGGATCATGTCCAACCCGAGTTGCTTGTATCCACCCTAGCACTTATTACAGAGTCTGGCACAAAGTAAGCGCTTAACAAATACCACAGTTTTATTAATAACTGGTATTGGTTAAGTACTTTCAATGTGCCAAGCACCATACTAAGCGCTGGGGTAGACACAAGATAAACAGGTCAGGCACAGTCCGTGTCCCACATAGGTTCACTCCATAGGTAGGAGGGAGAGGAGGTTTTAGGTCCCCATTTTACAGTTGAAAAAACTGAGGCACAGAGAAGTTAAGCGACAGGCCCATGGTCACACAGCAGACAATTTAAGGGGAGACTGACCCCCTCTCTCCTTTTCCCACCCAGATGACCTGGACCTGGATGATTTCCAACTGGAGATGGAGGACTCCAAGCTGCACCCCACTGTCCAGTGCAGTCCAAGTCCAGGTGAGAGGCTGAGCACGAGATTTTGGTGACTGGAGATTTGCGTGTGGTGGGAGGGAGGAGGAAAATTCATCAATCGCATTTATTGAATGTTTACTGTGTGCAGAGCACTGTACTAAGCGCTTGGGAAGTACAAGTTGGTAACATCTAGAGACAGTCCCTACCCAGCAGTGGGCTCACAGTCTAAAAGGGGGAGACAGAGAACAAAACCAAACATACTAACAAAATAAAATAAATAGAATAGATATGTACAAGTAAAATAAATACATAAATAGAGTAATAAATATGTACAAACATATATACATATATACAGGAGCTGTGGGGAAGGGAAGGAGGTAAGATGGGGGGGATGGAGAGGGGGACGAGGGAATTGGGAAGAGGATGCTTCAGACAGCTCTTCCTCACGTCTGATCTAAATTTATCCAGCTGCCACTTAAGCCTCTTGTCCTATCTTCAGAGAATATGAAAATCCACTGCCACCTGCACTACGAATGTTCTCTAAACTCACTCAGGGAAGACAAGAGCCACTGTCTTAGATTAGAAAACAGGCTTGTGGCAGGTATTGGACCCAGATGGGGCAGATCCCCCAGCCTATTTCCCAGATGGACGCCTCCTCCAGGTTCCCGGAGCCCTGTCTTCCCGGCGGTACCAGGTGCCAGATCAGAGAACTGTAGGCAATCCAAATTTTCCTGCCCCCGTCGAGTTTATTTTCATTCATTCCTTCATTCACCTGCATTTATTGAGCACTTACTGTGTGCAGAGCACTATACTAAGCGCTTGGAAAGTACAGTTCCGCAACAGAGACAATCCGTAACCAACGGACTCACAGTTTAGACAGGAGGAGACAGACAACAAAACAAAGCAAGTGGACAGATATCAATAGCATCAATGTAAATCAATAGAATTATAGATATAGACACATAATTAATAAGATAAATAGAATAATAAATATGTACATATATACACAAGTGCTGTGGGGCAGAGGGAGGGGTAGAGCAGAGGGAAGGAGTAGGGGCGATGGGGAGGAAAGGAGGAGCAGAGGAAAAGGGGGGCTCAGTCTGGGAAGGCCTCCTGGAGGAGGTGAGTTTTCAGTAGGGCTTTGAAGGGGGGAAGTGTGCTAGTTTGGCAGATGTGAGGAGGGAGGGCATTCCAGGCCAGAGGTAGGACGTGGGCCGGGGGTAGCCGGCGGGACAGGAGAGAATGAGGCACAGTGAGGAGGTTAGTGGCCGAGGATCGGAGGGAGTGGGATGGGCTGCAAGAGGAGAGAAGGGAGGAGAGGTAGGAGGGGACAAGGGGATGTAGAGCCTTGAAGCCAATAGTGAGGAGTTTTTGCTTGATTCGAAGATTGATAGGCAACCCCTGGAGATTTTTGAAGTCGGGGGGTGACATGAGGATTCAGAATTTGGCTTCTGAAAGCCAGATTCTCCTAAGAAACCACTGAATGGGGAAGGGGAATAGGTCATTTCAAAGGTCCCCAAAGTCACTGAACCCAAGAGTGTCTAAAAAGGCTTTCATAAAAGATGGAAGAAGGCAGTGGAAAGGAGAGTTCAGCTCTAGGATTGCAGATTCCACAAGCTCCTTGTCGGCAGGGAATGTGTCTGTTATGTTTGTTGTGTTGTATTCTCCCAGGCGCTTAGTACAATGCTGTGCACACAATAAGCACTCAGTAAATACGATTGTCTGACTGACTGAGAGTGGCAGATTCTGAATTTCTCAGCCCCTTTTCTTCAGGGATGTATGTGACCTGGTCTTATATCAAAACTTTCTGCCTCCAGGAGTGGAGTTGTAGAAACGGGGAGCAGAGAGCGGGTATTCTCCCCATTTCAAAGAGGTGGGAGACTGAGGCTCAGAGAGGTTGTGACATCCCCCTCTAGACTGTAAGGTTATTGTGGGCAGGGAACGTGCCTACCATTCTGTTGTATTGTAATCAATCAATAAATTTTGTTTATTGAGCATTTACTATAATAATAATTATTATGGTATTTGTTCATTCATTCAATCATAATAATAATAATGATGGCATTTGTTAAGTGCTTACTGTGTGCAAAGCACTGTTCTAAGCACTGGGGGGATACAAGGGGATCAGGTTGTCCCACATGGGGCTCACAGTCTTCATCCCCATTTTACAGATGAGGTAACTGAGGCTCCGAGAAGTTAAGTGACTTCCCCGAGGTCACACAGCAGACATGTGGCAGAGCAGGGATTCGAACCCATGACCTCTGACTCCAAAGCCCGTGCTCTTTCCACTGAGCCACGCTGCTTCTCATATTTATTGAGCACTTACTGTGTGCAGAGCACTGTACTAAGCACTTGGGAAGTACAAGTCGGCAAAGTATAGAGACGGTCCCTACCCAACAATGGGTTTACAGTCTAGAAGGGGGAGACAAGGCAACAAAACATGTAGACAGGTGTCAAAATCATCAGAACAAATAGAATTATAGCTATATGCACATCATTAACAAAATTATTAGAATCGTAAATATGTACAAGTAAAATAGAGTAATAAATCTGTACAAATATATACAAGTGCTGTGGGGAGGGGAAGGAGGTAGGGCAGGGGGCGGGGAGGAGGAGAGGAAAAATAGGGCTTAGTCTGGGAAGGTCTCCTGGAGGAGGTGAGCTCTTAGTAGGGCCTTGAAGGGAGGAAGTGAGCTAGCTTGGTGGGTGTGCAGAGGGAGGGCATTCCAGGCCAGGGGAAAGATGTGGGACGGGCGAGAATGAGGCCCAGTGAGGAGATTAGTGGCAGAGGAGCGGAGGGTGCGGGCTGGGCTGGAGAAGGAGAGAAGGGAGGTGAGGTAGGAGGGGGTGAGGTGATGGACAGCCTTGAAGCCGAGAGTGAGGAGTTTTTGCCTGATACGTAGGTTGATTGGTAGCCACTGGAGATTTTTGAGGAGGGGAGTGACATGCCCAGAGGGTTTCTGTACAGAGATAATCCAGGCAGCAGAGTGAAGTATAGACTGAAGCAGAGAGAGACAGTTGGGTGGGAGATCAGAGAGGAGGCTGATGCAAAGTGCTTACTATGTGCCAGGCACTGTACTAAGCGCAGGGGTGAAGACAAGCAAATTGGTTTGGACACAGTCCCTGTCCCACGTGGGGCTCACAGTCTTAATCCCCATTTAACAGATGAGAGAACTGCTGAGGCACAGAGAAGTGAAGTGACTTGCCCAAGGCCACAAGGCAAACAAATGGCTGAGCGGGATTAGAACCCATGACCTTCTGACTCCAACGCTCGTGCTCTATCATAATAATAATAATAATAATGGTGTTTGTTAAGCACTTACTATGTGCAAAGCACTGTTCTAAGCGCTGGGGAGGTTGCAAGGTGATCAGGTTGTCCCGGGGGGGCTCACAGTTTTAATCCCCATTTTACAGATTAATCCCTCATCCCCCTCTCCATCCCCCCCATCTTACCTCCTTCCCTTCCCCACAGTACCTGTATATATGTTTGTACATATTTCTTACTCTATTTATTTATTTATTTTACTTGTACATATCTATTCTATTCTATGTGCAGAGAAGTTAAGTGACTTGCCAAAAGTCACACAGCTGACAGTTGGCAGAGCTGGGATTTGAACCCATGACCTCTGACTCCAAAGCCCGGGCTCTTTCCACTGAGCCATGCTGCTTCTAGCATACCATACAGGTATGCTGGACCATACAGGAAGTACTGGTACTTGGGAGAGTACAATACGACAGAATTAGCTGTTGTATTCTCTACGGGGTGCTTAATACAGTACTCTGCATGCAGTAAGCACTCAGTAGATACCACTGATTGATTGACTGATTAACCAGAGTAATGAGGCAGAGGAAGATTGGGAACACCTGCTCATTACTTAGAGGGACAGAGAGGCAGTGCAAAGCACTGTTCTAAGTATGGGGGTGGGGGGGATACAAGGTAATCAGGTTGTCCCACGGGGGGCTCACAGGTTTCAACCCCATTTTACAGATGAGGGAACTGAGGCCCGGAGAAATGCCCAGAGTCACACAGCTGACAATTGGTGGAGTAGGGATTTGAACCCATGACCTCTGACTCCAAAGCCCGGGCTCTTTCCACTGAGCCACGCTGCTTCTCCTAAGCAGCGTGGTGTATCTACCCCAGCGCTTAGAACAGTCTCTGGGCCTCAGTTCCCTCATCTGTAACATGGGGATGAAGACTGTGAGCCCCATGTGGAACAATGTGATCACTTTGTATCCCCCCAGCGCTTAACAAATGCCATTATTATAATTATTAACAGTACTTGGCACCTAGTAAGCGCTTAACAAATGCCATTATTATTATATTACAGGGTGATCAGGTTGTCCCACGTGGGGCTCCCAGTCTTTTATTCTATTTATTTTGTTTTGTTAATACGTTTGGTTTTTGTTCTCTGTCTCCCCCTTCTAGACTGTGAGCCCACTGCTGGGTAGGGACCGTCTCTATGTGTTGCCAACTTGTACCTCCCAAGCGCTTAGTACAGTGGTCTGCACACAGTAAGCGCTCAATATGATTGATTGATTGAGGGTTTTTTTTAATTTACTTAATGCTCCAGAATAGGTTGATTTTTTTCTGGGAGCGAGGGAAAAAGAATCCACTGAGGAGCCTGAGCCAGGGTCGTGGTCCTGTTGAGACCCTCTTTTTGGCATGATGATGATGATGATGGCATTTGTTAAGCACTTACTATGTGCAAAGCAAGGTGCATACCTTGGGGGATACAAGGTGCTCAGGTTGTCCCGCATGGGGCTCACAGGCTTCATCCCCATTTTACAGATGAGGGAACTGAGGCTCCGAGAAGTGAAGTGACTTGCCCAAGGTCACACAGCAGACACGTGGTGGAGCCAGGGTTCAAACCCATGACCTCTGACCCCAAAGCCCGGGCTCTTTCCACTGAGCCACGCTGGCATCCCACCAGGTTGTGTTCAGACGGTGGTGTGGTGAAGAGGCAGGGAGGGGGCTTCTCTATCGTGCCGCAATCCCAGGCGTGTGCACATTGCCAGCTCTCTAAACTCCCACACCAGACATGGAAGTCCGGGGATTTTCAATTTTCCTCAAGCACCAGAACCAGCTCCTCAAACACCTAAACTCCTTTTGTCCTGTCCTGAAAGCCCCCAGTTGAGATCCCTTCATCTCAGGGACCCTGGACACTGGCCTGCCTCCCCTTTAGACTGTGAGCCCACTGTTGGGTAGGGACCGTCTCTATATGTTGCCAATTTGTACTTCCCAAGCGCTTAGTACAGTGCTCTGCACGCAGTAAGCGCCCAATAAATACGATTGATTGATTGACCCCACAACTGGAACAAGGGTGGGGGAATCTCTCTCCTCACTCAGCCTTCACAAGATGAGTCATTAGAGGATCTGGGCTGAGAACTATTTAGTGAATCGGTTTCTTCCCAAACACAGGCCACTCCCTGAGAGGAAGTTAAGCCCCTTTGGAAACTTTATTTAACTCCTTCAGGCCCCAAAGCTCAGTATTGTGACTGGTTAATCTATCAGTCCGTGGTATCCAGTGCAGAGCACTGTACTGAGCTCTTGGGAGAGTAATAATAATAATAATAATGATGGTATTTGTTAAGCGCTTACTATGTGCAAAGCACCGTTCTAAGCACTGGGGAGATACAAGGTGATCAGGTGGTCCCACGTGGGGCTCACAGTCTCAATCCCCATTTTCCAGATGAGGGAACTGAGGCCCAGAGAAGTGAAGCGACTCGCCCAAAGTCATGGAGTGAGAAGACACCATCCTTTGCCCTCAAGGAGCTTACGATCTGGGAGAAGAGTCAGACATTAAAGTACTAGATACTAGGAAAGCAGCTTGGCCTAGCGGCAAGAGCTTGTTGGGTAGGGACCGTCTCTATATGTTGCCAACTTGTACTTCCCAAGCGCTTAGTACAGTGCTCTGCACACAGTAAGCGCTCAATAAATGCGATTGAATGAATGAATGAATGAAAAGAGCACAGGATTGGGAGTCAGGGGATGTGGGTTCTAATCCCGGCTCCACCACTTGTCTGTTGTGTGACCTTGGGCAAGTCACTTGACTTCTCTGTGCCTCAGTTGCCTCATCTGTAAAGTGGGGATTAAGACTGTGAGCCCCACGTGGGACAACCTGATTGCCTTGCATCTTTCCTGGCACTTAGAACAGTGCTTGGTACATAGTAAGCGCTTAACAAATACCATTATTATTATTATAGGACAGATAGAGGGAAGAATTAATCAGTCAACCAATGATATTTACTGAGTACATACTGAGCGCAGAGTACATCAATAATAATAATAATAATAATGGCATTTGTTAAGCACTTACTATGTGCCAAGCACTGTTCTAAGCGCTGGGGTGATACAAGGTGATCAGGCTGTCCCACGTGGGGCTCACAGTCTCAATCCCCATTTCACAGATGAGGTAACTGAGGCACAGAGAAGTTAAGTGACTTGCCCAAAGTCACACAGCTGACAAGTGGTGGAGCCGGAATGAGAACCCAATACAACAGAGATGGTAGATGTGTTCTGCCCACAGAGAAGCAGCATTCATTCAATTGTACTTATGGAGCGCTTACTATGTTCAGAGCACTGTACTAAGCACTTGGGAAGTACAAGCAGCATGGCCTAGTGGAAAAAAAGTGGGCCTGGGAGTCGGAAGATCTGGGTTTTAATCCCAGCTCTGCCACTTGTCTGCTGTGTGACCTTGGGCAAGTCACTTAACTTCTCTGTGCCTCAGTTTCCTCATCTGTAAAATGAGGATTAAATCCTACTCTGTCTATTTAGACTGTGAGCCCCACATGGGCTGTGTCCAACCTGAATATCTTGTAACTAACCCAGTGTTTAGTACAGTGCTTGGCACACAGTAAGCACTTAACAAATACCATTATTATTAAGGAGCTTACAGTACAGAGAGGGGATTACAGTTGAGAGAAGAAGAGAGTGGGAAGACAGACTTGTGGATGAATAAGTAGAATGCTAAAGCACATCTTGTGGCTCAGTAGAAAGAGCACGGGCTTGGGAGGTTGTGGGTTCAAATTCCGGCTCCATCACTTGTCAGCTGTGTGACTGTGGACAAGTCACTTAACTTCCCTGTGCCTCAGTTACCTCATCTGTAAAATGGGGATTAAGACTGTGAGCCCAACATGGGACAACCTAATTACCTTGTAACTCCCCCATTGCTTAGAACAGTGCTTGGCACAAAATAAGCGCTTAACAAATACCATCATTATTATTATTCCAGCACTTAGAACAGTGCCCAGTGCTTCAAACAGTGCTTTGCACAAAGTAAGCGCTTAACCAATGTCATCATTATTATTACTATTAAAGCGAGCAGTGGCCAGGCCGTGGCCCTCAGGGTGGGAGGGTAGGGGCATGCTAGGGGACCAGGGCCATTGTTGCCTGTGCTGCTTCTCTTCCCTGCAGCAGAGGAACCTTCTCAGCCCACTGTTGGGTAGGGACCGTCTCTCTATGTTGCCAACTTGTACTTCCCAAGCGCTTAGTCCAGTGTTCTGCACACGGTAAGCGCTCAATAAATACGATTGAATGAATGAATCCTCTGCTCGGGTGCTACAGCTGTCTCAGGGAGGGAGACGTTGATTGGAGAGAGTGACCAGGCCCAGGAGGTGACTGGGATCTGGAGCAGGGATAAGAGCGGTGGCGGCTGAGCGGCCACCAGTAAGTGTCTGTGGGCCGCAAGTTGTCAAAGCCTGAAACAGTGGCCTGAAAGTTCGTACAGGCTCCAGGGAAAAGCTGAAGCCCGAGGCTGCTGGCTCGGAGGTTTGGGCTGAATCCAGTCGATCAGTCAGTCAATCGCATTTATTGAGGGCTTCCTGTGTGCAGAGCACTGGACTAAGTGCTTGGGAGACTACAATAGAACAATATACCAGACAGATTCCCGGCCCACAGTGAGCTTACAGTCTGGCGGGGAGCCTCATTAATATAAATAAATAAAAATGACAGATAAATACGGAAGGGCTGTGGGGCTGGGGGTGGGTGATGAATAAAGGGAGCAAGTTGGGGCGACGCAGAAGGGAGTGGAAGAAAAGGAAAAGAAGGCTTAGCCAAGGAAGGCCCCTTGGAGGAGATGTGCCTTCAATAAACAGCATGGCTCAGTGGAAAGAGCACGGGCTTTGGAGTCAGAGGTCATGGGTTTGAATCCCAACTCCGCTACATGTCTGCTGTGTGATCTTGGGCAAGTCACTTAACTTCTCTGGGCCTCAGTTGCCTCATCTGTAAAATGGGGATTAAGACTGTGAGCCCCACGTGGGACAACCTGATCGGCCTGTATCCTCCCCAGCGCTTAGAACAGTGCTTTGCACATAGTAAGCGCTTAACAAATGCCAATTATTATTATTATTAAAGCTTTGAAGTGGGGGAGAGTTTGTCAGATATGAAGAGGGAGATCATTCCAGGCCAAAGGCAGGATGTGAGTGAGAGGCTGGCAGTGAGATGGTTGAGACTGAGGTACACTAGGCCAGTAACTCAGTCAATCAATCCTAATATATTGAGTGTGGACCACTATAGTAGGCTCTGGGAAGAGAACAATAGAGTTGGTAGGCATTATCCCTGCCCTCAGGGAGCTTAGGGTCTAGCTGGGGAGGCAGACACTAAAATTAATTAAAGGTGGGGGAAGCAACAGAATTTAAAGGTAGGTCCCAGCTAGTTAGAAATGAGTAGCTCACTAGTGATTACAGCGTAGCAAAAACTGTGAACTACAAGTGCATGATAGAAAGCTATGGAGTAAATCAGAGAGACGGGCCCTTAGCTAGGCAGAGAGAAAGGGTGGTCCTGGAGCCTAGAGAGAGGGTTGTTGTGGATGCCCCAGAGTGGGGGCATTGCCAAGGGAATCAATCAATGGTATTTATTGAACACTTGCTATGTGCACAGCACTGTACTAAGGGCTAGGGAGACCACAGTACAACAGAATTAGCATTTGTTTATTCATTCATTCAATCACATTTATTGAGCGCTTACTGTGTGCAGAGCACTGTACTAAGCACTTGGGAAGTACAAGTCGCCAACATATAGAGAAGGTCCCTACCCAACAATGGGCTCACAGTCTAGAAGGGGGAGACAGACAACAAAACAAAACATGCAGACAGGTGTCAAAATCATCAGAATAAATAGAATTATAGCCATATGCACATCATTAATAAAATAAATAGAGTAGTAAATATGTGCAAGTAAAATAGAGTAATAAATATGTACAAATATATACAAGCTTTGTAGGGCGGGGGGGGCAGTGGAGAGGGGAGGAGAGGAAAAAGGGGGCTTAGTCTGGGAAGGCCTCCTGGAGGAGATGAGCTCTCAGTAGGGCTTTGAAGGGAAGAAGAGAGTTAGTTTGACGGATGTGTGGAGGGAGAGCATTCCAGGACGGGGCAAGGTGATGGAGAGCCTTGAAGCTGAGAGTGAGCTGGACATGTTCCCTGCCCACAACGAGCTAGAAAAGGCAGGTTCACAACTTGGGCCAGCTGAGAAAATGCCCACAGAGAGGGTATCCCACTCACAGGTGATGGAGCATCAGATGTTTGAGCCTCTGCTGAGTGGAATGGTGATTCTATAAAGTTGTCTTCGACCACCACATCTGGAATCTAACTGTCTCTTCTGGCCCCGGCCCCCTTCTGGGCCACTGTCCCCCACAGGACCCTTCAAGCCTTGTGAACACCTGTTTGACAGTTGGGTGATCCGCCTGGGCGTCTGGACCATCGTGCTGCTCTCGGTGCTGTGCAACGGGCTGGTCCTGCTGGCCGTCTTCGCCGCTCCGGCCCACCTGTCCCCGGTCAAGTTTGTGGTGGGCGCCCTCGCGGGGGTCAACACCCTGACGGGCCTCTCCTGCGGCGTGCTGGCCTGTGTGGACGCCCTGACCTTTGGCCAGTTTGCCCAGTACGGGGCCCGCTGGGAGACCGGGCTGGGCTGCCGTGCTACCGGCTTCCTGGCCATCTTGGCCTCGGAGGCCTCGGTGCTGCTCCTGACCCTGGCTGCGGTCCAGTGTAGCGTCTCCGTGTCCTGCGTGCGGGCCTACGGGAAGACTCCCTCCCTGGGCAGCGTGAAGGCCGGAGCCCTGGTGTGCCTGGCGCTGGCCACTTTGGCCGCGGCCCTGCCGCTGTCGTCCATCGGGGAATATGGGGCTTCCCCACTGTGCCTGCCTTACTCGCTGCCCGAGGGCCGCCCGGCCGCCCTGGGCTTCGCCGTGGCCCTGGTGATGATGAACTCCCTCTGCTTTCTCATCATCACCGGCGCCTACATCAAGCTCTACTGCGACCTGCTCCGGGGAGACATGGACGCGGTGTGGGACTGTGCCATGGTCAAGCACGTGGCCTGGCTCATCTTTGCCGACGGGCTCCTCTACTGCCCGGTGGCCTTCCTCAGCTTCTCCTCCATGCTCAACCTCTTCCCCGTCACTCCCGAGGTCATCAAGTCAGTCCTCCTCGTGGTGCTGCCCTTGCCCGCCTGCCTCAACCCCCTGCTCTACCTGCTCTTCAATCCACACTTTCGGGAGGACCTTAGGCTGCTGCTGCTGCTACTGCTGAGGGCCCGGGCCTCTGGCCTGCCCTCCTTCACCTCAGAAGAGCTGGAGAAGAGCTCCTGCGATTCCACCCAAGCTCTGGTCGCCTTCTCTGACATCAATCTCGTTCTGGAGGCCCCGGAGCACCGGGTGGGGGCTCCTGCTGGCCTAGAGCCCTACAGCTTCCCCTCAATGACCCTCATATCCTGCCAGCAGCCGGCCGGCCCCACTCTGGGGCTGGAGGGTGGCCGTTTTCTGGGGCTGGAGGGCAGCCCTTTTGCTGGGACCCAGGCCCACCTCACTGAAGAAGAACTGCTGTTGGTGGCAGAGGGGGCGGTGCCAGGGAGCGGGAGCCTCGGCCATGGTGTCCGGCCCTCTTTTCCAGCTTTCACCACGCATTTATAACCCCGACTTCCTCACCTCCTCCATCTCTCTCCCTGTCCTGGGGCTCTTTTCTCTCTGTGTACAATCGCTGCTTATTAAATAAATAAAACCCAAAGAAAACCATGTGGTCTGGCCTTGGTCCATGCTCGGGCAGTCTAGGTGCCTGAGCTCCTCTCTTCCTGTCTGACCCCAAGTCCCATCCTCCATGCTTCCTTAGAGGAGGACGTTGCAGGAGGGTAGTCAGAAAACAGGTGCTAATATGCCTCAGGGAGAAGACCTCCTACCACTGAAGGGGGAGAAGAAGTTGGCCTGCAGAGCACATGAAAAAGGACACAGACACTCTGGCCAGGAAGTCCACCAGACTCTCAGGTGAGATCCTGGGATAGGGTGGGGAAGCAGCTGCAATTCCTGCCTCATGATTAGGCTGGGCAAAGAACACTCAAGCAGAACCCATAGTAAACTGAGCTTCATCTCCGCAGAAGCTCCCACCATCATTAAGAGGAAGAAGGTAAGTGTGACAGGAATGGAGGACCCCTAAGGATGACCAGAACAGGTCCTGAGCCAGAGATGCAGGGAGACACACAGGGAGCAACAGGGTGTGGGGTGTGCTGTCTGTTTTGGAACCCCAGATCCTCTCCCCCATCTTGGCACCACCTCTAGAATATCCCAAAGGGAGAAATGGAATGGATTTAGGTTGTCCTTTCTTGCCTACAGCCTCACTCCCTGCCTGGGATGTGTCTCCAGTGGAAAGAGCACAGGCCCGGGAGTCAGAGGATCTGGGTTCTAATCCTGGCTCTGCCATATGCCTACTATGTGACCTTGGGAAAGTCACTTCACCTCCTTGTGTCAGTTTTCTCATCTGCAAAATGGGGATCAAATAACTGTTCTCTCTCCTACTTAGACCGTGAGCCTCATGTGCTACAGGGACTGCGTCTGGCCTGCTTATCTAGATCTACCCCAGCACTTAGTGCAGTGCTCGGCAAAATAGTAAGTGCCTAACGAATGCCATGGTTATTATTGTTGCTCGGGACATTTCTTCTTTCTCTCCTGTGGTGATCCTTTGCACTCCCTGCCAGCCCTAGCTGGGCCTTTCTTCCACTCCATGTTCTGCCCTCTTCTAGGTCCAGGTCTTCGTCATGACCTCCAGCGACTTTCCCATGTCCCTTATTAAAGTGACTCATCGTCACATGGATCCTCCAGGGAATTCAAAGCACTTACCCAAAGTGATCTCCTTCCCCTGTGTTCCACCTCCAGGAAAGAGAAAGAGAAGCAAAGATTAGTCTGCCTAGTTGGGGGACCTGAGGAACAGAGAAGGGGAAGGGTTTGTACCAAATCACACAAGTCAGGAGCAGCATAGAACTCAGGAGGTTGGCTTCTCAGTTCAAGAAGCTGTCTACCAAGTTTCTCCCTCCTGGCTGGTCTCTGTCCCCAATCATACCCAGAGCCAGGAAATGGGAGCTTCAGTAGAAAGAGAAGTCCAATGGATTGAGCAGCTGATTCATTCATTCATTCAATCGTATTTATTGAGCGCTTACTGTGTGCAGAGCCCTGTACTAAGCGCAGCTGATCTCCCTGCTGTTTCACTCTTGGAAGCAGTCTTGACTCCCGCGTCGTTTAGTGTGTGATCTCTTCCAGCTCGGCTAGCCCTAATTATCCAGCACCAGCTGAACTCAGATTTGAGGCCTCAGCTCTTTGGGGAAGGCATTTTAGGACTACCCTAGGGGACATTTGGGCATTTGCTTAGTGGCTTAGAGTTAAGTAGCATATTTGGAGTCAGAGGTCATGGCTTCAAACCCCAGCTCCGCCACTTGTCAGCTGTGAGACTTTGGACAAGTCACTTAACTTCTCTGTGCCCCAGTTCTCTCATCTGCAAAATGGGGATTACAACTTTGAACCCCATGTGGGAGTTGATTATCTTCTTCGTGCCTCGGTAAAATGGGGATTAAGTCTGTGAGCCCTCTGTGGGTCATGGACTCTGTCCAACCTAATTAATTTGTATCCACCTAGTGCTTAGTACAGTGCCTGGCACATAATAAGCACTTAACAAATACCAGAATGATTATTATTATTATTGTTTTTATTATTATTGGGAGATTGGGACTAAAGGGTCAAACTGGGCTAGAGTCTCTTGCTTTGGGGAATCTTTCCCGTGTTCAAGGGATTTCCCATCTCTTGCAGCGGGATGGGGTGGGGGTGGTCACAGCTCTGTCTCTGTTTCTCTCAGCCCTGATGGCTTATTGCGCGAGGGATCGACCCCACATAGACAATGTTGCTCTTTCTGAAGTGATAGCTCGCATATCATCATCATCAATCGTATTTATTGAGCGCTTACTGTGTGCACAGCACTGTACTAAGCGCTTGGGAAGTACACATTGGCAACATATAGAGACAGTCCCTACCCAACAGTGGGCTCACAGTCTAAAAGGGGGAGACAAAACCAAACATACTAACAAAATAAAATAGAATAGATATGTACAAGTAAAATAAATAAATAAATAAATAGAGTAATAAATATGTACAAACATATATACATATATACAGGAACATATATACACATATAAGCTTCCTGTGGCCTCACAAGGTAATGCCGCTCTCCCCATAGACCTAGCTCGTGTTCAGGAAATCAATACACAGTATGCGGACTCTGTCTTTCAACACGCAGGGTAAATTCTTGCCCATGGCTGTTGGGGAATTAGTTGTGCCTCTGTGATCCAGGGTTGGATTTTCTCATTTTGGGATCATCTGGGTTCCTTGGCCTTCCTTTTGATGTTGCTCCTGTTCACCTGTCCTCTTGCCCAGAGGGCTTGTAGCAGGGAGAAGGAGGGAGTGGAGGGTAACTTACCTCTGTTCTGTTCTCTCTGCCTCCCTGATGTTTAATTCCAACCCCTCCCCAGTTGTATCCTCTCTGACTTTTAATCCCCTCCCCAGTTGTGTAAAGTATAAGCATTATTGGGATGTAAATATTTGGATTCCTTGGTATAATAAAATGTCACGGAAGTCTCCCGTGTGTCCAAGCAACCCTTTTCCACTGCATCTGGGGCCAGCAGAGGAATGAGGGCTGCTTGAGGGATTTGAGAAGGGGCCGGCTGGCTGGAATGTCCTCCCGGGGGTTGGTCCTGAATCCTGTCAGGTTTGGCTTCCCTATGGTGGGTAGAGGAGGGTCGGTGGGGTGAGAGGTGCTCCGGAGATAGGAAGAGCAAGCCCAGACAGCTCCAAGAACTGCTTATTTTGCTTGAGGAACCCAGGGAACATCCCTCAGAGCTGGACTGGATGGGCAAAATGGACTTTGCTCTTGATGAAATTCCTCTTTGTGTCCTGGGGTCTGGGGTCACAGTCTTCTTGACTGTGAGCCCACTGTTGGGTAGGGATCGTCTCTATATGTTGCCAACTTGTACTTCCCAAGCACTTAGTACAGTGCTCTGCACACAGTAAGCGCTCAATAAATACGATTGAATGAATGAATGGGGTGCTTGAGGGTGGTACTGGAAAAAGAAAGGCTGAATTATGCATACCCCCTTCCCAAACTTTTGCCCTAATTTTGCCTTCCGCCCTTTGCTGCATATAACAATAATAATAATGATGGTATTTGTTAAGCACTTACTATGTGCCAAGCACTCTTCTAAGCGCTGGGGGAGATACGAGGTAATCAGGTTGTCCCACGTGGGGCTCACAGTCTTCATCCCCATTTTACAGATGAGGTAACTGAGGCCCAGAGAAGTGAAGTGGCTTGCCCAAGGTCACACAGCAGATAAGTGGCAGAGTCAGGATTAGAACCCACAGCCTTCTGATTCCCAGGCCCGGGCTCTTGCCACTAAGCCACGCTGCTTCTCTGGGATTATAATTATGGTATTTATTAAGCGCTTACTATGTGCCAAGCACTGTTCTAAGCTCTGGGGTAGATGCAGGGTAATCAGGTTGTCCCACGTGGGGCTCACAGTCTTAATCCCCATTTTCCAGATGAGGTATCTGAGGCCCAGAGAAGTGAAGTGACTGGACCAAAGTCACACAGCAGACAAGTGGCGGAGCCCGGATTAGAACCCAGGACCTTCTGAATGCCAGGCCTGGGCTGTAGCCACTAGGCATGCTGCTCCCCATTGTGGGTGCTCAGTAAATATGAGGGATAGATTGATCGATTGATCAATGGATTGATGGATTGGGGTCCGTTTTATCTTTTGATGGGGGCGGTGAGGGGTCAGAGCCTCTGCGGGTTCCGTCAGTAAGCAACCTTCAGCATGGCCCAGTGAGACGTATTCATTCATTCATTCAATCGTATTTATTGAGCGCTTACTGTGTGCAGAGCACTGTACTAAGCGCTTGGGAAGTACAAGTCGGCAACATATGGAGACAGTTCCTACCCAACAATGGGCTCACAGTCTAGAAGGGGGAGACAGACAACAAAACAAAACATGTAGACAGGTTTCAAAATCGTCAGAACAAATAGAATTAAAGCTAGATGCACATCATTAACAAAATAAAAAGAATAGTAAATGTGTACTAAACGTTTTCCAATGGCTGTTAACACTGTCCATATATTTCCTAACATAATAATAATAATAATAATAATAATAATAATAATGACATTTATTAAGCGCTTACTATGTGCAAAGCACTAGTGCTGTGATGACCCAGCCAAGAGGAAAAAGTCTCAATTGTATTTTCTACACAGTCTTATAGATGTCTCTTAAATATCTGATGCAGAAAGAAATATTTGATACCACCAGCATCGGAATCTTCCTTGTCCCATAGCAGGGCATTGGAGAATTGCATTGTTTGGAGAAAGTCTTGTAGACAGATAACCTCTGTCTAGTCAAGTTAAGTAGAGTTACCTACTGGAAAGAGCAGAAGCCTGGGGGTCAGAAGGACCTGGGTTCTAATTCTGACCCTGCCATTTGTCTTCTCTGAGGCCTTGGGCAGGTCACTTAACTTCTCTGTGCCTCATCTGTAAAATGGGATCAAGATTGTGAGCCCCATGTGGGTTATGGACTGTGCCCAACCTGATTATCTTGCATCCTACCCCAGCACTTACTACAGTGCCTGGCATATGGTAAGCCCTCAACAAATACCATCCAAAAAAAAAGGCTGGGCCAGGGAATCAGGAGACCTAAATTTTAATTCTGGCTCTGCCACTTGCCTGCTGAGTGACCTTGGGTAAGTCGCTTCACTTCCTCTGTGCTTCAGTTTCCTCCTTAGACTGTGAGCCCAGTGACGGGCAGGGACTGTGTCCTATCTGATTTAACCCAATGCTTAGTACAGGGTTTGGTAATAATAATAATAATGATGATGGCATTTGTTAAGCGCTTACTATGTGCAAAGCACTGTTCTAAGCGCTGGGGGGATACAAGGTGATCAGGTTGTCCCACGTGGGGCTCACAGTCTTAATCCCCGTTTTACAGATGAGGGAACTGAGGCTCAGAGAAGTTAAGTGACTTGCCCAAGGTCACACAGCAGACATGTGGCGGAGCCGGAATTCAAAACCATGACCTCTGACTCCAAAGCCTGTGCTCTTTCCACTGAGCCACGCTGCTTCTCTATGTAGTGGTACGTAGTAAGTCTTTAACGCCACCATTATTATTTCCTCCTCTGTCAAATGGGGATTCAATAACTGTTCTCCCTCCCTTTTAGTCTGTGAGCCTGCTGTGGGCAGGGCCTGTGTCAGACCTGATTATCTTTTCTCTACCCTTGTGCTTATTACAACGCTTGGCACATAGTAAGTGCTTAACAAATACTATTATTGTGATTACCTTTCTACTCTCAACTCTCTCTACTATCCCGTCCCAACTTCCCTCTTCCTCCTGACCGGTAGAAAAAAGAATCAAAGGAGGGAGGTAAAGCAACCTGGTTTAGTACAGTGCTCTGCACACAGTAAGCGCTCAATAAATACGATTGATGATGAAGTTCTTCCGGCCTAGTGTGGTCCAAGTCACAAGGACTCACTTTCGCCCCATCAATTATTGGATATGCTTCCCCTGCCCAGTGTTTGAGTGTGGGAGGGATTAGCTCTTCCTTTCTCCTGGGGCAGGACAACTACCTTTAGACAACATGCCCAGAGGCTCTGGAAACCAGTTGCTGCTTTGAAGTTCTGGGGAGAGAAGCCCTTCACCATGAAATTTCAAACTGAAACTGGCTCCCTGCAGCACAGAGGACCACAAACATTGTGAGGGAGAAGGGGAAGGAAACACTTTCCTTCGGGGCCTCCCAGGGGGTGGAGGGGACCAGAGGGGGGGGAACCCACAGGTGCTTAGAGCTGTAGGTCAGAGGGGTTGTGTGTTCTTCCCACTAATCACCCCTGATTTGCATTCTTTATTCACCCCACCCTCAGTCCCACAGTGCTTATGTACCTATCCAAAATTTAATTATTTTTACTAATGTCTGTCTCTCCCTCTAGACTGCAGACTTGTCGTGGAAAAGGGAACGTGTCTACCAACTGTTGTATTGTACTCTCCCAAGCACTTAGTACAGTGCTCTGCACACAGTAAGCGCTTAATGCATCTCTCCCTCTCTGCAGTCTCACATTCCTCCTGCCTTCAAGACATCTCTAGTTGGATGTCCTCCTGTCACCTCAAACTTAGTATGGCTAAAACCGAACTTCCTATCTTCCCACCCCAACCCTGATCTCCTGTTCACTTTCCCATCGCTGTTGACAGCACCACCATCCTTCCTGTCTCACAAATGCATTGTCCTTGACTCCTCTCTCCCATTCCACCCACATATTCAAGCCATCACTAAATCCTGTTGGTTCTACCTTCACGACGTCGTCAAAATCCGCCCCTTCGTCTCCATTCAAAGTGCTACCACATTAATTCGAGCACTTATTCTATCCCACCCTGATTATTGTATCAGCTTCCTTGTTGATCTCTCTGTCTCCTATCTCTCCCCACTCCAGTCCATACTCCGTTCTGCTAACTGGATAATTTTCCTTCAAAAACATCCAAACCATGTTTCCCAACTCCTCAAGAAATTCCAGTGGTTGCTCACCACTTCTGCATCAAACAAAAACTCACCATTGGCTTTAAAGCACTTAATCACCTTGCCTCATCCTACCTCACCTCATTACTCTCTTACTACAACCCAGCCTATGCACTTCCTTCCTCTGATGCTAAGCTTCTCACTGTACCTCAATCTCATCTATCTCACTGCTGACCTCTCCCCGACATCCTACTTTTGGCCTGGAACGTCCTTCCTCCTCATATCAGAGACACATCTCCTTTAAGAAGCCTTCCCTGTCTAACCTCACCTCTCTTCTTCTAAGCCTCCCTGACTTGCTCCCTTCATCCATCCTCCCTCCCAGCCCTACAGCACATATGTATATATCTGTTATTTATTTATGTATTCATTTATTTACGTATATTGATGTCTGTCTCCCCCTCTAGACTGTGAGCTCATTGAGGGCAGGGAATGTGTCTCTTTGTTATTATATCGTACTCTCCCAAACGCTTAGTACAGTGCTCTGTACACAGTAAGCACTCAAGAAACACGAATGAATGAATAAATGAATATGATCAATTGATTAATTGACCCCCTAATGAAATAATAATAATGGCATTTATTAAGCGCTTACTTTGTGCAAAGCACTGTTCTAAGTGCTGGGGAGGTTACAAAGTGATCCAGTTGTCCCACGGGGGGCTCCCAATCTTCATCCCCATTTTCCAGATGAGGGAACTGAGACCCAGAGAAGTTGACTGGCCCAAAGTCACACAGCTGACAATTGGCAGGGCTAAGCAACAGTTGAAGAAGGGGCCTGGACCCCTTTGGAGCGCTGCTGACCTTGTAGACTGTCAAGGAACGATGGCTCAGAGAATCAATCGATCAGTCAATCAATCATATTTATTGAGTGCTTACTGTGTGCAGAGCACTGTACTAAGCGCTTGGGAAGTACAAGTTGGCAACATATAGAGACAGTCCCTACCCAACAGTGGGCTCACAGTCTAGAAGGGGGAGAAGCAGCATGGCTCAGCGGAAAGAGTCCAGTCTTGAGAATCAGAGGTCATGGGTTCTAATCCCGGCTCCGCCACATTCTGCTGTGTGACCTTGGGCAAGTCACTTAGCTTCTCTGAGCCCCCGTTAACTCATCTGTAAAATGGAGATTAAGACTGTGAGTCCCACGTGGGACATCCCCTCCAGTGCTTAGAACAGTGCTCGCACATAGTAAGTGCTTAACAAATGCCATCATTATTATTGTTATTATTGTGATGGCTCTTCCAAGAGCTGCACATATTAAGAATTCCCCACTCATTTTCCTCCCAGAGGAAACTGAGAACCCTTTGAACAAGGTTCTGAACCAACCCCTGGCACCCCATTTCGACCAGAATGCACAACAGGCTTCGAAGGGGACCCACCCTGAACTCCCCAAGCCCCAAACAGGCTGGTTTGTGGGGTTGAGGGGATGGGGGCAGGGGGGCACATGCTGAAGGAAAAATACACAGTGGGATGGAAAGAAGCTTTATTTGTGTCTACTGAATTCCCACAGCAGCTGAGAAGTAAATAGCCGGTGCCCGGCCTTGGCTTAGGGTCTAGCCACAAGGTGGGTGGTAAAATCTGTTCCTATTTAGACCATTTGTGGGGGGAGCAGGGGAGGTGAGGGGGAGAAGTGGGGCAGCAAGAGAGGGGAAATTGGAATCTGCAGTGTTTATGAGATCAGTCATGGATGTCATCTCTCCTCCTGAATGAGAGAGTTTAGAGTTGAGAAATTTTCCCCAAGCTAGGAAGACTCTGTTTGCCATCTCATGGTAATAGACCAGAACTTCAGAACCAGGGTAAGGAACTGAAATGGCAATCTGGTCGTGGGCCTGATTACCAACTTCCCGCCTGCCTTGTACTCTGGGGACTGATGCAGGGGGTGAGAGCGGGGGTTGGAGGAGATATTGGCTTTTCCCTTGAAGATAGTGGATGGAGAGTGCTCCAAAGGAATTGGGCTGCGTTCAAAGTAGGTGGCAGGTGTGAGGGAGGGAGGGAGAGAAAGTCTCCAAGGAATGGAGGGTGGAGAAGCAGCCTTTCAAGAGAAACAAAAAATTTTGGACATTCCCTAAGTAACAGGCACCAAGAGCCCAAACAACTCTTACCAAATAGCTGTTCTGAAAATTGAGAGTCAAGGAGTCATTGGTGGTCCAGCAGGGAATTCTCCTGCTGACCCCATGGCCTCCCTTGAGTCTCTTCTCTCCCCTGCCTCTAACTTGAGAAGCAGCATGGCTTAGTGGATAGGGCACGAGCCTGGGAGTTAGAAGGACCTGGGTTCTAGTCCCAGCTCTGCCACATGTCTGCTGTATAACCTTGGACAAGTCACTTTACCTATCTGGGCCTCAGTTACCTCATCTGTAAAATGGAGATTAAGAGTGTGAGTCCCATGTGGAACCGGAGCTGTGTCCAACCTGATTAACTTGTATCTACCCCAGTGCCTAGAATGGTGCTTGGCACATAGTAAGCGCTTAACATGTTCCATAGTTATTACTATTACCATTATTACTACCCCCAGTCTGGGCTCTGTCTCTACTCTCTCTGCAATGTACTTTTTTTTTTGATGGTATTTGTTAAGCGCTTACTATGTGCAAAGCATTGTTCGAAGCACTGGGGGGATACAAGGTGATCAGGTTGTCCCACATGGGGCTCACAGTCTTGATCCCGTTTTACAGATGAGGTAACTGAGGCACAGAGGAGTTAAGTGACTTGCCCAAAGTCACACAGCTGACAAGCAGCAGAGCTGAGAGTAGAACCCATAACCTCTGACGCCCAAGCCCGGGCTCTTTCTACTGAGCCATGCTGCTTCTCTGTACTTCTGTATGAGGGATCCATGATAGCAAGTGTCATGGACTCTAAAGATGATATCCTTTAGGAACTGCATGAGAAGAAATCTATTCGATCTGGGCATATACAAATTATACTTTAGATACTTTGGCACCTCACTGCCATTCTCAAAATCCAAAGGTAACATTAAGCTAGCACCTTCCCTGCCTATTGACCCTGACTGAAATGTGCATTTTGCTTGGATATGGAAAAACTTGACATTTGATCATCAGTATAATAATACTAATAATAATGTTGGCATTTGTTAAGCTCTTACTATGTGCAAAGCACTGTTCTAAGTGCTTGGGGGGATACAAAGTGATCAGGTTGTCCCACGTGGGGCTCACAGTCTTAATGACCATTTTACAGATGAGGTAACTGAGGCTCAGAGAAGTGATTTGCCCAAGGTCACACAGCAGACATGTGGCGGAGCCAGGATTCGAACCCATGACCTCTGACTCCAAAGCCCGTGCTCTTTCCACTGAGCCACACGGCTTCTATTTTTGTCAGTAATGATTTGCTCTTTTTGACCCAGGGGAAATGGTCAGTCAATACATTATGAGAGCTTGTTGTGTGCGGAGCATTGTTCTAAGCACTAGCAGGCAGACAGTAGTGATATGATCTCTTCCCTCAATCAATCCATGCTATTATTTGAGCATTCCCTGTGGGCAGAGCACTGTACTAACCATTTAGGAGAGCCCAATACACTAGAGTAGATAGGCACCATCCCTTCCTACGAGGATCTTACGGACTAGAAGGGGAGACAGACATGAAAATAAATCACAGATAGATATGTACGTAAGTGCTGTCGGGGCGAGGTAAAAATCAAAGTGCTTGAGGGGTACAGACCCAAGTGGGTAGGTGATGCAGAAGGGAAGGTAATTAGGGAAATGAGGACTTACCATGAAAGGCCTCTTAGAGCTGTGATTGGAGTAAGACTTTGAAGATGGGGGGTCGTGGTGGTGTGTCGGATATGAAAGAGGAGGGAATTTCACACCAGAGCAGGGACGTGGGCAAAGACTCAGCAGCAGGACAGACTGAGATGGAGGAACAGTGATTAGGTTGGCATTAGAGAAGTGTTGCAGGCTGGATTGTAGTAAGGAGATCAGCAAGATAAGGTAAGAGCTGATTGAGGTTCTTAAAACCCATAGTAAGGAGGTTACATTCTAGTGGAGGAGACAGTAAATAATTTACAGTCAGGAAGAAAAAGAGTTTGTTCCTTAGTTATTGCTTAATTAATAAGGTAAGAAAGATGTGTCAATTAGTGCCACAGGAGGTTATGAGTTCAAAGTGCTCAGGTGGCACCGAAGGATTTAGGGGGTGGTTGTGGAGACATTACCTACGGAGAAAAGATATGAACCTGGGGGTGTGATTTCAGATGGACTTAGGCGGTCGGAAGATCTGTGGTTTGTCTATTTTGAAAGGGGGTCAAATCCTGGGGGAAGGTCAGGGGAAAAGGGTCAGAGCCACGAGAGAGGAGATGAGGCCTAGTGAGTAGATTAGTTTGCAAGGGGCAAAGGGTGTGAGCTGGTCTGTAGCAGAAGTGAATGGATGAATAGGAAAGAAAGTTAATAGATGCACTTAGTACAGTGCTCTGATTGATTTATACAGAGTCACTTGTAGTTCTGTCCTGGTGACATTCATGATTTTTGTTTTGAGGCCCTCGCATTCACTGCAGTGTAAGCAAAAGATGCAACTTAAATTATGTTCTATTACACAAGGGTGATAGAAAGGCACCCACGAAAGATGTCCTGGTGCCATTCATGATTTTTGTTTTGAGGCCCCCGCATTCACTGCAGTGTAAGCAACATCATCATCATCATCAATCGTATTTATTGAGTGCTTACTATGTGCAGAGCACTGTACTAAACGCTTGGGAAGTACAAATTGGCAACATATAGAGACAGTCCCTACCCAACAGTGGGCTCACAGTCTAAAAGGGGGAGACAGAGAACAAAACCAAACATACTAACAAAATAAAATAAATAGAATAGATATGTACAAGTAAAATAAATAGAGTAATAAATATGTACAAACATATATACATATATACAGGTGCTGTGGGGAAGGGAAGGAGGTAAGATGGGGGGATGGAGAGGGGGACGAGGGGG
The DNA here is from genome assembly GCF_015852505.1 of Tachyglossus aculeatus. Lineage (NCBI taxonomy): Eukaryota > Metazoa > Chordata > Mammalia > Monotremata > Tachyglossidae > Tachyglossus > Tachyglossus aculeatus. The sequence goes on along the minus strand of NC_052072.1, from coordinate 28,992,556 downwards.
AGAGGAAGGAAGGGGCTCAACAGATGCAACTTAAATTACGTTCTACTATGCAAGGGATAGAAAGGCACCCATGAAAGATTTTTTTTGCAGAAAACCACACAACCTATATAGTTGCTGTCTGTTTAAAAATAAAAATGTCAGCTATGAAGTGTGAAATAGATTCTTCTGGTATTATCTGTCCACAGCCAGGATGGATTGGGCTGGGGGAGAGGCTGAGTTTACGTGGGTCCCTCCTCCCATTTCTGGCAGGGAAGCTCGGTACCCAATGCCGCCCAGGGAACCCATGGCCTTTGATGGTGAGTGCCGATATTTGCCGTCCACCACTGTCTTCAGGGTGAAAATATTCCCGCTCTTTCGAATGCCTTGAGCTCTTCCTGCAAAAGGTGTGTATAGATCCCATCAATTAAAAACATATGTTGCCAACTTGTACTTCCCAAGCGCTTAGTACAGTGCACTGCACACAGTAAGGCACTCAATAAATATGACTGAATGAATGAATGGAACCCAATGTTAACCACAGAACTGTTTACAAAAGCAATTTTCTACTCATTCATTCATTCATTCAATTGTATTTATTGAGCACTTACTGTGTGCAGAGCACTGTTCTAAGCACTTGGGAAGTACAAGTTGGCCACATATAGAGATGGCCCCTACCCAACAACGGGCTCACAGTCTAGAAGGGGGAGACAGATAACAAAACAAAACATGTGAACAGGTGTCAAGTGGTCAGAATAAATAGAATTAAAGCTAAATGCACATAGTTTCCTCTGGTACTATTGGAATAACCAACAACTCCAAATATTTTAATACTCTGGTGACATATCTTTTCTAGGCACATATACACAGAGAGGCACTGCTTATCCCAACTTTGTGTTATTTATTTTTCATGTTAAAAGCACCAAGATACGTATGTACAGAATAAATAAGCGCTATTCGGAGAATCATTCTTTCGCAGTATACGTAAATAAACAGAACATGTTTTATATGGAAAAGAATCCAATCTCCTGGAAAACGAAGAATAACATTCAATAGAACTAGGGACAAAACCTTGGCAGAAAGTGAGCCACCGCGGAAGAACAAGAACTTGGGTGATGGTCTTTAAACGCAAAGTCTAGACGTCCAGGCGAGATTTCTTCTTGTGCCCCTCCAGCATGTCGCCTTTTCTCTTCTCGGTGGCTGCAGGCAGTGAGGGTCTGGTCTCCACCGGGCTCCCCTCATCCTCACTCTTGTTGAACTGAGAGAATATGGAAGATTAAGGCTGGACAAAGAGAAGGGGGGGCTTCCCGGGCAATTTACTATCGTGGGATGAGCCCAACTTCTGGCAACAGAAGCAGTACAGGTACATCTTTGGCTTCCTCCCCATCTAGACTGCAAGCTCCTTGAGAGCAGGGATCATGCCGACCAATTCTGCGGTATTGGACAGCGCTCCGCATAGAGCAAAAACTCAGTACCATAGATCGATTGATTCCTACAATATCGCTGAGTTGGGGTTGGAGGTTGTCATGGGGAATAATAATAACAATAATAATGATTGCGGTGTTTGTTAAGCGCTTACTAGGCCAGGCACCGTACTAAGTGCTGGATAGAAGCAAATCGGGTTGGACACAGTCCCTCTCCCTCATTCATTCATTCAATCGTATTTATTGAGCACTTACTCTGTGCACGGTCTCGAGCCCCACTTCGCAGATGAGGTAACTGAGGCAAGAAGTGACTTGCCCGAGGTCACACAAGGCAGCAGGGACTAGTGGAAAGAGCATGGGCCTGAGTCAGAGGACCTGGATTCTAATCCCAGCTCCGGCACTTGCCTGCTGTGTGACCTTGGACAAGTCACTTAATTCCTGTGCCTCGGTTTCCTCAACTGTAAAATGGGATTAAATACCTGTTCTCGCTCCTATTTAAATTGCGAGCCCCAAACCTCCCTTCAAGGCCCTACTGAGAGCTCACCTCCTCCAGGAGGCCTTCCCAGACTGAGCCCCTTCCTTCCTCTCCCCCTCTTACCTCCTTCCCTTCCCCACAGCACCTGCATATATGTATATATGTTTGTACATATTTATTACTTTATTTATTCATTTTACTTGTACATATCTATTCTATTTTATTTTGTAGTATGTTTGGTTTTGTCTCCCCCTTTTAGACTGTGAGCCCACTGTTGGGTAGGGACTGTCTCTATATGTTGCCAATTTGTACTTCCCAAGCACTTAGTACAGTGCTCTGCACACAGTAAGCACTCAATAAATACGATTGATGATGTCCAACCTGATTGACTTTTCTCTACCCCAATGCTTAGAACAGTGCTTGACACATAGTAAGCGCTTAACAAATACCATAAAAAAAGATCCAACAAAAAACTACTAAGTGGTAGTGGGGCAGCAGAGTGGCAGTGCAATAAGGGAAAAATCGCTTCCTAGAAAACTGGGGAAACCAAGGAGCACACCCAAATTGCTGTTGCTGCCCTAAGCCCCTATTCATTTAATTGTATTTATTGAGCCCTTAGGCGCTTGGGAAGGACAAGTCAGCAACATATAGAGACGGTCCCGACCCAACAACAGGCTCACAGACATGTAGCCTTCCCACAGATCAATCAATCGTATTTATTGAGCGCTTACTGTGTGCAGAGCACTGTACTAAGCGCTTGGGAAGGACAAGTTGGACTAGACAATGGAAAGCAGCTACTCCCCAATACCTCCCTCCAACTTCCCGCATTGGAGTGAGCCAGGACCAGCCCTGGAAGAGGCTCTTACTGTTGTCACCATCTGAAGTCACAGGTTTTACAGTGAAGAACACTAGAGCTCAGCAGAAGTTTAACAGAATTACATGTGTTCATTTCCTTGTCCTACTAGCCTTACCTAGTACTTTGGATATTCACTGGGTGAAGAAATCAAAGTGCTGGGAGTATCCGGCAGGGTTAAGGTCCCCACTCTAGAAGTAGTAGTAGTAGTAGTACTAGTAATAATAATAATAATGGCATTTATTAAGCGCTTACTATGTGCAAAGCACTGTTCTAAGCGCTGGGGAGGTTACAGGGTGATGAGGTTGTCCCAAGGGAGGCTCATAGTCATAAAACCCATTTTACAGAGGAGGTAACAGGCACGGAGAAGTTAAGTGACTTTCCCAAGGTCACACAGCAGACAAGTGGCGGAGCTGGGATTTGAACCCATGACCTTTTTCACCCAAGCCCGGGCTCTTTCTGCTGAGCCACACTACTTCATCATCATCATCAATCGCATTTATTGAGCGCTTACTGTGTGCAGAGCACTGTACTAAGCGCTTGGGAAGTACAATTTGGCAACATATAGAGACAGTCCCTACCCAATAGTGGGCCCACAGACTAAAAGGGGAAGACAGAGAACAAAACCAAACATACTAACAAAATAAAATAAATAGAATAGATATGTACAAGTAAAATAAATAGATAAATAAATAGAGTAATAAATATGTACAAACATATATACAGGTGCTGTGGGGAAGGGACTACTTAGTGTAGAGCACTGAACTAAGGGCTGGGAAGGAATACATAGGTGGGAATTAGACACTGTCCCTGGCCCTCAGGGGGCTCATAATCGAAAAATCAATGGGAGACAGGGCTGGTGACAGACATGAAAGAAGAGATGAAAATAGAAAAAAGCTAAGACACAAAGATCAGTAAGGTACAAAGTGGCAGAAATCCAGGCTCCTCTCGGCTCAGAGTCCAAAGTCACAACCGCGCGGCCACAGTAATAATTATGGAACTTGTTAAGCGTTTACTAAGCGCCAAGCACTGTTCTAAGCGCTGGGGTAGAGACAAGGTAATCAGGTTGCCCCAGGTGGGGCTCACAGTCTTAATCCTCATTTTACAGTTGAGGTAACTGAGGCCCAGAGAAGTGAAGTGGCTTGCCCAAGGTCACGCAGCAGGCAAGTGGCAGATTCAGGATTCGAACCCACGCCCTCGGACTCCCAAGCTGATCTTTCCACTGAGCCGCGCTGCTTCTCCCTGACCGCTGCGGCACCAAGAGACTAGGAGGAGGTTATCGGATAGGCGGCCCACAAGTTGAGTAGGGTGGTCAGTCAGATCAAGATCAAATCCCTTCCTGTTGCTGGTGAAATTAAGAGAAAACTGGGAGAAATGATCTTTTTTTCCTCCAGCAGTAAAAGCACACGGTGGATATCCAGGGACTCACTGCCCTCTGGTGCCTAACTGGTAAACCAACCGCAGAAAGATAATAATAATAATGCAGTAATAATAATAATAATAATAATAATAATAAGGCAGTAATAATGATGGCATTTGTTAAGCGCTTACTAAGTGCAAAGCACTGTTCTAAGAGACAGGTGTGTGCCTTGGTTGGTGCCACTGCGGTCAAGTCCAGCCGTAAAAATGATAGACGAGTTCGCAGATGAAATCAATCCACCCTACTGGCTACATAATAATAATAATGTTGGTATTTGTTAAGCGCTTACTATGTGCAAAGCACTGTTCTAAGCGCTGGGGAGGTCACAAGGTGATCAGGTTGTCCCCCGTGGGGCTCACAATTTTAATCCCCATTTTCCAGACGAGGTTAACTGCAGCCCAGAGAAGCGAAGTAACTTGCCCAAAGTCACACGGCTGACAGTTGGCGGAGCTGGGATTTGAACCCATGACCTCTGACTCCAAAGCCCGGGCTCTTTCCACTGAGCCGCAGCAGCTTCTCATAACATCTCATACATCTGACGCTGGGAGCCTGTGGCGTGGCTTAGAGGGAAAAGCCCGGGCTTGGGAGTCACAGGTTGTGGGTTCTAATCCTGCCTCTGCCATTCGTCGGCTGTGTGGACAAGTCACTTAACTGCTCTGGGCCTCAATTCCCTCATCTGTAAAATGGGGCTTATTATTATTATAATAACATAGTATAAGCTATTAATAATATATTGTAGTTTAATAATAATATATCATAATCTATTAATAATATCATTATAATAATATTCTGTATAATATTATGTAACATAATAACATTACTATATTTTATATTAATGATAATATTGGTGTTATATATTATAACATAATATTATATATAATATTGTAATTATATATTATAATTGTAATGTAATTATAAGGATTCTACTATTATAATCCTTCCAGCGGAGTCAATATTGGGATGATAGATGCGAGTCAGAAAGCGGATTTTCGGGGGTTCAAATGGGTACCTTTTGGAGCAAATGACAAGAGGTTTAGGGTTCAATTACGGTATTGTTGTCATGTTACCAGCAGTTCTCCCTTTCTCGTAACTATAATAATTATAATAATAATGATGATGGCATTTATTAAGTGCTTACTACGTGCAAAGCACTGTTCTAAGTGCTGGGGAGGTTAACAAGGTGATCAAGTTGTCCCACGGGGGGCTCACAGTCTTCATCCCCATTTTACAGATGAGGTAACAGGCACAGAGAATCAATCAATCAATCGTATTTATTGAGCGCTTACTGCGTGCAGAGCACTGTACTAAGCGCTTGGGAAGTACAAGTTGGCAACATACAGAGACAGTCCCTGCCCAACAGAGGGCTCACAGAGAAGTCAAGTGACTTGCCCAAAGTCACCCAGCTGACAAGTGGCAGAGCCGGGATTTGAACCCATGACCTCTGACTCCAAAGCCCGGGCTCTTTCCACTGAGCCACGCTGCTTCTTTGTGAGATTAAGACTGTGAGCCCCTCGTGGGACAATCTGATTACCTTGTATCTATCCCAGAGCTTAGAACAGGGCTTGGCACATAGTAAGCACATAACAAAATACCATCATTATTATTATTATTATTATTATTACTCCAGGAACTTGACCAAAGAGCAACATTAGCACACAGTCATGTCTCACCTTCTGCTTCTGACTCGCGTACTTCTCTGTCCACTGCCTGGCATTCTCCAGGAAAGCTGGCTTATTGTACTTAAACTCCGAGGACTGGAAAGGACACAAAAAGAGAGTGACATAGGGCTGAACTCATCATCAATCGTATTTATTGAGCGCTTACTGTGTGCAGAGCACTGTACTAAGCGCTTGGGAAGTACAAGTTGGCAACATACTGTGAACAGAAGACGGGAGGCTTCCCCCACATGCTCCGGAGCTCATAAGCAGGCGGAGCGGCAATGCAAAAAGCGAGAGACACCTACTATATCAGCCATGAGGGGGTCATCGGAATTAGGCTCTGACATTAGCAGCTGGATGGAGGTCAGCACTGTGGAAATGTTGAGCGATGGCCTCCAGGCTCCCTACACAGAAAAAAAAATTTGGACAATTGCTGGACTATGGCTAATACAAGCTTGGGTCGCAGGGAGGATGATACAGGGCAGCAAACCGCAACCACCACCTCCCTTGGGTGCTCTTACCTTTGGGGGAGGTTTGAGGATATCAAGGCAAATTCTTCCAGCGGAGTCAATATTGGGATGATAGATGGGAGTCAGAAAGCGGATTTTCGGGGGTTCGAATGGGTACCTTTCGGAGCAAATGACAAGAGGTTTAGGGTTCAGTTACGGTATTAATAATAATAGGCATTTGTTAAGCGCTTACTATGTGCAAAGCACCTGTTCTAAGTGCTGGGGAGGATACAGGGTGATCAGGTTGTCCCACGTGGGGCTCACAGTCTTAATCCCCATTTTACAGATGAGGGAACTGAGGCCCAGAGAAGTGACTTGCCCAAGATCACACAGCAGACATGTGGCGGAGGCGGAATACGAACCCATGACCTCTGACTCCAAAGCCCGGGCTCTTTCCACTGAGCCACGCTGCGGTATTGTTATGTTACCAGCAGATCTCCCTTTCTCGCAACTATGGCTGGCTCAACCCAGCTTTTCCTCAAGAAAATTTGAGAACGCACAGCCCTCTTCGGGCTGTGTTGATCAAATGTTGATCAAATTCTTGATTAGCCCCTGTTTAGTGTCTGTGAGTGCACCGCTCTGGATTTTCACAAGCCTTCTCTAGCCTGTGGAGGGTAAGTCCATGGCTGTATAAATCCAAATCTGAACACTTCCCTGAAAGTTCAGAAAATGGGATCACAGTAGTAATAATAATAATAATTTTGGGATTTGTTAAGCGCTTACTATGTGCCAAACACCGTTCTAAGCGCTGGTGGAGATACAAGGTAATCAGGTTGTCCCACGTGGGGCTCACAGTCTTAATCCCCATTTTACAGAGGAGGTAACTGAGGCACAGAGAAGTGACTTGCCCAGTCACACAGCTGATAAGCGGCATAGCTAGGATTCGAACCCATGACCTCTGACTCCCAAGCCCACGCTCTTTCCATTGAGCCACGCTGCTTTTCTAGTAGGTACTGTTTGTGAGTCTGCAGCAAACCCCGGACACCACAGGCCGTCTACCCTGTGCCTTGAAAATCAAATGTATACTGACCTCTCAGGGATAACCACTTCCAGCTTGAAGATTCCTTTTTCATAGGGTGTGTTGGCCCCACCCAGGATCTCTTAAAGTAAAAAACAAAGAAATGAAACACGGAAGGGTAAGTTTACCGGCTCTAGTCCTCCTTGGCTTCACTGACACATGCCCTGGAAAGCTTTTCTGGGTAGTATCACGTTAAAGACCTGTGGATTCGGGCTGCTTATTGAGGGTGGCCAAGAAGGAGGCCAGATATTCCTTTGCTTCCCTCCCCCCCACCATGAGGAAAAGCCACAGAAAGAAGAGGGAATGAGGCAGATGCTCTGGGAGGGTGGCCAAGAAGGAGGCTGGATATTCCTTTGCTTCCCTCCCTGCTATAATGAGGAAAAGCCACAGAAAGAAGAGGGAATGAGGCAGGTGCTCTGGGAAAGGAAATTCCAGTTGGGAATGATGACTGGAATTCTTTGGTCAAGGAACTGTTCAGAGCGGTTCGCGGGGACTGAATGATAAAATGCAGGGTTTGGGGACCCCAACTCTTGCTAAGTGAAGACTCCCGGGGGGGGAAAAACCCAATACGCACGGGCTCGGAGTTCATCCACTTGGTTTGCTTCTTGCCAGCACATAATGCCCGGGGGAGGCTCTGTGGCCAGCAGTTTCAGCTCTTTGTTCAGGCGTGAAGCTCTCTGCATGATCCTCAAACCAAAGGTGTCACAGTTTAGGATTCCAGGGTGATTGCTGATTGAAAGAGACAAAAAGACAAAGTGCAGCCGTGAAGAGGTGCCCATGCTATGGGGAAAGGTGATTTGGCAGCCTACAGGAGATGATTATGATGATCAGATTATCTTATTTCTACTCCCAGCACTTGGCTTGGCACATAGGCACTTAACAAACACTCTTATTGATAATAATAAAATAATAATAGTAATGATGGGCACTATGCACTGCCAGGTTACAGGTTTTTACCTGTATACATATATATGTTTGTACATATTTATTACTCTATTTATTTTACTTGTACATATCCATTCTATTTTATTTTGTTAGTATGTTTGGTTTTGTTCTCTGTCTCCCCCTTTTAGACTGTGAGCCCACTGTTGGGCAGGGACTATCTCTATATGTTGCCAATTTGTACTTCCCAAGCGCTTAGTACAGTGCTCTGCACACAGTAAGCGCTCAATAAATACGATTGATGATGATGATGATCCCAGCAACCTACTTGACTACTGCCAGGCTTACTGGCCTAGTGGAAATAGCATGGCCCTGGGAGTCTGGAGCCCTGATTTTTACACCCGGCTCTGCCATTTGTCGGCTGTGTGACCCTGGCCAAGTCACTTAACTTCTCTGTGCCTCAGTTTCCTCAGCTGTAAAAGAAGGATTCAATACCTGTTCTCCCTCCCCCTTACACTGTGAGCCTAATTGGGATAGGGTCTGTGTCAGATCAGATTATCTTATTTCTACTCCCAGCACTTGGCTTGGCACATAGACACTTAACAAATACTCTTATTGATAATAATAAAATAATAATAGTAAAGATGGGCACTATGCACTGCCAGGTTACAGGTTTTTATGCTATTTGTTAACTGCTTACTATGTGCCAAGAATTATTCCAAATGCTGGGGTAGATACAAGGTAAACAGGTTGGACACAATCCATGTTCATTCTTTCATTCAATCGTATTTATTGACCACTTACTGTGTGCAGAGCACTGCACTAAACGCTTGGAAAGTACAATTTGGAAACAGATGTTCCTTGTCCCACATGGAGCTTGGTCTTATTCCCCATTTTCAGATGAGGTAACTGAGGCACAGGGAAGGTAAGTGACTTACTCAAGGCCACACTGAGCCCCCTTTTTCCTCTCCTTCTCCCCATCCCCCCCGCCCTACCTCCTTCCCCTCCCCACAGCACCTGTATATAGGTTTGTACAGATTTATTACTCTATTTATTTTCCTTGTACATAATTACTATTCTATTAATTTTGTTAATGATGTGTATCTAGCTTTATTTTTGTTTATTCTGGTGACTTGACACCTGTCCACACGTTTTGTTTTGTTGTCTGTCTCACCCTTCTAGACTGTGAGCCCGCTGCTGGGTAGGGACCGTCTCTATATGTTGCCAACTTGTACTTCCCAAGCGCTTAATACAGTGCTCTGCACACAGTAAGTGCTCAATCAATACGATTGAATGAATGAATGAAAAGTGCTGGAGCAAGGATTAGAACCCAGAAGAAGCGTGGCTCGGTGGAAAGAGCCCGGGCTTTGGAGTCAGAGGTCATGGGTTCAAATTCCGCTCCGCCAATTGTCAGCTGTGTGACTTTGGGCAAGTCACAACTTCTCTGAGCCTTAGTTACCTCATCTGTAAAATGGGGATTAAGACTGTGAGCCCCATGTGGGACAACCTGATTACCTTGTATCCCCCCACAGTGCTTAGAACATAGTGAGTGCTTAATAAATGCCACCTAGACAGCAGATGATGAAGCAGAGTGGCTCAATGGAAAGAGCGTGGGCTTGGGAGTCAGAAGTCATGGGTTCAAACCCCGGCTCCGCCAATTGTCAGCTGTGTGACTTTGGGCAAGTCACTTCACTTCTCTGGGCCTCAGTTCCCTCATCTGTAAAATGGGGACCAAGACTGTGAGCCCCCCGTGGGACAACCTGATCACCTTGTATCCTCCCCAGCGCTTAGAACAGTGCTTTGCACATAGTAAGTGCTTAACAAATACCATCATCAATCAATCATATTTATTGAGCGCTTACTGTGTGCAGAGCACTGTACTAAGCGCTTGGGAAGTACAAGTTGGCAGCATATGGAGACATTCCCTACCCAACAGTGGGCTCACAGTCTAAAAGATCATCATCATCAACCCAGGCCCTTCTCCCAGGCCTGAGCTCTAACCCCTAGGGAAGCAGCGTGGCTCAGTGGAAAGAGCCCGAGCTTGGGAGTCAGAGGCCACAGGTTCTAATCCGGCTCCCCACTTGTCACCTGTGTGACTTTGGGCAAGTCACTTCACTTCTCTGGGCCTCAGTCACGTCATCTGTAAAATGGGGATTAAGACTGTGAGCCCCATGTGGGACAACCTGATTACTCTGTATCCCCCCCAGTGCTTAGAACAGTGCTTGGTGCATAGTAAGCACTTAACAAATGCCTTTATTATTATTATTAGGCCACGCTGCTAACTTCCAACCTCATTTTGAGGGAGAAAATTAGAAACTTCGAGCCCTCTCGCTATGGGTAGGGACTGTCTCTATGTGTTGCCGACTTGTACTTCCCAAGCGCTTAGTACAGTGCTCTGCACACAGTAAGCGCTCAATAAATACGATTGACTGATTGATTGATCTCTGTCTTCCCACTGGCCCCGGTCAAACCCCCAGACCCGACCCCAAAGCTATCCTCAATGGAGGAGGCGTTTGAGCGGCTTCCTCCTGGGCAAATACGCAGCGATTCTTCAGGGAGGACACCGAGGGTTGTCAAATTCATTCATTCATATTTATTGAGCGCTGACTGTGTGCAGAGCACTGTACTAAACGCTTGGGAAGTACAAGTTGGCAACATAGACGGTCCCTACCCAACAGTGGACTCACAGTCTAGAAGGGGGAGACAGAGAACAAAACATATTAACAAGATAAAATAAATAGAATAAACATGTACAAATAAAATAGAGTAATAAATCCGTACAAACATATATACAGGGGCTGTGGGGAGGGAGAGAGCTCCCTCCCCGAGGCCACCCAGGAAGAGACGAGCCAAATCCACGGGGGCCACGAGGAAAGGCCGGCCCCCCCCTCGTTCCCATAATGGTCTCTTCCGCGTCCCATCGCTCGCCCGAGGGAGGAGGAACGAACCATTCCGGGGAAAGGGGGGGAGATAGTTCTTGGTTCCTCACCTACGACCAACAGCCTTCGGCGTCCTAGGGCAGGAATGGAGGCACCGGCCGATTGGAGGTGGGCGGGGCTTCAGGGGCAGCAGGGCGGCGATTGGCTAGAAGGCGGCAAACGCGGCCGGCGATTGGTCGGCGTCGTGAACGCAGGCCACGCCCATTCTTCATTCAAAACGGAGCGCTGTAGCAGCGCCTCAGTTTCGCCTTCCCGCCTGAGGAGATTTCAGATTCCGCTCTGAGCTCCTGCCCCTGTCCATCCATCCATTCATTCATTCAATCGTATTTATTGAGCGCTTACTATGTGCACAGCACTGTACTAAGCGCTCGGGAAGTCCAAGTTGGCTACATATTATAGAGATGGTCCCCTACCCAACAGCGGGCCCACAATCTAGAAGGGGGAGACAGACAACAAGACATGTAGACAGGCGTCAAAATCGTCAGAACAAATAGAATTATGGCTCTATACACATCATTAATAAAATAAATATTGTGGTGCCATTCATGCAATCATATTTATTAAGCGCTTACTGTGTATAGAGCACTGTACTAAATGCTTAGCAAGTCCAAGTTGGCGACATATAGAGACGGTCCCTACCCAACAGCGGGCTCACGGTCTAGAAGGGGGAGACAGACAACAAAACATGTAGACAGGCGTCAAAATCGTCAGAACAAATAGAATTCTAGCTCTATACACATCATTAATAAAATAAATATAGTGGTGCCATTCGTGCAATCATATTTATTGAATGCTTACTGTGTACAGAGCACTCTACTAAACGCTTAGCAAGTCCAAGTTGGTGACATATAGAGACGGTCCCTACCCAACAGCGGGCTCACAGTCTAGAAGGGGGAGACAGACAACAAAACAAGACATGTAGACAGGCGTCAAAATCGTCAGAACAAATAGAATTATAGCTCTATACACATCATTAATAAAATAAATATTGTGGTGCCATTCATGCAATCATATTTATTAAGCGCTTACTGTGTATAGAGCACGGTACTAAACGCTTAGCAAGTCCAAGTTGGCGACATATAGAGACGGTCCCTACCCAACAGCGGGCTAACGGTCTAGAAGGGGGAGACAGACAACAAAACAAGACATGTAGACAGGCGTCAAAATCGTCAGAACAAATAGAATTATAGCTCTATACACATCATTAATAAAATAAATATTGTGGTGCCATTCATGCAATCATATTTATTGAGCGCTTACTGTGTACAGAGCACTGTACTAAGCGCTCGGGAAGTCCAAGTTGGCGACATATAGAGACGGTCCCTACCCAACAGCGGGCTTACAGTCTAGAAGGGGGAGACAGACAACAAAACAAGATGTAGACAAGCGTCAAAATCTTCAGAACAAATAGAATTATAGCTCTATACATATCATTAATAAAATAAATATTGTTGTGCCATTCATGCAATCATATTTATTGAGCGCTTACTGTGTACAGAGCACTGTGCTAAGTGCTTGGGAAGTCCAAGTTGGCGACAGAGACGGTCCCTACCCAACAAAGGACTCACAGTCTAGAAGGAGGTTTGGGCAAGTCACTTAACTTCTCTGAACCTCAGTTCCCTCATCTGTAAAATGGGCATTAAGACTGTGAGCTCTACGTGGGACGACGTGATCACCTTGTATCCTCCGCAGCGCTTAGAATAGCACTTTGCACGTAGTAAGCGCTTAACAAATACCATCATCATCATCATCAACCCAGGCCCTTCTCCCAGGCCTGAGCTCTAACCACTAGGGAAGCAACGTGGCTCAGTGGAAAGAGCCCGAACTTGGGAGTCAGAGGTCCTAGGTTCTAATCCGGCTCCCCACTTGTCGCCTGTGTGACATCAGTCTGTCAATTCATATATTTAATTAAACACCCACTGAGTGCTTAAATAGGGGATTAAGCAGCAGAAGGACAGCAAGAAAGTGAAGACTCTTCTCTGTCTTTTCTTTCGACTTTCAGGTCCCTTCCCTGGCTTTGTTCAGCCCTACTGAGAGCTCACCTCTTCCAGGAGGCCTTCCCAGACTGACCCCACTTTTTCCTCTTCTCCTCCCCATCCCCCCCGCCCTACCTCCTTCCCCTCCCCATAGCACTTGTATATATTTGTACAGATTTATTACTCTATTAATTTTACTCTTACATATTTACTATCCTATTTATTTTGTTAATGATGTGCATCTAGCTTTAATTCTAGTCTGACGACTTGACACCCGTCCCCATGTTTTGTTTTGTTGTCTGTCTCCCCCTTCTAGACTGTGAGCCCGTTGTTGGGTAGGAAACATCTCTTATCTGTTGCCGACTTGCACTTCCCAAGTGCTTAGTCCAGTGCTCTGCACACAGTAAGAGCTCAATAAATACGATTGAATGAATGAATGTAAGGGAAGTCGGGGGGCTTATGGGGAAATGTGGTTTTCTTGCCCCAGGCTTCCTGGCTAACAGAGAGGCAAGATAATAATAATGATTGTGGTATTTGTTGAGCCCTTACTATGTGCCAGGCACTGAACTAAGAGCTGAGGTAAGCTGGTGGGACACAGTCCCTGTCTCATTCATTCATTCAATCGTATTTATTGAGCACTTACTGTGTGCAGAGCACTGTACTAAGCGCTTGGTAAGTACAAGTCGGCAACATATAGGGACTGTCTCTACCAAGTCACTTAACTTCTCTGTGCCTCAGTTCCCTCATCTGTCATATGGGAATGAAGACTGTGAGCCCCCCGTGGGACAACCTGATCACCTTGTAACCTCCCCAGTGCTTAGAACAGTGCTTTGCACATAGTAAGCACTTAATAAATGCCATCATCATTATTATTATTATTACCCAACAACGGGCTCACAATCTAGAAGGGCGAGACAGACACCAAAACAAAACATGTAGACTGGTGTCAAAATCGTCAGAACAAATAGAATTATAGCTCTATGCACATCAACACAATAAATAGAATAGTAAATATGTACAAGTAAAATAGAGCAATAAATCTGTACAAATATATACGAGTGCTGTGGGGAGGGGAAGGAGGTGGGGCAGGGGGCGGATGGGGAGGAATCCCTATTTTACAGATGAGGGAAGTGAGGCCCAGAGAAGCTAAGTGACTTGCCCAAAGTCACACAGCAGACAAGTAGCAGAACCGCAATTAGCCCCCACGTCCTTCGGACTCCCGAGCCTGTGCTCTAACCACTAGACCTTGCTGCTCTCCTACATCAACACATGTGGACTCCACAGAGCAAATCACTTTTTTCACTGTTATGTCCATTACTAAATCCTTTGTGGTTGCCAATATTTGTATAATTGGAAGGGAGAGTCTCCCTTAGTGGTGTACAAACTGGATCCATTCATTCATTCATTCATTGTCATATTTATTGAGCGCTTACTGTGTGCAGAGCACTGTACTAAGCGCTTGGGAAGTACAAGTTGGCAACATATAGAGACAGTCCCCACCCAACAGCGGGCTCACAGTCTAGGAGAGGGAGACAGACAACAAAACAAAATGTATTAAAATAAAACAAAACATATTAACAAAATAAAATAAATAGAATAGTAAATATGTACAAACATCTACTGCTGCAGTAGCTGTGCCCTTAAAACTGCTCCTTTCCTGGGTCAAGCTTAGGGTTTCTGGATTCTGGAGCTGCCACCCCTTGGGAAGGGGTGAGCTGATATGAAAAACTATTGCCATTTTTGCCCCTTTCATAATACTGCCATATGCCCCATAATGGCAGAATTACTCCCATTATCCCCCAATCCCCAGTATCTTGGGAGTTGGGGGAAGGAATAGAGATCAACCTGGCTGCACTGGGAATCGAGGGAGGGAAGGGTTTTGAATACCGTCCCCTGTACCTCCAGCATCTCAACCAGCGTGGCACAGAGGAAAAGAGGTCATGGGTTCGAATCCCTGCTCTGCCAATTGTCAGCTGTGTGACTTTGGGCCAGTCACTTCACTTCTCTGTGCCTCAGTTCCTTCATCTGTAAAATGGGGATGAAGACTGTGAGCCCCCCGTGGGACAACCTGATCACCTTGTAACCTCCCCAGTGCTTAGAACAATGCTTTGCACATCATAAGCGCTTAATAAATGCCATCATTATTATTATTATTATTAACCACATTTTAATTGCCTGGCCCCCAGTCCCTTTCTGATTCCCACTTTCCACTCTAGAGTTGGAGTACAAGATCTTGGAAAGAGCAATGTCTTCTCTACTGTCCTTGTGGATCCAGGCAACAGGAAGGTAGTAAACCATCTTTCTTTATGTCTTTCCACTGGCCTGGCCCCCAAAATAATTCTTCTGGAGAACCTCCGCCCACCACCCTGGCTAGGGTGTGTATGTGTGTTTTTAACTCTTTCCTCAGTGCTCCTCCCCCTCTAGGTTGCGAGCTCGTTATGGGCAGGATACATGTCTGCTAATTCTGTTGTATTCTCCCAAGCGCTTAGTACAGTGCTCTGCACATAGTAAGTATTCAAAAAATATCATTGATTGATTGAATAAAATGCCATTAATTAAGCACTTTCTTATCGTACCCACTCTTCCCAGGGCACTGTAGGAGGATGGGGAGTCATTGTCCAGAAAATATTGTGTCCCTTGTGATCCGTAGACTGGCCAGATGTGGAGTCTCTGTCACAGCCTTGAGTGCGGCTCTGGGGCCCGAAGAAGGACCAACGATGGGGTCTGGACACACCTGGTTTTGGAGAGGTCTTCCAAGTCACGTAACCTCTCTGAGCCTCAGTTACCTCAGCTGTAAAATGGGAATGAATACTGTGAGCCCCCTGTGGGATGACCTGATCACCTTGTATCCCCCCCAGCGCTTAGAACAGTGCTTTGTACATAGTAAGCACTTAACAAATACCATTATTATTATTATTATATAAGTGGTAGTTCACTGAGTGGATGGTTTTGCAGTTTGTTGGGTTTTGCTTTTTTAAAAAAATGGCGTTTGTTGAGCTCTTGCCCTGAGCTCAGCACTATACTAAGTGCTGAGGTAGACACAAAATAATCATGGGGCTCACAGTCTTAATCCCCATTTTGCAGATGAGGAAACTGAGGCCCGGAGAAGTTAAGTGACTTGCCCAAGATCACACAGCGGACAAGTGGTGGAACCGGAATTCGAACCCAAGTGCTTCTGATTCCCAGGCCTGTGCTCTTTCTGCTATGCACACTGCTTCTCTATGCAGCTGGGATCAGGCCATCAACTTTGCTCAGAGGGCAAAATCTGGTGACCCTGCACTGGCCCCTGAAACAAACCCCTTTCGCTGCGTTCACCCTGCTCTGCTGCTCTTGCTGTTTCCTGGATCTGGTCTGTGTCGTTGTGCAGAGGATCACTGCATCTTTTGTTGCTGTACCTGGCCTCTGTGGCTTTTCTCTGTGGTTTTTGCAAGGGAACAGAAAAGTCACTCCCTCCTACCCCACTCATTCATTCAATCGCATTTATCAAGCGCTTACTGTGTGCAGAGCACTGTACTAAGCACTTGGGAAGTACAAGTTGTTAACATATAGAGACGGTCCCTCCCCAACAACAGGCTCACAGTCTAGAAGGGGGAGACAAACAAAACGAAACATGAAGACAGGTAGACAGTCTTCATGCCCATTTTCCAGGTGAGGTCACTGAGGCCCAGAGAAGCGAAGTGACTTGCCCAAAGTCACACAGCAGACAAGTGGCAGACCCGGGATTAGAACCCACGACCTCCAACTCCCGGTGGCAGAGGCGGAATTAGCACCCACGACCTTCTGACTCGGAGGGCCGCGCTCTATCCCATTCATTCATTCAATCGTATTTATTGTATATATGTATATATGTTTGTACATATTTATTACTCTATTTATTTATTTATTTTTCTTGTACATATCTATTCTATTTATTTTATTTTGTTAGTATGTTTGGTTTTGTTCTCTGTCTCCCCCTTTTAGACTGCGAGCCCACTGTTGAGTAGGGCCTGTCTCTATATGTTGCCAACTTGTACTTCCCAAGCGCTTAGTACAGTGCTGTGCACACAGTAAGCGCTCAATAAATACGATTGATTGATTGATTGATTGATTGAGCACTTACTGTGTGTGGCCCAGTCCTTACCGAGCCAACCTGAGTCTGTTTCTCATCAATCAGCCAGCGGTATTTATTAGTTCTTAGTACGTGCTGAGCACCGTACTCATCGAAAGCTTAGCAGTGGGCACAGTGGAGTCTGCGGCTGTGGAAATTTCAGAGATGTTCTGTTCTGTGGCCACAGACTGCACCTGCTCTCCCTTCCATTCATCCCTTAATATATGCCACTGGCCACAGGGCTGGGTGAGAGAGTGAGAATGGCTCAGCACAAACCATCACCACTGCTGCAAAAATCATTTAAGTGCATATACAGCCAGCGGTTGGACTTATCTTTTTCTCCTTAGCCATTAGTGGTTGAGAAATGCTCATCCTGAACGTCAAGGGGCTGGAAAAGTTGCACTACTGCATTTTTATGGACATGGTATGCGAAAGAGCCACCCTTTTGGATACAGTTTCGTCCCTGGCAGCATCTTCTTTGAACAGAGGATGGTTCTTCTACTAAGCTCCTAGGAGAGTAGAACTGAAGCAGTAGAATGTGTTTCCTGTCCTAAAATCTTACAGTCCAGTGGAGGAGTTGGATGAGATGATTTTAAAATCGTGGGATCAGGAAGAAGAACAAAGAGAACAAGGAGAAAGCTGGAAGAAATACAACTGTATCCGGGTGAGATAGCTGAATAAATAATTGAACATCCAAACAAATAGACGGATAAATTTTTTAAAAAATGTATATTCAAAAGGGCTGAGTATAGGGCCTACTATACTTTCTCCCATCCACCATTCTAGAAGCACTTTTTTAGACCCTCCCCGCCTCCCAGCTGGTACTGTTTCTATGTTCTCAACCTCTGGGTTTAGGCCACTTTAAAATATTTTCATTTGAGTAATCGAGAACCTAGGAGATAACCTTTCCCACTGTAGCCTGTTTTTCTCTCCCCTCCCAACCCCTCCATCCATCCGCACCCCACTCCAGCCCAAAACGCGGCCTGGTTCTGGACAAGGGGGTGGAAAAATGGAGCTATGCCCAGGCACTTTTCTCTTTCTTGCCAGGAACAAGGTTCTTTTGGACACTCTGTTAGATATCTGTCCTAGCACCAGTTGGAGTGATTTCCTTTTGATCTCCTTAGAGCAGTGGAAAGTGATGGTATTATTCCCAACTCCTTTTCCTCCTGGAGCCTCATGTTCCTGAGGTCTGGGCCCAAGCTCCACTTTGGGGGCTTTCTTACTCGTTGATGATGTGGGGAGACTGGTCTAGATCATCCCTCGGGAGATGGAGAGGGAATCTCAGCCAGGATTAGTGGGGTATTTTGACTGACTCTTCGTTCCACCCCAGCTGCTAGGGTTTAATGCTTTTGTTAGTGTTTCTCCATTTGAGGTGAAGTGTGTCCAGTTATATATCTTCACATGCCCTTAGGTAACTATCAAGGTGTTTTGCTGCTGCTGCCTCTAATCTCCAACCTTATCCTCCCTCTCCTCTCATCCCCTTCTACTCCAGCTTATTGTAGAAAGAACAAATTTCTTCCTGGGCCAGGCCACTGAATATTAGGGAGCTGAAAATCCAACAGAAACAGCAGCAGCTGGATTTGGTTGAGAATGGAGATGAAGGATCTAGCAGATTTTGGCAGCCAGAGTGATCAGATGGAATAATAATAGAAAAACAACCCAATTCCAAGACCTTGACAAGCGTGGCACAGTGGATAAGCAAACAGAACGAAAGCTGCAGATCCAATTTATTTCATTCGGCAGATCAAAAGGACTGGCTGAGCTAGTTGCCGACTTGTACTTCCCAAGCGCTTAGTACAGTGCCCTGCACACAGTAAGCGCTCAATAAATGCAATTGAATGAATGAATGAAAGCAGTGACAAAAAATGAATTTGCTATTTAACTACCAGAGGGAGGGGATAAGGTGCTGTATGGATCAAACAGACTCAAACCGAATGGTTATTCCTTGTTTTTTGTTTCTGGAATGAATCCTGGAATTACTTTTCCAAGAGCAGCATCTTTGATGGGGGAGAAGGGAGGAGGATTTGGGGTATTCGGCTTGGTAGAAATGCTGCGTGGTTTAAGTACTACTCAGTGAGCCCAAGAAGTGATATCCGAAAGTAATCAAATCCCAAACTTTAAAATTGGGCTTCTCTTTCTGAGTGCTGAATAAGAATCAAAGTGACTACAGATGGAAATTATTTTAGGCTCCA
The DNA here is from genome assembly GCF_015852505.1 of Tachyglossus aculeatus. Taxonomy (NCBI): domain Eukaryota; kingdom Metazoa; phylum Chordata; class Mammalia; order Monotremata; family Tachyglossidae; genus Tachyglossus; species Tachyglossus aculeatus. The sequence continues at coordinate 28,973,147 of NC_052072.1, read as the reverse complement.
ATTTCAGTTCCTCCCTTAGTGTTGTAACGTTATTGCTGGGCACTGGTTTAGACAATAAAATATTGATAACTGCCATCATTTATAGAATCACAGATTCAAAAGGCTGAAAGAGAGAGATGAAGTTCTTTCCCCTAATTCTGGGAAGGGATGAACTTAAAACTGTTTCATAAAGATGCCTATCAATATTTTTATTTTTAAAAAGTATAATAATATTATTAGCCAGGGGTTGGGATTCTAAAACTGCCCGGGTGGAAAGAGCACGGGCTTTGGAGTCAGATGTCATGGGTTCAAATCCTGCTCCGCCGCTTGTCGGCTGTGTGACTTTGAGCAAGTCACTTAACTTCTCTGTGCCTCAGTTATCTCATCTGTAAAATGGGGATTAAGACCGTGAGCCCCCCGTGGGACAACCTGATCACCTTGTAACTTCCCCAGTGATAAGAACAGTGCTTTGCACATAGTAAGCACTTAATAAATGCTATCATTATTTATATCCAGTGTCTCAGAATTTGCCACTAAGGTTTTTCTACTGTCTAACCTAAATATTTCCTAATGCAAATTTAAACACATTCATTCTTATCCCAGTCTTCAAAAGAAACAGAGGACAGCTGCTTACTATTACTCATAAAAATTTCCTTCATGAACTTATGGACTATAATCCCCATCTCCATTCATTTTCACTTTTATTGAGCACTTACTGTGTGCAAAGCACTTGGGAGGGTACAATATAACAATAAACAGACACATTCCCGGCCTACAACAAGCTTACAATCTCTTCTCAGAGGTAAAAAAAACCCTCACCTAATTCATTCCTCAGAGGGTTAGTTTCCCTTTTGTCATTTTTGTTGTTCTCTTCCAAAAGTCTTTTACAGCTTTATTAATCAATTTTTTTTTTCCTGGTGTATAAGTTGCGTAGCCAAACTGAGAAGAGTAAAATGCAGGTGGCTCAATCCTCAAGCCAGCTTCCACAACAAAACTGGCCAGGAAGATTTAAACCCTAACAGAAAGCTGTCATCAAAGAGCCTTAGAGAGGAAAAAACCCTCTTATACGGGTATTTTTTTTTAAAAAAGCCAAGGTTCAAGACTTCCTTAAATTCCAGTATCGTTCCTTTCATTTCACTGAGGAACCAGAAGCGACAGCCCCTTGTAAAATTCCCATATTGCCTGGCAAGTTTTTTCTCTCTAACCTCCACAAACCAGCATCATTCCATTGGTTCAACCCTCACAACTCGGTGATAACTTTTGAACTGGTGGGTTTGCATGTCAGAGAGCTGAGCCTGACTTATTCAAGAAGCCTCCTGCAGGGAGATGACAGCAAAATCTAAATGAAATTAAAGGCCGGAAACATTTTGTTTTGACAGTTTCTGAGAGAACGAAATGTCCAAAAGATCCAGTTGAGCAAGATTGCTTTGTGTTTGATTTTGTCGCTTAAAAATTTGGAAACAAAATCAGTAGGAAAGGAGCAGTTAAGCTGAACAAAAACTGATTGTAATATACACTTAGACTGAAGAGAACAGGGCCCTGGGAGTTGTGAGTACTTGCAGAAGACTGTTAAAATGTAATATGCCCATTACTAGCACAAGAGTTGTGTTTTGGGATTGGAATAGAAGCAACGTGGCCTAGTGGGTGTGGGCTCGGGAGTCGGAGGACTTGTTCTAATCCTGGCTCTGCCACTTGTCTGCTGTGTGACCTTGGACAAGTCACCTCACTTTATGCCTCAATTTCCTCATCTGTAAAATGGGGATTAAAACTGTGAGCCCCATGGGGGACGTGGACTGTGTCCAATCTGATTAGTTTGTATATCCCCCAGCACTTAGTTCAGTGCCTGGCACATAGTAAATGCTTAAAAACAAACCAACAAATAACAGTTGGAGACAGGGCTGATGATTGTTGTAATTATACAGGACAAACAGTCCTTGGTTCCCCCTGCTAGCACTCTGGAAGGAGGTTGATTAGACCCAAATGAACTAAGAGCTGTAAAACAGGATCTTTTTTTTACAGGTGATGGGAGAACATCCAAGTAAAGATGTCTTGAAGGCAAGAGGAAATGTGAGGCTGCAGAGAGGGAGAGCGATCAGGGCTGGAGATGTAGATTTGGGAGTCATCTGCAAAGAGATGGTAGTTGAAGCCATGGGAGCGAACGAGTTCTCCACGGGAGTGGGTGTAGAAGGAGAATGCCTGCTGTGTGACCTTGGGCAAGTCATCTAACTTCTCTGTGCCTCAGTTTCCTCAACTATAAAATGGGGATGCAGTATTTGTTCTCCCTCCTACTTAGATTGTAAGCCCCATGTAGGACAGAGACTGAGACTGTGTCTGACTTGATTACCTTGTAAGGTCCCTAGAGCTTAAAACAGTGCTTGACACATCGTAAGCAATCAATCGATTAATTGTATTTATTGAGCATTTTCTGTGCATAGAACACTGTACTAAGCACTTGGGAGAGTACAATATAACAGAGTGGGTAAACACACTCCCCGCCCACAACTCCCACAGTCTAGAGGGGGAGATAGACATTTATAAGAACAAATAAATTAGGGTTATATACATAAGTGTTGTGGGGCTGAGGGAGGAGCGAATAAAGGGAGGAAATCAAGGCAATGCAGAAGGGAGTGGGTAAAGAGGAAAGGAGGGCTTAATCCGGGAAGGCTGTTTGGAGGAGATGTGCCTTCAATAAAGCTTTGAAGGTGGGGAGGGTAATTGTCAGTTATGAAGAGGGAGGGCCTTCCAGGCCAGAGGCAGGATATGAGCGAGAGGTCAGCACTTAACACATACCATTTAAAACAAAAAATACAGGCACTTGGGATGCCCTCACCCAAAATGGTAAAGGGGAATGGGAGAAGGGGCCCACTTAGTTGAGGATGAGGGGTTTGTATTACCTAGCCCTACTTCCCGCTCAACCTAGTCAGGTAGCAGGGATAAGAAAAATATGGTAGGAAGCTAGTGGATGGGTGGATACATAACAGGGTGACCCCGAGGCCCCAGAACATAATAATAATAATAATAATAATGATGGCATTTATTAAGCACTTACTATATGCAAAGCACTGTTCTAAGCCCTGGGGAGGTTACAAGGAGATCAGGTTGTCCCACGGGGGGGCTCACCTCTTAATCCCCATTTTACAGATGAGGGAACTGAGGCACAGAGAAGTTAAGTGACTTGCCCAAAGTCACACAGCTGACAATTGGCAGAGCCGGGATTTGAACCCATGACCCCTGACTCCAAAGCCCCTGCTCTTTCCACTGAGCCACGCTGCTTCTCTCCATGAAACGGGGCAGGGTCGGGGGTCTGCTAAAGTTCTGCCTCATTCAGGTTCCTGGGGTCAATTTTATCACCAATAGCAGTCTGAGAATAGAATAAACCAAGGTATCATGTCATCAATCATTCCCTCAATGGAATTTATCTTCCTAGACCTTCACGGGGAAAGATCCCCATCCTGGAGGCTGAGATTCACACCGAGGGCCACCGAAGAGGAAATGTGAAGCCAGCTACCCTTTGCTGCTCATTCCCAGGCCTGTCTACTTTCTAAATAGCAAATGCATGTCCTGATAGACCTCAGTGCCCTAACTATCCATCAAGTTCGGGGGACTGTAAGAAGGGAAGCTCATCTTTCTGTTAAAACTAACCGAGTTCAACCTGAAAAACTGTGAGGGTGCAGAAATGCCCCCTCTCAATGACTGTTTGTTGGCATTCATTCATTCATTCAATTTATTGAGTGCTTACTGTGTGCAGAGCACTGTACTAAGCGCTTGGGAAGTCCAAGTCGGCAACATATAGAGACGGTCCCTACCCATCAAGGGGCTCACAGTCTAGAAGGGGGAGACAGACAACGAAACAAAACATGTGGACAGGTGTCAAGTCGTCAGAACAAATAGAATTAAAGCTAAATGCACATCATTAACAAAATAAATAGAATAGTAAACATGTACAAGGAAAATAAATAGAGTAATCAATCTGTACAAACATATATACAGGTGCTGTGGGGAGGGGGAGGAGGAGAGGGAAAAGGGGGCTCAGTCTGGGAAGGCCTCTTGGAGGAGGTGAGCTCTCAGTAGGGTTTTGAAGGGAGGAAGAGAGCTAGCTTGGAGGATGTGCGGAGGGAGGGCATTCCAGGCCAGGGGGAGGACGTGGGCCGGGGGTCGACGGCGGGATGGGCGACAACAAGGCCCAGTGAGGAGGTGAGCGGCAGAGGAGCGGAGGGTACGGGCTGGGCTGGAGAAGGACAGAAGGGAGGTGAGGTAGGAGGGGGCGAGGGGATGGACAGCCTTGAAGCCGAGAGTGAGGAGTCTTTGCTTGATGCGTAGGTTGACTGGCAGCCACTGGAGATTTTTGAGGAGGGGAGTAACATGCCCAGAACGTTTCTGCACAGGGATGATCTGGGCAGCAGCGTGAAGTATAGACTGAAGTGGGGAGAGACAGGAGGATGGGAGATCAGAGAGGATCTGACGTAATCTGATGGCACATGTAAGCAATTCTGGCAGGTGTATACTATTTATGTGGTTTGCCTTTGGGGAAAAATGTAGACGGGTGGAAGCTTGGATTACTTATTTATTAATTAATTTATTTGTTTGTTTGTTCGCTTATTTATTTATTTATTTGCTGTTCTAAGCACTGGGGAGGTTACAATAATCCAGACTCTATCTGGCTTGATTAGCTTCTAGACTCTAGCTTCTTCTAGCTCTAACTTCTTCTTCTAGACTGTGAGCCCGCTGTTGGGTAGGGACCGTCTCTCTGTGTTGCCAACTTGGACTTCCCAAGCGGTTTAGTCCAGTGCTCTGCACACAGTAAGCGCTCAATAAATACGACTGAATGAATGACTTGAATGAATATCAGGGAAAAACTCCTCACCCTCGGCTTCAAGGCTGTCCATCCCCTTGCCCCCTCCTACCTCACCTCCCTTCTGTCCTTCTCCAGCCCAGCCCGCACCCTCCGCTCCTCTGCCGCTAATCTCCTCACCGTTAGGCCTCGTTCTCGCCTGTCCCACCTCGACCCCCGGCCCACGTCCTCCCCCTGGCCTGGAATGCCCTCCCTCCGCACATCCTCCAAGCTAGCTCTCTTCCTCCCTTCAAAGCCCTACTGAGAGCTCACCTCCTCCAGGAGATACAAGGTGGTCAGGTTGTCCCCCGTGGGGCTCACAGTCTTCATCCTCATTTTGCAGTTGAGGGAATTGAGGCACAGAGAAAAATAATGATGATAATGGTACTTGTTAAGCACTTACTAGGTGTCAAGCACTGTTCTAAGCGCTGGGGTGGATACAAAGTGATCAGGTTGTCCCCCGTGGGGCTCACAGTCTTCATCCCCATTTTACAGATGAGGTCACTGAAGCCCAGAGAATAATAATAATAAGAAGAATGGTATTTGTTAAGCGCTTACTAGGTGTCAAGCACTGTTCTAAGTGCTGGAATGGGTACAAGGTGATCAAGTTGTCCCCTGTGGGGCTCACAGTCTTCATCCCCATTTTACAGATGAGGTCACTGAAGCCCAGAGAAAAATAATAATCATAATAATGGTATTTGTTAAGCGCTTACTAGGTGCCAAGCACTGTTCTGTGTGCTGGGGGAGATACAAGGTGATCAGGTTGTCCCCCGTGGGGCTCACAGGCTTCATCCTCATTTTAGAGATGAGGGAACTGAAGCCCAGAGAAAAATAATGATGATAATGGTACTGGTTAAGCACTTACTAGGTGTCAAGCACTGTTCTAAGCGCTGGGGTGGGTACAAGGCGATCAGGTTGTCCCCCGTGGGGCTCACAGTCTTCATCCTCATTTTACAGATGAGGGAATCAATCAATCAATCAATCGTATTTATTGAGCGCTTACTGTGTGCAGAGCACTGTACTAAGCGCTTGGGAAGTACAAGCTGGCAACATATAGAGACAGTCCCTACCCAACAGTGGGCTCACAGTCTAAAAGGGGGAGACAGAGAACAAAACCAAACATACTAACAAAATAAAATAAATAGAATAGATAGGTACAAGTAAAATAAATAAGTAAATAAATAGAGTAATAAATATGTACAAAAATATATACATATATACAGGTGCTGTGGGGAAGGGAAGGAGGTAAGATGAGGGGGATGGAGAGGGGGACGAGGGGGAGAGGAAGGAAGGGGCTCAGTCTGGGAAGGCCTCCTGGAGGAGGTGAGCTCTCAGTAGGGCCTTGAGCTCTCAGTAGGGCCTCTCTCTATAGATATATAAATATATATTTATATAAGTAAAATATAATTATATGAAATTTGTATTATTTTTATAGATAGATTCATACATCTATAACAGAGGAGCTGCATGGTCTAGTGGCAAGAACACTTGCTTGGGACTCAGAGGTCATGGGTTCTAATTCCAGCACCACCACCTGTCTGCTGTGTGACCTTGGGCAAGTCACTTAACTTCTCAGGGCCTCAGTTAGCTCATCTGTAAAATGGGGATTGAGGGAACTGAGGCACAGAGAAAAATAATGATAATAATAATAGTGTTTGTTAAGCGCTTACTATGTGCCAAGCACTGTTCTAAGCACTGAGGAGGATACAAGGTGATCAGGTTGTCCCACGGGGGGCTCACAGTCTTCATCCTCATTTTACAGTTGAGGTCCCTGAAGCCCACAGAAAAATAATGATGATAATGGTACTTGTTAAATACGATTGATTGATTGACTGATTGAGGCGGGCGGCGCGGGGGACTACAAGTCCCAGGAGACGCCGGGGTGCGGAAGGCGCATGCGTGCTGAAGCCACCGCCCAGAGAAGGGGGGCGCCCTAAGGAGGTGTCGCGGGGCGGTGGAGTCGGGGTGTGGGCGGCGCATGCGTGCTGAAGCCGCCGCCCGGAGAAGGGGGGCGCCCCAAGATGGCGTCGCGGGGGACTTCAAGTCCCAGGAGGCGCCGGGGTGCGGGCGGCGCATGCGTGCTGAAGCCGACGCCCAGAGAAGGGGGGCGCCCTAAGGTGGCTTCGCGGGGCGGTGGAGTCATCATCATCAATCATCATCATCATCAATTGTATTTATTGAGAGCTTACTATGTGCAGAGCACTGTACTAAGCGCTTGGGAAGTACAAATTGGCAGCACATAGAGACGGTCCCTACCCAACAGTGGGCTCACAGTCTAAAAGGGGGAGACAGAGAACAAAACCAAACATACCAACAAAATAAAATAAATAGGATAGATATGTACAAGTAAAATAAATAAATAAATAAATAGAGTAATAAATATGTACAACCATATATACATATATACAGGAGTCGGGGTGTGGGCGGCGCATGCGTGCTGAAGCCACCGCCCAGAGAAGGGGGGCGCTCCAAGGTGGCGTCGCGGGGGACTCCAAGTCCCAGGAGGCGCCGGGGTGCGGGCGGCGCATGCGTGCTGAAGCCACCGCCCAGAGAAGGGGGGCGCCGAAGCTGGCGTCGCGGGGCGGCGGAGTGAGGCGGGCGGTGCCGGGGTGTGGGCGGCGCATGCGTGCTGAAGCCACCGCCCAGAGAAGGGGGGCGCCCCAAGATGGCGCCGCGGGGCGGTGGAGTGAGGCGGGCGGTGCCGGGGTGTGGGCGGCGCATGCGTGCTGAGGCCACCGCCCAGAGAAGGGGGGCGCCCCAAGATGGCGTCGCGGGGGACTCCAAGTCCCAGGAGGCGCCGGGGTGCGGGCGGCGCATGCGTGCTGAAGCCACCGCCCAGAGAAGGGGGGCGCCGAAGATGGCGTCGCGGGGCGGCGGAGTGAGGCGGGCGGTGCCGGGGTGTGGGCGGCGTATGCGTGCTGAAGCCACCGCCCAGAGAAGGGGGGCGCCCCAAGATGGCGTCGCGGGGCGGTGGAGTGAGGCGGGCGGCGCATGCGTGTTGAAGTCGCCGCCCGGAGAAGGGGGGCGCCCCAAGATGGCGTCGCGGGGGACTCCAAGTCCCAGGAGGCGCCGGGGTGCGGGCGGCGCATGCGTGCTGAAGCCACCGCCCAGAGAGGGGGGGCGCCGAAGATGGCGTCGCGGGGCGGCGGAGTGAGGCGGGCGGTGCCGGGGTGTGGGCGGCGCATGCGTGCTGAAGCCACCGCCCAGAGAAGGGGGGCGCCGAAGATGGCGTCGCGGGGCGGTGGAGTGAGGCGGGCGGTGCCGGGGTGTGGGCGGCGCATGCGTGCTGAGGCCACCGCCCAGAGAAGGGGGGCGCCCCAAGATGGCGTCGCGGGGGACTCCAAGTCCCAGGAGGCGCCGGGGTGCGGGCGGTGCATGCGTGCTGAAGCCACCGCCCAGAGAAGGGGGGCGCCGAAGATGGCGTCGCGGGGCGGTGGAGTGAGGCGGGCGGTGCCGGGGTGTGGGCGGCGCATGCGTGCTGAAGCCACCGCCCAGAGAAGGGGGGGCGCCCCAAGATGGCGTCGCGGGGCGGTGGAGTGAGGCGGGCGGCGCATGCGTGTTGAAGTCGCCGCCCGTTGAAGGGGGGCGCCCCAAGATGGCGTCGCGGGGGACTCCAAGTCCCAGGAGGCGCCGGGGTGCGGGCGGCGCATGCGTGCTGAAGCCACCGCCCAGAGAAGGGGGGCGCCGAAGATGGCGTCGCGGGGCGGTGGAGTGAGGCGGGCGGCGCATGCGTGCTGAAGTCGCCGCCCGGAGAAGGGGGGCGCCCCAAGATGGCGTCGCGGGGGACTCCAAGTCCCAGGAGGCGCCGGGGTGCGGGCGGCGCATGCGTGCTGAAGCCACCGCCCAGAGAAGGGGGGCGCCGAAGATGGCGTCGCGGGGCGGCGGAGTGAGGCGGGCGGTGCTGGGGTGTGGGCGGCGCATGCGTGTTGAAGTCGCCGCCCGGAGAAGGGGGGCGCCCCAAGATGGCGTCCCGGGGCGGTGGAGTGAGGCGGGCGGCGCATGCGTGTTGAAGTCGCCGCCCGGAGAAGGGGGGCGCCCCAAGATGGCGTCGCGGGGCGGTGGAGTGAGGCGGGCGGCGCATGCGTGTTGAAGTCGCCGCCCGGAGAAGGGGGGCGCCCCAACATGGCGTCGCGGGGCGGTGGAGTGAGGCGGGCGGCGCATGCGTGCTGAAGCCGCCGGCGGCCGGAGGGGGGGGGCGCCCCAAGATGGCGTCGCGGGGGACTCCAAGTCCCAGGAGGCGCCGGGGTGCGGGCGGCGCATGCGTGCTGAAGCGGCCGGCGGCCGGAGCCGGGGGAGGGGGGCGCCCCAAGATGGCGGGGCGGGCGGGCCTCGGGGCGGCCGGGTGAGGCGGCCATGGCGGAGGAGCCGGGGCCGCTGGCGGGGAAGCGGGCCGAGTCGGCGCGGGCCAGGCGGGCGGAGCAGCTGAGGCGCTGGCGGGGCCGGGAGGAGGAGGAGGCCGCGGCGGAGGAGAAGGAGGAGGAGGAGGAGGAGGAGGAGAAGGGGCGGCGGCGGCGTCGTCGTCCTCCTCGGCCCCGGGTGCGGTTCGAGCCCGGCGCCGTGTTCCTGGCGGCCTGCTCCAGCGGCGACACGGCCGAGGTGAGCCGCCTGCTCGCCCGAGGCGCCCACGTCGACACCGTCAACGCCGACGGCCTCACCGCCCTCCACCAGGTACTTCCCGCCCTCACCGCCACGACTCCGAAACGTTTCTCTGTACGTCTCTCGGTGTGGCCAACTCGGACTTCCCAAGCGCTTAGTCCAGTGCTTTGCACACAGTGAGCGCTCGATAAGTACGACTGATTCGTTGATTACCATTCTATTCGATATCATACGAACTGACGAGGGATGGAGCTGGGTTTTGAACCCATGACCTCTGACTCCAAAGCCCGGGCTCTTTTCCACTGAGCCGCGCTGCTTCTCCACTATTACTCATAGTAGTAGTATTATAGTAGTAGTAGTAGTAGTATAGAATAGTATTGTATAGAATACTAATATCATATGTGTTTTGTATATTGGACTTCCCAAGCGCTTAGTCCAGTGCTCTGCACACCGTAAGCGCTCAATAAATACGGTTGATTGATGATATTATAGTTGGGTGACTATAGTTGGCCTTCCCAGACTGAGCCCCTTCCTTCCTCGCCCCCTCTCCATCCCCCCACATCTTACCTCCTTTCCTTCCCCACAGCACCTGTATATATATATGTATGTTTCTACGCATTTATTACTCTATTTATTTATTTTACTGGTGCATATCTACTCTATTTTATCTTGTTAGTATGTTGGGTTCTGTTCTCTGTCTCCCCCTTCTAGACTGTGAGCCCACCGTTGGGTAGGGACTGTCTCTGGATGTTGCCAATTTGCACTCTCCCAAGCGCTTAGTCCAGTGCTCTGCACACAGTGAGCGCTCAAGAAATACGATTGATGATGATGATGACTCCGAAACGATTAAGTGTGTGAGTAACTCACCATTTTCCCATCCCACCCCACAGAAGTGTCTCTCTATATTGCCCACTTGGACTTCCCAAGCGCTTAGTCCAGTGCTCTGCACACCGTAAGCGCTCAATAAATACGGTTGATTGATGATATTATAGGTGGGTGACTATAGTTGGCCTTCCCAGACTGAGCCCCTTCCTTCCTCGCCCCCTCTCCATCCCCCCACATCTTACCTCCTTTCCTTCCCCACAGCACCTGTATATATATATGTATGTTTCTACGCATTTATTACTCTATTTATTTATTTTACTGGTGCATATCTACTCTATTTTATCTTGTTAGTATGTTGGGTTTTGTTCTCTGTCTCCCCCTTCTAGACTGTGAGCCCACTGTTGGGTAGGGACCGTCTCTAGATGTTGCCAACTTGTCCTTCCCAAGCGCTTAGTCCAGTGCTCTGCACACAGTCAGCGCTCAATAATGATAATAATGATGGCATTTATTAAGCCCTTACGGTGTGCAAAGCACTGCTGTAAGCGCTGGGGAGGTTACAAGGTGATCAGGCTGTCCCACGGGGGGGCTCACAGTCTTCATCCCCATTTGACGGAACTGAGGCCCAGAGAAGTGAAGTGACTTGCCCAAAGTCACTCAGCTGACGAGCGGCGGAGCCGGGATTTGAACCCATGACCTCTGACTCCAAAGCCCGGGCTCTTTTCCACTGAGCCACGCTGCTTCTCCATAAATGCGATTGATTATATTATAGTCAGTTGGGTGACTTCGGGCTTCTAGACTGTGAGCCCCCCGTGGGGCAACCTGACCACCTTGTAACCTCCCCAGCGCTTAGTCCAGTGCTCTGCACACAGTCAGCGCTCAATAAATACGATTGATTGATTATGTTATAGTCAGCTGGGTGATTTCGGGCTTCTAGACTGTGTGCCCACTGTTGGGTGACTTCCCAAGCGCTTAGTCCAGTGCTCTGCGCACAGTAAGCGCTCAATAAATACGATTGATTATATTATAGTTGGGTGCCTTCCCAAGCGCTTAGTCCAGTGGTCTGCACACAGTAAGCGCTCAGTAAATACGATTGATTATATTATAGTCAGCTGGGTGACTTTGGGCTTCTAGATTGTGAGGCCACTGTTGGGTGATTTCCCAAGCGCTTAGTCCAGTGCTCTGCACACAGTCAGCGCTCAATAAATACGATTGATTATATTATAGTTGGGTGACTTCCCAAGCGTTTAGTCCAGTGCTCTGCGCACAGTAAGTGCTCAATAAATAGGATTGATTATATTATAGTCAGCTGGGTGACTTCGGGCTTCTAGACAGTGGCCTTCCCAGACTGAGCCCCCTTCCTTCCTCTCCCCCTCTCCATCCCCCCCCCCCCCCCGCCTTCCCTTCCCCACAGCACCTGTATTTGTATGTTTGTACATATTTATTACTCTATTTATTTATTTTACTTGTACGTATCTATTCTATTTATTTTATTTTGTTAAGATGTTTGGTTTTGTTGTCTGTCTCCCCCTCCTAGACTGTGAACCCGCTGTTGGGTGACTTCCCAAGTGCGTAGTCCAGTGCTCTGCACACAGTCAGCGCTCAATAAATACGATTGATTGATTATATTATAGCCAGCTGGGTGACTTCGGGCTTCTAGGCTGTGAGCCCACTGTTGGGTGACTTCCCAACCGCTTAGTACAGTGCTGTGCACACAGTAAGCGCTCAGTAATAATAATAATGATAGCATTTATTAAGGACTTACTATGTCAAAGCACTGTTCTAAGTGCTGGGGAGGTTAACAAGGTGATCAGTTTGTCCCACGTGGGGCTCACAGTCTTCATCCCCATTTTACAGATGAGGGAACTGAGGCCCAGAGAAGTGAAGTGACTTGCCCAAAGTCACACAGCTGACGAGTGGTGGAGCCTGGATTTGAACCCATGACCTCTGACTCCAAAGGCCGTGCTCCTTTCCACTGAGCCACGCTGCTTCTCCACTACTACTCAATAACTATTAGTATTCTATTCTATAGAATACTAATATCATATGTGTATATTGTGTATTCTACTTCCCAAGCGCTTAGTCTAGTGCTCTGCACACAGTAAGTGCTCAATAAATACGACTGATTGATTATATTATAGTCAGCTGGGTGACTTCCCAAGCGCTTAGTCCAGTGCTCCACACACAGTAAGTGCTCAGTAAATACGATTGATTGATTATATTATAGTCAGCTGGGTGACTTTCTGTGAGCCCACTGTTGGGTAGGGACTGTCTCTGTATGTTGCCAACTTGGACTTCCCAAGCGCTTAGTACAGTGCTTTGCACACAGTCAGAGCTCAATAAATACAATTGATTGATTCAGGCAAGACACTTCAATCAATCGTATTGAGCGCTGACTGTGTGCAGAGCACTGGACTAAGCGCTTGGGAAGTCCAAGTTGGCAACAAAGACGGTCCCTACCCAACAGCGGGCTCACAGTCTTCACTTCTCTGGGCCTCAGTTCCCTCATCTCTAAAATGGGGATTAAAAGTGTGAGCCCCCCGTGGGGCAACCTGATCACCTTGTAACCTCCCCAGCGCTTAGAACGGTGCTTTGCACATAGTAAGTGCTTAATAAATGCCGTCATTATTATTATTATTTGTTAAGCGCTTACTATGTGCAGAGCACTGTTCTAAGCGCTGGGGGGATACCTCCCCCTCTCCATCCCCCCCCACCTTACCTCCTTCCCTTCCCCACAGCACCTGTATATATGTTTGTACTTATTTATTACTCTATTCATTGATTTATTTTACTTGTACATCTGTATATACGTATATATGTTTGTATGTATTTATTACTCTATTGATTTATTTTACTTGTACACCTGTATATATGTATGTATGTTTGTACGTATTTATTACTCTATTGATTCATTTTACTTGTACACCTGTGTATATGTATATATGTTTGTACGTATTACTCTATTTTACTTGTACCTATCTGTTTTATGGCATTTATTAAGCACTTACTATGTGCAGAGCGCTGTTCTAAGCGCTGGGGGGATACCTCCCCCTCTCCACCCCCCCCTTACCTCCTTCCCTTCCCCACAGCACCTGTATATATGTTTGTACCTATCTATTACTCTATTTATTGATTTATTTTACTTGTACACCTGTATATATGTTTGTACGTATTTATTACTCTATTATTTTACTTGTACATACCTATTCTGTTTTATTTTAGTAATATGTTTTGTTTTGTTCTCTGTCTCCCCCTTCTAGACTGTGAGCCCACTGTCGGGTAGGTACCGTCTCTATGTAATAATAATAATAATGGCATTTATTAAGCGCTTACTATGTGCAGAGCACTGTTCTAAGCGCTGGGGGGATACCTCCCCCTCTCCATCCCCCCCCCCCGCCTTAGTTCCTTCCCTTCCCCACAGCACTGGTATATGTGTTAGTGCATATTTATTACTCTATTTTACTTGTACACCTGTATATATGTATATATGTTTGTACGTATTTATTACTCTATTTTACTTGTACATATCTATTCTATGGCATTTATTAAGCACTTACTATGTGCAGAGCGCTGTTCTAAGTGCTGGGGGGAACCCCCCCCTCCATCCTCCCCACCTTACCTCCTTCCCTTCACCACAGCACCTGTATATAGATTTGTACCTATTTATTACTCTATTTATTGATTTATTTTACTTGTACACCTGTATATATGTTTGTACGTATTTATTGCGCTATTTATTTTACTTGTACATATCTATTCTATTTATTTTATTTGGTTAATATGTTTTGTGTTGTTCTCTGTCTCCCCCTTCTAGATTGTGAGTCCACTGTTGGGTAGGGACCGTCTCTATATAATAATAATAATAATGGCATTTATTAAGCGCTTACTATGTGGAGAGCGCTGTTCTAAGTGCTGGGGGGATACCTCCCCCTCTCCATCCCCCCCACCTTACCTCCTTCCCGGCCCCACAGCACCTGTATATATGTTTGTACGTATTTAATAATAATAATAATAATAAATATGTATTTTACTTGTACATATCTATTCTATTTATTTTATTTTATTCTATTCTATTTATTTTATTTTGTTAGTATGTTTGGTTTTGTTCTCTGTCTCCCCCTTCTAGACTGTGAGCCCACTGTTGGGTAGGGACTGTCTCTAATAATAATAATAATAACGATAATAATAATAATATTTATTTATTTTACTTGTACATATCTATTCTATTTATTTTATTTTGTTAATATGTTTTGTTCTCTGTCTCCCTCTTCTAGACTGTGAGCCCACTGTTGGGTAGGGGCTGTCTGTATATAATAATAATAATAAATATTTATTTATTTTACTTGCACATATCTATTCTATTTATTTTATTTTGTTAATATGTTTGGTTATGTTCTCTGTCTCCCCCTTCTAGACTGTGAGCCCACTGTTGTGTAGGGACCGTCTCTATATGTTGCCAACTTGTACTTCCCAAGTGCTTAGTACAGTGCTCTGCACACAGTAAGCGCTCAATAAATACGCTTGATTGAATGGCATTTATTAAGCACTTACTAGGTGCAGAGCACTGTTCTAAGCACTGGGGAATTTACAAGGTGATCAGGTTGTGCCCCGTGGGGCTCACAGTGTTAATCCCCATTTTACAGATGAGGTAACTGAGGCCCAGAGAAGTTAAGTGACTTGCCCAAAGTCACACAGCTGACGAGTGGTGAAGCCGGGATTTGAATCCATGACCTCTGACTCCAAAGCCCAGGCTCTTTCCACTGAGCCACCCTGTTTCTCTATATGTTGCCAACTTGTACTTCCCAAGCGCTTAGTACAGTGCTCTGCACACAGTAAACGCTCAATAAATACAATTGATTGATAATGTGATCAGGTTGTCCCACGTGGGGCTCACAGTCTTCATCCCTGTTTTACAGATGAGGGAACTGAGGCTCAGAGAAGTGACTTGCCCAAGGTCACACAGCAGGCATGTGGTGGAGCCGGGATTCGAACCCATGACCTCTGACTCCAGAGCCCGGGCTCTTTCCCACTGAGCCACGCTGCTTCTCCAGCTGCTTCTACTACTACTACAAATACCATTATTATTATTATTACTACTACTACTAATGATGGCTTACTATGTGCTGAGCACTGTTACCACTCCACTTTGTCAATGAGGCGCATAGAGCTCGAATTCTGTTTCTCGTACTCGTCCGTATTAACTACTCGAGTTTGTCAATGATGCGCATAGAGCTCGAATTCTAGTTCTCTTGTCCACATTAATATTAATGTTAATATGGACTAGTGAAATAGAACTAGAGCGCATAGAGCGCTAATTCTAGTTCTCTTGTCCATATTAATATTAATGTTAATATGGACAAGTGAAATAGAATTAGAGCGCAGAGAGCGCTGATTCTATTTCCCTTGTCCACATTATTGTTAATATTAATATGGACAAGTGAACTAGAATTAGAGCACATAGAGCGCTGATTCTATTTCCCTTGTCCATATTATTGTTAATATGGACAAGTGAACTAGAATTAGAGCGCATACAGCTCTAATTCTATTTCTCTTGTCCATATTAATATTAATGTTAATATTAATATGGACAAGAGAAATAGAATTAGAGTAGAACTAGTCTAGTTTGTCAGTGATGCGCATGGGACTCTAATTCTATATTTACTACTCTGTCAATGATGCGCATAGAGCTCTAATTCTACTTCTCTTGTCCATATTTACTACTCTAGTTTGTCAGTGATGCGCATGGAACTCTAATTCTATATTTACTACTCTGTCAATGATGCGTATAGAGCTCTAATTCTATTTCTCTTGTCCATATTTACTCCTTTATTTTGTCAGTGATGCGCATAGGGCTCGAATTCTGTTTCTCTTACTCATCCATGTTTACTACTCTAGTTTGTCAGTGATGTGCATAGAGCTCTAATTCTATTTCTCCTACTTGTCCATATTTGCTATAGTTTGTCAATGATGCGCATAGAGCTCTAAGTCTGTTTCTCTCACTTGTCCATATTAACTACTCTAGTTTGTCAATGATGCGCATAGAACTTTAATTCTGTTTCTCCTGTCCATATTTACTACTCTGTCAATGATGCGCATAAAGCTCTAATTCTATTTCTCTTGTCCATATTTACTACTCTATTTTGTCAATGATATGCATAGAGCTTTAATTCTATTTCTCTTACTTGTCCATATTTACTACTGTATTTTGTCAGTGATGCGCATGGAACTCTAATTCTAGATTTACTACTCTGCCAAGGATGCGCATAGAGCTCTAATTCTATTTCACTTGTCCATATTTACTACTCTGTTTTGTGAATGATGCTCATAGAGCTCTAATTCTATTTCTCTTACTTGTCCATATTTACTACTCTGTCAATGATGCGTATAGAGCTCTAATTCTATTTCACTTGTCCATATTTACTACTCTGTTTTGTCAATGATGCACATAGACCTCTAATTTTGTTTTTCTTACTCGTCCATGTTAACTACTCTAGTTTGTCAGTGATGCGCATAGAGCTCTAATTCTATTTCTCCTACTTGTCCATATTTACTGTAGTTTGTCAATGATGCGCATAGAGCTCTAATTCTATTTCTCTCACTTGTCCATATTAACTACTCTAGTTTGTCAATGATGCGCATAGAACTTTAATTCTATTTCTCCTGTCCATATTTACTGCTCTGTCAATGATGCGCATAAAGTTCTAATTCTATTTCTCTTGTCCATATTTACTACTCTATTTTGTCAATGATGCGCACAGAGCTCTAATTCTATTTCTCTTACTTGTCCACATTTACTACTGTATTTTGTCAATGATGCGCATGGAACTCTAATTCTAGATTTACTACTCTGCCAAGGATGCACATAGAGCTCTAATTCTATTTCAGTTGTCCATATTTACTACTCTATTTTGTCAATGATGCTCATAGAGCTGTAATTCTATTTCTCTTACTTGTCCATATTTACTACTCTGTCAATGATGCGCATGGAGCTCTAATTCTATTTCACTTGTCCACATTTGCTATATTTTGTCAATGATGCACATAGAGCTTTAATTTTGTTTCTCTTACTCGTCCATGTTTACTATAGTTTGTCAGTGATGCGCATAGAGCTCTAATTCTGTTTCTCCTACTTGTCCATATTTACTGTAGTTTGTCAATGATGATCATCATCATCAATTGTATTTATTGAGCGCTTACTGTGTGCAGAGCACTGTATTAAGCGCTTGGGAAGTACAAGTTGGCAACATATAGAGACAGTCCCTACCCAACAGTGGGCTCACAGTCTAAAAGGCGGAGACAGAGAACAAAACCAAACATACTAACAAAATAAAATAAGTAGAATAGATATGTACAAGTAAAATAAATAAATAAATAAATAGAGTAATAAATATGTACAAATACATATACATATATACAGGTGCTGTGGGAAAGGGAAGGAGGTAAGATGGGGGGATGGAGGGGGGACGAGGGGGAGAGCTCTAATTCTGTTTCTCTCAGTTGTCCATATTAACGACTCTAGTTTGTCAATGATGCACATAGAACTCTAATTCTATTTCTCCTGTATATATTTACTACTCTGTCAATGATGCACATAAAGCTCTAATTCTATTTCTCTTGTCCATATTTACTACTCTATTTTGTCAATGATGCGCATAGAGCTCTAATTCTATTTCTCTTACTTTTCCATATTTACTACTGTATTTTGTCAGTGATGTGCATAGAGCTCTAATTCTATTTCTCTTGTCCATATTTACTACTTTATTTTGTCAACGATGCGCATAGAGCTCAAATTCTTTCTCATACTTGTCCATATTAACTACTCGAGTTTGTCAATGATGCGCATAGAGCTCGAATTCTAGTTCTCTTGTCCATGTTAATATTAATATGGACAAGTGAAATCATTAATATTAATATGGACAAGTGAAATAGAATTAGAGCTATGCGCAGCATTGACAGAGTAGGAAATATAGAATTAGAGTTCCATGCGCATCATTGACAAACTAGACTACTCGAGAAATAGAATTAGAGCTCTATGCGCATCATTGACAGAGTAATAAATATAGAATCAGAGTTCCAGGCGCATCACTGACAAACTAGACTACTCTAGTTTGTCAGTGATGCGCCTGGAACTCTAATTCTGTATTTACTACTGTCAGTGATGCGCATAGAGCTCTAATTCTATTTCTCTTTTCCATATTTACTACTCTATTTTGTCAGTAATGCACATAGAACTCTAATTCTATTTCACTTGTCCATACTTACTACTCTAGTTTGTCAGTGATGCGCATAGAGCTCTAATTCTATTTCACTTGGCCATATTTACTACTCTATTTTGTCAATGATGCGCATAGAGCTCTAATTCTATTTCTCTTGTCCATATTTACTACTCTAGTTTTCAATGATGCGCATAGAGCTCTAATTCTGTTTCTCTTACTTGTCCATATTTACTACTCTGGTTTGTCAGTGATGCGCGTAGAGCTCTAATTCTGTTTCTCTTTCTCGTCCATATTAACTACTCTAGTTTGTCAATGATGCGCATAGAGCTCTAATTCTATTTCTCTTACCTGTCCATATTTACTATAGTTTGTCAATGATGCGCATGGAGCTCTAATTCTGTTTCTCTTACTCGTCCATATTAACTACTCTAGTTTGTCAATGATGCGCATAGAGCTCGAATTCTGTTTCTCTTACTTGTCCATATTTACTACTCTAGTTTGCCAATGATGCACATAGAGCTCTAATTCTGTTTCTCTTGTCCATATTTACTACTCGAGTTTGTCAATGATGCTCATAGAGCTCTAATTCTGTTTCTCTTACCTGTCCATATTAACTACTCTAGTTTGTCAATGATGCGCATCGAGCTCAAATTCTATTTCTCTTACTTGTCCGTATTTACTACTCTGTTTTGTCAGTGATGCGCATAGAGCTCTAATTCTGTTTCTCTTGTCCATATTTACTACTCTAGGTTGTCAGTGATGCGCATAGAGCTCTAATTCTGTTTCTCCTACTTGTCCATATTTACTACTCTAGTTTGTCAATGATGTGCATAGAGCTCGAATTCTATTTCACTTGTCATTTTTACTACCCTTATTTTGTCAATCATGCACATAGAGCTCTAATTCTATTTCTCTCACTCGTCCATATTAACTACTCGAGTTTTTCAATGATGCGCATAGGGCTTTAATTCTATTTCTCTGGTCCATATTTACTACTCTAGTTTGTCATTGTCACGCATAGAGCTCTAATTCTATTTCTCTTACTTGTCCATATTCACTACTCTATTTATTTTGTCAATGATGCACATAGAACTCTAATCCTATTTCTCTTACTTGTCCATATTTACTACTCTATTTTGTCAATGATGCGCATAGAGCTCTAATTCTATTTCTCTTGCTTGTCCATATTTAGTACTCTATTTATTTTGTCAATGATGCACATAGAACTCTAATCCTATTTCTCTTACTTGTCCATATTTACTACTCTATTTTGTCAATGATGCGCATAGAGCTCTAATTCTATTTCTCTTATTTGTCCACATTTACTACTCTATTTTGTCAGTGATGCGCATAGAGCTATAGTTCTGTTTCTCTTGTCCAAATTTACTACTCTATTTTGTTAATGATGTGCATAGAACTCTAATTCTATTTCTCTTGTCCATATTTACTACTCTCTTTTGTCAATGATGCACATAGAGCTCTAATTCTATTTCTCTTACTTGTCCATATTTACTACTCTATTTATTTTGTCAATGATGCGCATAGAGCTGTAATTCTATTTCTAGCTCAGTGGAAAGAGCCCGGGCTTTGGAGTCAGAGGTCATGGGTTCAAATCCCGGCTCCGGCACTTGTCAGCTGTGTGACTTTGGGCAAGTCACTTCACATCTCTGGGCCTCAGTTATCTCATCGGTAAAATGGGGATGAAAACTGTAAGCCCCCAGTGGGACAACCTGATCACCTTGTAACCTCCCCAGCACTTAGAACAGTGCTTTGCACATAGCGCTTAATAAATGCCATTATTATCATTATTATTATTATTATTATTATTATTATTATTATTATTATTCTCGTACATATTTGCTACTCTATTTTGTTACTGATGTGCATAGAGCTGTAATTGTATTTTTCTTGTCCATATTTACTCCTCTATTTTGTCAGTGATGCGCTTAGAGCTATAATTCTGTTTATCTTACTTGTCCAGCGTGGCTCAGTGGAAAGAGCCCGGGCTTGGGAGTCAGAGGTCACGGGTTCTAATCCCGGCTCCACCACTGTCTGCTGTGTGACTTTGGGCAAGTCACTTTACTTCTCTGGGCCTCAATTACCTCGTCTGTAAAATGGGGATGAAGACTGTGAGCCCCATGTGGGACAACCTGATTACCTTGTATCCCCCCCGCAGCGCTTAGAACAGTGCTTGGCACATAGTAAGCGCTTAACAAATGTCATCATCAATATTATTATTATTACATATTTACTACTCTAATTATTTTGTTAATATAATAATATTGGTGGCATTTGTTAAACGCTTACTATGTGCCAACCACTGTTCTAAGCACCGGGGAGGATGCAGGGTGATCAGGTTGTCCCAAGTGGCTCACAGTCTTCATCCCCATTTTACAGAGTAGGTATATATTTGTACATATTTATTACTCTACTTCAGTCAATCGTATTTATTGAGCACTTGCTGTGTGCAGAGCATACTCTACTTATTTTACTTGTACATATGTACTACTCTATTTTTTATTAATGATGTGCATATAGCTATAATTCTGTTTATCTTGTACATATTTACTACTCCATTTTGTCAGTGATGCATATAGAGCTATAATTCTATTTCTCGTACATATTTACTACTCTATTTTGTCAATGATGTGCATAGAGCTATAATTCTATTTATTCTGACGGTTTTGACACCTGTCTCCGTGTTTTGTTTTGTCGTCTTTCTCCCCCTTCTAGACTGTTGAGCCCGTTGTTGGGTAGGGCTTGTCTCTGTTGCCTAACTGTACTTTCCCAAGCGCTTAGTACAGTGCTCTGCCCACAGTAAGCGCTCAGTAAATACGATTGAATTAATGAATGACTATTCAAACAGACACAATCTCTACCCCACATGGGGCTTCGCCCTACCTCCTTCCCCTCCCCACAGCACCTGTATATATTTGTACAGATTTATTACTCTATTTTACTTGTACAGATTTACTACTCTATTTTGTTAATGATGTGCAGATAGCTACAATTCTATTTATTCTGACAGTTTTGACATCTGTCTCCATGTTTTGTTTTGTCAGCTGTCTCCCCCTTCTAGACCGTGAGCCCGTTGTTGGGTAGGGACCGTCTCTATATGTTGCTGAGTTGTACATCCCAAGCGCTTAGTACAGTGCTCTGCGCACAGTAAGCACTTAATAAATACGATGGGAATGAAGGAATGACTGTTCAAATCAGACACAGTCTGTACCCCACATGGGGCTCCGCCCTACCTCCTTCCCCTCCCCACAGCATTTGTATATATTTGGACAGATTTATTACTCTATTTACTTGTACATATTTACTATTCTATTTATTTTGTTAATGATGCGCTTAGAGCTATAATTCTATTTATTCTGACAGTATTGACACCTGTCTACATGTTCTGTTTTATTGTCTGTCTCCCCCTTCTAGACTGTGAGCCCATTGTGGGGTGGGGACCGTCTCTATCTGTTGCCGACTTGTACTTCCCAAGCACTTAGTGCAGTGCTCTGCACACAGTAGCGCTCAATAAATACGATTGAATGAATGAACCGCTCCTTCCTTCCTTCCTTCAGAATAATTCATAATAATGATGGTGATGATGGTGTTTGTCAAGCGCCTACTGTGTGCCAAGCGCTGCTCTAAGCGCTGGGGTAATAATCATCACCATAATAATAACAATGGGATTTAAGAGTTTACTATGTGTCAAGCACTGGGGTAATAGTAATAACAATAGTAATAATTATAATGATGGTAGCTTACTATGTAAGTGTTGGGGTAATAATAATAATAATAATAGTAATATTAATAGTAATAATACTAATAAAATAACAATGGGATTTGTTAAGAGCTTGCTATGTAAGTGCTGGGGTAATAGTAATAATAATAGTAATAATAGCAATAATAATAATAATGGCATTTGTTAAGCGCTTACTATGTGCCAAGCGCTGGGGTAATAATTAATAATAATTAATAATAATAATAATGATGATAGTATTTGTTAAGCACTTGCTATGTGCCAAGCACCATTCTAAGTGCTGGGGTAATAATAATTAGGATGGGATTTGTTAAGAGCTTACTATGTGCCAAGCGCTGGGGTAATAATTATAATAATAATAATGATGATGGTATTTGTTAAGCACTCGCTATGTGCCAAACACCGTTCTAAGTGCTGGGGTAATAATAATTAGGATGGGATTTGTTAAGAGCTTACTATGTGCCAAGTGTTGGGGTAATAATAATCATAGTGATAATAATAATAGCGATGGGATTTGTTAAGAGCTTACTATGTAAGCGCTGAGGTAATAGTAATAATAATAATAATGATGGTATTAAGCATTTACTGTGTGCCAAGTGCTGTTCTAAGCCCTGGGGTAATAATCATCACCATAATAATAATGGGATTTGTTAAGAGCTTACTATGTGTCAAGGACTGGGGTAATAGTAATAACAATGGTAATAATTATAATGATGGTAGCTTACTATGTAAGTGTTGGGGTAATAGTAATAATAATAATAGTAATAGCAATAATAGTAATAAAAATAACAATGGGATTTGTTAAGAGCTTACTATGTAAGTGCTGGTGTAATAGTAATAATAAAAGTAATAATAGTAATAATAATGATGGCATTTGCTAAGTGCTTACTATGTGCCAAGCGCTGGGGTAATAATAATAATAATAATGATGATGGTATTTGTTAAGCACTTGCTATGTGCCAAGCACTGTTCTAAGTGCTGGGGTAATAATAATTAGGATGGGATTTGTTAAGAGCTTACTATGTGCCAAGCGCTGGGGTAATAATAATAATAATAATAATAATAATAATAATAATAACAACCATGGGATTTGTTAAGAGCTTACTATGTAAGTGCTGAGGTAATAGTAATAATAATAATAGTAATAATAATAATGATGGTATTAAGCATTTACTATGTGCCAAGTGCTGTTCTAAGCCCTGGGATAATAATTATCACCACAATAATAACAATGGGATTTGTTAAGAGCTTACTATGTGTCAAGGGCTGGGGTAATAGTAATAACAATAGTAATAATTATAATGATGGTACCTTACTATGTAAGTGCTGGGGTAATAGTAATAATAATAATAATGGTAATAGTAATAATAGTAATAAAAATAACAATGTGATTTGTTAAGCGCTTACTATGTTCCAAGCGCTGGGATAATAATAATAATAATGATAATGATGATGATGGTATTTGTTAAGTACATACTATGTGCCAAGCACTGTTTTAAGCGCTGGGGTAATAATAATCAGGATGGGATTTGTTAAGAGCTTACTATGTGCCAAGCGCTGGAGTAATAATAATAATAATAATAATAATAATAATAATAATAATAATAACGATGGGATTTGTTAAGAGCTTACTATGTAAGTGCTGGAGTAATAATAATAATAATAGTAATAATAATAATGATGGTATTTGTTAAGCATTTACTATGTGCCAAGCGCTGTTCTAAGCTCTGGGGTGGTAATAATAATAATAATAGTGATGATATTTGTTAAGCACTTACTATTTGCAAAGCACTGTTCTAAGCGCTGGGGTAATAATAGTAATGATGGTATTTGTTGAGCGCTTACTATGTGTGAAGCTCTAAGCACTGGGGTAGTAATAATAATAATAATGATGATGGTATTTGTTAAGTGCTTACTATGTGCCAAGCACTGTTTTAAGCACTGGGGTAATAATAATAATAATGATGATGATGATATTTGTTAAGGGCTTAGTATTTGCTGAGCGCTGTTCTAAGCGCTGGGGGGGATACAAGGTGATCAGGTTGTCCCACATAGGGCTGACAGTCTTAATCCCCACTTGACAGATGAGGGAACTGAGGCACAGGGAAGTGAAGTGATTTGCCCAAAGTCATACAGCTGACAAGTGGCAGAGCCAGGATTAGAACCCACAACCTCTGACTCCCAAGCTCAGGCTCTTTCCACTGAGCCACGCTGCTTCCAGTATACAGGGTGATCAGGTTGTCCCACATGGGGTTCACAAACTCAATCCCCATTTCACAGGTGAGGGAACTGAGGCCCAGAGAAGCGAAGTGGCTTGCCCAAAGTCACACAGCTGTCAAGTGGCGGAGCCGGGATGAGAACCCACGACCCCCGATTCCCAAGCCCGTGCCCTGGCCGCTAAAGGCGACAGAGGAAGTGGGTTCGAATCCTACCCCATCGCTTGTCCGCCGCGTGACCTTGGGCAAGCCACTTCTCTGCACCTCAGTTCCCTTGTCTGTAAAATGGGGATGAAGACTGTGAGCCCCACGGGGGCCAACCTGTTTACCTTGCGTCTACCCCAGAGCTCAGAACAGTGCTTGGCACAGAGGGAGCACTTAACAAATGTCATTATAATTATTCTTTGTGCCTCAGTTCCCTTATCTGTAAAATGGGGATGAAGACTGTGAGCCCCACATGGAACAACCTTGTAGGTACCCCAGCCGTTAGAATAGTGCTTGGTACATAGTAAGCGCTTAACAAGTACCAAGCGCTTAGTACAGTGCTCTGCACATAGTAAGCGCTCAATAAATACGATTGATGATGATAATTGTTATTGTTAGAGCTGCTTCTAGGCCTGATGACTCCCACTTCCATGCCCTCCCCGGGTGTCTTGAGCAGTGCCACCTGCCCATCGCCCTGCAGCGGGATCTGCCTCACCGCCGACGAGTGCCAGCTGCTAGACACCCCCAAACCCCCACTTTGATCTCCCCATAAATCGGGCAGCGGTCCCTGTGGGGAAAAATAATTAATAACGATAGTAATAATAATTACGGTATTTGTGGCAGGCACCGTACTAAGCGCTAGGGTGGACACAGGCCTATAGGGTTGAACACAGTCCCACGTGGGGCTCATCATCATCATCATCATCATCAATCGTATTTATGGGAGCACTTACTGTGTGCAGAGCACTGTACTAAGCGCTTGGAAAGTCCAAGTTGGCAACATATAGAGACAGTCCCTACCCACCGGCGGGCTCACAGTCTCAATCCCCGTTTTCCAGATGGGGTAACTGAGGCCCAGAGAAGTCGGCTAAACTTTTGTCCGTGCCGTTCTGCCAGGTGCCCATTTTAGTCATCGCACATATCGCTCGCCCTTATCCGGTTCCAGTTGGTGAAATGTGGATGAGTTGACAGCTATTTACTCGGTAATAAACACCTCTACTTCACCGCTCTACCACCTCCTCCCAAATATAATGCCATTAGTCACGTTGGAGGAACCGATAACCGGGAGCCAAATACTATTTTCCTCTTTATTTCCTTTTTACTAGATTGTAAAATTTATTACTCTTTATTTCTTTATTTATTTTACTTGTACTTATCTATTCTATTTATTTTATTTTGTATGTTTGGTTTTGTTCTCTGTCTCCCCCTTTTAGACCGCGAGCCCACTGTTGGGTAGGGACTGTCTCTATGTGTTGCCAACTTGGACTTCCCAAGCGCTTAGTCCAGTGCTCTGCACACAGTAAGCGCTCAATAAATACAATTGATTGATTGTAAACTTCAGGGCAGGGATCATGTCTACTGGCTCTGCTGCACTCTCCCAAGTGCGTAGTACAGTGCTCTTTACAGAGTAAACCCTCAATAAATAAATAAATTCAAGACCCTACTGAGAGCTCACCTCCTCCAGGAGGCCTTCCCAGACTGAGCCCCTTCCTTTCCCCCTCATCCCCCTCTCCATCTCCCCCATCTTACCTCCTTCCCTTCCACACAGCACCTGTAGATATGTATATATGTTTGTACATATTTATTACTCTATTTATTTTACTTGTACATATCTATTCTATTTATTTTATTTTGTTAGTATGTTTGGTTTTGTCTCCCCCTTTTAGACTGTGAGCCCACTGTTGGGTAGGGACTGTCTCTATATGTTGCCAGTTTGTACTTCCCAAGCGCTTTGTACAGTGCTCTGCACCCAGTAAGCGCTCAATAAATATGATTGATTGATTGTAAACTTCAGGGCAGGGATCATGTCTACTGGCTCTGCTGCACTCTCCCAAGTGTGTAGTACAGTGCTCTTTACAGAGTAAACCCTCAATAAATACAAGTTCTACTACCGTTAGATTTGCAATCTCCCCCTAGCTATCCGATACTCATATTGTGGACAGAGTGCATGCAGTTGAGGTCTTCCTTAAATGACATTCAAATTCACCTTTTCGATTAGAAGTAGCATCACCCTCTTGGCCTCGGCTAAGCAATTCCTGCTTAAATACTACCTTGCAATATCACACACTGTTATGCTGTATAATTAAAAAATTATTTCCCTACCGCCCTAGTTTTCCTATACTACCTCATCAACATCAATCGTATTTATTGAGCGCTTACTGTGTGCAGAGCACTGTACTAAGCGCTTGGGAAGTCCAAGTTGGCAACATATAGAGACAGTCCCTACCCAACAGTGGGCTCACAGTCTAAAAGGGGGAGACAGAGAACAAAACCAAACCTACTAACAAAATAAAATGAATAGAATAAATATGTACAAGTAAAATAAATAAATAAATAAATAGAGTAACAAACATGTACAAACATATGCATATGCATATATGCAGGTGCAGTGGGGAAGGGAAGGAGGTAAGATACCTGTGCATCAGGAATAAAAGAAAAGTTTGTTCGGATCCCCTCACCTTCTAGAGTAAAAGGAGCGCAAACTCGAGGTAGCAGCCGTCTTTTCAGAAGTTAGGGGGCTTTGCGAACTTGAATACTTTTTTTTATCAAGCCAGCTTTTTCCAATGTAGCATGCTGGTAGGTTTCTCCGCTGCAGATGTATTTTGTGCGGATGGGGAGAGGGAAACTAAAGGTCAGATAGGCGAGTCCACTGCTCAGGGATTTTTAGGGAGAAAGGGGAGTAGAACCCAAGGATCCCAAGGGGAAGGACCACCCTCTCTCTCCGGGCTGCCGAGACCTAGAGAGACCCACTCTTTTCTAGGTAGTCTGCTGGCTTTTGCATCTCTAGACTGCGGACTTACCATCATCATCAATCGTATTTATTGAGCGCTTACTGTGTGCAGAGCACTGTACTAAGTGCTTGGGAAGTCCAAGTTGGCAACACATAGAGACAGTCCCTACCCAACAGTGGGCTCACAGTCTAGAAGGGGGAGACAGAGAACAAAACCTAACATACTAACAAAATAAAATAAATAGAATAGATATGTAAGTTCTTCCTCTAGACCGTAAGCACTCACTGGGCAGGGAACATTTCTACCGGCTCTTATACGGTACTCTCCCACGTGCCTCGTGCAGTGCTCTGCACACAGTAAGAGCTCTATAAATAGGATTGATCTCTTTTCTCACCACACCCTATTCTGTTTTGTTCATAAAATCACATTTCCTCCCAGACGCCTTTCCCCACTAAGCCCTCATTTCCCCTACTCCTTCTCCCTTCTGCATCGCCTATGCCCTTGGCTCTGTGCTGTCTAAACACTCGACATTCAACCCACTTTCAGTTCCAGATGGCCTACGTACATGTCCATAGTTTATTTTGTCTGTCTCCCCCTTGTAGACAGCAAACTCCCGTTGGGAAGGGAACATTCATTCAATCGTATTGAGCACTTACTGTGTGCAGAGGACTGTACTAAGCGCTTGGGAAGTCCAAGTTGGCAACATATAGAGACGGTCCCTATCCAACAGTGGGCTCACAGTCTAGAAGATGTCTGCCAACTCAGTTGTACTATACTTTCCCAATCAATGGTATTTATCGAGCGCTTACTCTGTGCAGAGCACTGTACTAAGTGCTCGGGAGAGTACAACAGAGTTGGCAGACATGCTCCCTACCCACAGTGAGCCCATAGTCCAGAGGGGGAAGAAAGACATTAATACAAATCAGTAAATTACAGATATGTTCACAAGTGCTGTGGGGCTGAGTGTGGGGTGAACACTCTCATTCATTCATTCAATCATATTTATTGGCCCTACTGAGAACTCACCTCCTCCAGGAGGCCTTCCCAGACTGAGCCCCTTCCTCTCCCCCTCGTCCCCCTCTCCACCCCCCCATCTTACCTCCTTCCCTTCCCCACAGCACCTGTATATATGTATATATGTTTGTACATATTTGTTACTCTATTTTACTTGTACGTATCTATTCTATTTATTTTATTTTGTTAGTATGTTTGGTTTTGTTCTCTGTCTCCCCCTTTTAGACTGTGAGCCCACTGTTGGGTAGGGACTGTCTCTAGATGTTGCCAACTTGGACTTCCCAAGCGCTTAGTACAGTGCTCTGCACACAGTAAGCGCTCAATAAATGCGATTGATGATGATTGATGGATATTTATTGAGCGCTTACTGTTTGCAGTGCACTGTACTAAGCGCTTCCCAAGTGCTGAGGACAGTGCTGTAAACCGAGTGAGCACTCATATACCATTGATTTATTAATCAGTCCTCTAGACTGTAAGCTCATTGTGGGCAGGGAACAGGTCTACCAACTCTGTTATATTGTACGCTCTCAGTGCTGTGGGTAGGGATTGTCTCTGTTGCTGAATTGTACTTTCCAAGCGCTTAGTACAGTGCTCTGCACACAGTAAGCTCTCAAAAAATACGATTGAATGAATGAAAGTAAGCGCTTATTAAATACCATTGATTGATGGATCAAGAATAACCCTCCTCTCTGACGTCACAATCCATGATTCCCGCTTCGGTACCCGGTTTTCTATCTCCTCCTTTTATTGATTTTTTTTGCCTCATCTTTCCTTTTCCCACCGACCCTCTAGTTATTGAAGGAAAAAGAATTATGGACTTTTTACACGGAGTGCCCAGGGCCCCAAGTAGTTGCGAAGTGTTAGCTTTGTTTATGCATGCTATTTCAAGGAGCATTTTGGAGTAATAATATAATAGTACTAATAATGGTATTTGTTAAATATTTGCTAAGCGCTGGGGTAGATTCAAGATAATCAGATCCCACATGGGGCTCATAGTCTAAGTAGGAGGGAGAACAGGTATTGAATCCCGATTTTACAGATGCACAGAAAAATAAATGACCTGCCCAGGGACATCTAGCAATAGGGCCATGGTGAATCTTAGGTTTGAGACCCATTATAATGGGCAAATTCTTTTATTACTGTAGATGCTCAAGCTTGGAGGTCAAAATGGCTTTTCACTGAAGGTTTCTCTTTGTCAGCATCCAGACAAGGGGCCTTTATCGGCTCCGGAACCTGGTTGCTGGTTCAGCTTCCGACAAAATGCCGGATCCTCTCCCTTTCCGCCGTTGAAACCACACTGCTTGAGGTAAAATGCCATCCAGGGAACCAGCTGGCAGCTGACCGATGGGCTTCATAGAAATAGCCCTCATAGGCTGGGTCTCTGCTGGCAAAATGAAAATAAAGTGATCTAAATAGGGCACCAAACAAACAAGCCACTTCCTTTTCCCCTCGTTTTTTCAGTGGAGCCTATTCCCAAGCCATCCAGATATCCCCTCCATGGGCCGCAGAGTGGTGTCCAGTGCTAGAAGGATCAATAAGGTCTTTCTTTAGATATTGGAAGAAGCCATAAAGAACCACCACTTCTGCCATCTCCCTGATGTTAGTAGCGGTTGTTTTGCCTCTAAGTTCGGCAAGGTCACGACAGACCTGCCCCTCTTTCTTAGTGTTTCCCTAATATCTTTGACTTCCAATCTGTTTTGCTTCTCGGCAACCTTCGCGGAGAGCGCAAGGTGCCCGAGTCCATGATAAGCAGAAGGGAGCCCATTAAAATAACTTGAAATTTGCAGTGAGGTTCGGGGAAAGAACGCTGAGCGTTAGATTTAACAATGATGAGAGCTTGGGAACCGAGGTAGAAACCCCCTCCCTTTTACTCCTCAGTCGGTGTTTCGTCGTGTACACACTTGCTCAAGGGTGAATTAGGGTTTTGGCAGGAATGCTGATTGAATTTGTGAGTGTACCGGGAGAACACGTGGCATCACATCTTGTTATTTTGCCAATTATTTGTGTGATTCAGCCGCAAGATCTGATTAGCGGCACTTGTAAATTTATTACTGGTGGTCAGCTGGGTTTTAGGACACCCCGTTTTGGGGGGGTGCCTTGATGCAGTCGCTTAGAGGCCTCACAAACAAAATTATCAACTTGCCGTTGTTTTATGCTGTCGAGTCATGTCCGACCCTCGGCGACACCATGGATGCATCTCTCCCCAGAACGTCCCGCTCTCCATCTGCAGTCGTTATGGTAGTGTATCCATAGAGTTTTCTTGATAAAAATATGGAAACGGTTTACCATTGCCTCCTTCTGCGCAGTAAATCTGAGTCTCCGTTCTCGACTCTCTCCCCTGCCGCTGCTGCCCAGCACAGGTGAATTTTGACTTGTAGCAGATTGCCTTCCACTCACTAGTCACTGCCCAAGCTAGGAATGGAATGGATATGCCTCTGCTTAACTCTTCCTCCCATAGTTGAGACTGGTAGAGTACTGGAAACTCTCCAGGTGTGACCCTGAGAGGCCATCAACTTGTTAAACGAGGCAAAATAGGATTTTGATTAGAATTTAATCAAATTCTAGTAGCCTAGTGGGTGGAACAAGAGGCCTGGGAGTTAGAAGGACCGGGGTACAATCTTGGCTCTGCCACTTGCCTGCTGTGTGATTCATTCATTCATTCATTCAGTTGTATCTATTGAGCGCTTACTGTGCGCAGAGCACTGTACTAAGCGCTTGTGAAGTCCAAGTTGGCAACATATAGAGACGGTCCCTACCCAACAACGGGCTCACAGTCTAGAAGGGGGGAGACAGACAACAAAATAAAACACGTGGACAGGTGTCATCACCAGAATAAATAGAAGTAAAGTTCGATGCACATCATTAACAAATTAAATATGGTCTTGGGCAAGTCTCCTCACTTCTCTGTGACCAGTTATATTACTGATATATTACTGATACTGATATACTGATATCACTGATATATATCACTATATATATATATATACTGATATATCAGTAGTATAGTGACTAACACTGAGAGCCATAGATGGGACATGGACTGTGTCCATCTGATTAGCTTGTATGCACCCCAACACTTAGTTCAGTGCCTGACCCCTAGTAAGCACTTAACAAATACTATTAAAAAAAAAACAAAAAAAAGCTTGCCATATTTGGAAGCTGAATTTGTTTTAGGTTGGGCTGCTTGGGTGGTTCTAAACCTGGGGAATCTGTTGGTTAGGGGAAAGTTAGTTTTGCTCTAGTCCTACCTAGACCCAAGTCATTCCTGGTCAGTAGGAATCACCTCCTCTTCCTCCTCCCACTCCCCTCCTCCCTCCATACATTCATTGTGTCACATTTATTGAACAATTACTGTGTGCAGAGATCTGTACTGAGCACTTGGGAGCTAAGGTGCTGCCGATTGTAGATTCTGCATCTCTCGTTGTTGGTTCAGGATTTCGTTTGGTTCTGGCCGCTCTGGTCCAGGTCGGCCCAGAAACGGTTCAGTCTGACTAGAAGTAGTTCTGAGTAGGCCTACAACTTCAGACTAGCGTGGTCTTCAGCCGGAGCCAGCTTCAGCTAGGCCTGCGGGTTGAAGTGGGGCAGGATCCAATCGGTAAATTCTATTCAAGTCGGCCCACAGAGGAAATAGGGGCCGCTAATCGAAATCCTCGGGGGATTTCAATCCTGTCAGGTGGGACCATCATCATCATCATCAATCGTATTTATTGAGCGCTTACTATGTGCAGCCTGAGGCAGTAGCTCCTCTCTCCAGGTTGGTTAAGATCGGGTGCTGCACATCATCCGTCTCTGTTTGGCCCCCTGTACCTCTCTCACTCTAGGCCTGTACGGTAACCCCAAGTTACTCCCTTATTTGTTGTAGAAGAGAGAAAATTGATTTTCTTTGAGGAAGCAAATGAAAGGTCCTGAAGAGACTCCTTTTGAAGACATTTGCTCCCTGTCAAGGTTCTGCCTCCTCCACACCCTGTAAATCCGTTCTGAGTACAAGCCTTTGGAGTTCTTTGGTTTCTGGGAGTGAGTGTTGGTTTGGCTTTTTAAAATTAGGTGAGGCCTCCTCCTCCTGTTAGGGGTGAGTTGACTGCACTTTTTTCTAGAAGTTGTGGTGTGGGGTGGTCCACAATAAGCCCCATTTGGATAGAGCACGGGCCTGGGATTTAAATAAATAAAAAATATTTATTTTATTTTGTTAGTATGTTTGGTTTTGTTCTCTGTCTCCCCCTTTTAGACTGTGAGCCCACTGTTGGGTAGGGACTGTCTCTATATGTTGCCAATTTGTACTTCCCAAGCGCTTAGTACAGTGCTGTGCACACTGTAAGCGCTAAATAAATACGATTGATGATGATGATGATGGGACTCAGAAGGTCATGGGTTCAAAACCCAGCTCTGCCATGTATCTGCTCTGTGACCTTGAGCAAGTCACTTTACTTCTCTGTGCCTCAATTCCCTCATCTGTAAAATGGAGGTTGAGACTGGGAGCCCCACGGGAGACAGAGACTGTGTCCAACTTGATTTGCTTATATCCACCCCAGTGTTTTTAATACAGTGCCTTGCACATAGTAAGCGCTAAAGAAATACCATACTTATTATTATTATTATTATTAGTCCCATCAGGCTTTGACAATAGGAACAAACTTTGGTTGAATTTGTAACTCTTCGGGCTTTTCAAGGTAGCCATTTGACATGGAGTATGTTCCCATTTTACTATGGTACTGGGTGTCTGATGCTAATTGCAGTCCTGTGCCCTAAAATATTTTTGTGTGTTTCTTCCCTTTCACCTTTTAAAACTCTAAGCTTTAGACAACCCATTTAAGACTGCATGAAGGAAGGGGAAACTGACTCAGTGTTTGGGAAGGATTAAAGATCATTATCATCATCATCATTATCAAGATGATTTGTTAAACCTTGTCTAGAAGAGATTATAGGGAAAGTTTGTCAGTCAAGGACCGTGGCCCAACAGGGGCTCACAGATCCAAAAGGGAAGAGAACTCAAATGGGGAGAAAGAATTGTCAGTTCAAATTCAGTACTTCAAAAATGAACTTGGTAGCTCAAAAAAATCAGTGCTTCTTAATTGCTAGGATGGTGGTATGTGGGCTGGAGAATATCAGGTCTCAGATTCCCTACAGCTCCATGAATAATAATGATGATAATAATAATTGTGGTATTTGTTAAGCACTTACTATGCGCTAAGCAGTGAATTAAGCACAAGTCAATCAGGTCAAGCACAGACCTTGTCCTACACGGAGCATACAATCTCAGGGGAGGGGAATGGATATTGAATCCCCATTTTAGAGATGAAGAAACTGTAGATTCTGAACTCATCGTGGATAGGGAATGTGTCTATCATCTCTGTTGTATTGTTCTTTCCCAAGTACTTAGTAACAGTGCTCTGCACACAGCACTCAGTAAATTCCATTGATTGAAGAAACTGAGACACAGATAAGTCAAATGATTTGCCAAGGTCACACAGCAGGAAAGTGGAAGAGCTGGGATTAGAAGCCGGGTCCTCTCGCTCCCAGGGCGGGAAGACCCCTCCAAAGAGAAGCTCCTCTGTCCTCTATGCCGGCCTTCTACTCCCTCTGGGCCGGGTCTTTCTCTTGGTAGTGACAGGAGGACATGTGAAGAGCTTGGCTTCATCTGCCTTCCCAGAGCGGGGCCTTGATAGTATAATAATGGTGGTATTTATTAAGCATCTTTGTGGTAACACTCAGGCCTACTTTGATTTTTAATCTTTCTCTGCCCAACAATTGGGGTCTGTCCAGGCACGTGCCACCATGGCCTTTGGATCACCTGGATTGGACGGTCTGGGCAGGCCGGAGTTTAAGATTTCAGAAGACGGGAAAATGCGGATCTCCTCAGTCCTACCATCCGTTAACTTTTCATCAATCGTATTTATTGAGCGCTTACTATGTGCAGAGCACTGTACTAAGTGCTTGGGAAGTACAAATTGGCAACATATAGAGACAATCCCTACCCAGCAGTGGGCTCACAGTCTAAAAAGGGGACTTTTGCTCAGAAGTGATCAAGACATCCTCAAAGCATGGCTTCCCCTTGAATTACAGCGCTCTGGATTTTAACCCTTTTGCGGTACTTAAAGTTGCTAAAATTAATTGCACATGAAGGGATTGCATCCTTCAATCTTGCCCACTTATTATTGTATTCTAGCGGTAATCCTTTACCCTTTAGATATTAACCTGCTCTCAGTCTAACTGTGTCCAAAATGGGAGTCAGTATATGGAGGGAATTCATTCTTCCCTAATGCAAGTAGTTTTGGTGATCTCGACATCAGTCAGTCAATTAATCAAGGGTAGTTATTGACTTATTTACTGGCTGCAGAGCACTGTACCAAGCACATGGGAGAGTACCATATAAAATGTAACAACATGAACCTGTTTTCTTTTACGAAATCAAATCTGAAGCTCTGGACAAAGCTTTGCAGTTGTTAACCTGGGCTGATTGTGGCTTATTCTGGCCCCTTGCTTTGCTTGCTTAAGGATTATGAAACAAGCTGTTCCGTTTTGCTACTTGTTAGCATCTCTGGTAAAAAGTCTTGTAGGGAGGTTGTTGACTAAAATAGAATTTTGGATTATCCGTTACGCTTTCTGAATGGGGGCTGGCTGCTTTTATAAATTGTTCGACTTGGTAGTATTTTCTGCAACTTTTGGAAAAAGCCGTCAAAAATTTCATTATTGGTGGAACCTCTGTTTATTACTACTACTACTACTACTACTGCTACTACTACTACTACTCCTCTAAGTAGGAGAGAGAGCAGGTTTTGAAACCCCATCTTGCAGGTGAGGGAACATGAAAGTGACCTGATTTGCCCAAGGTTATGCAGCAAGTACGTGGTGGAGCTGGGATTAGAACCCAGGTCCTCGGACTCTTTCAGTATGCCTCATTGCTTACCATTCCTTTTGTGTGCCTCATACTACATTAGTGCCCATTAAATATCAAGTCCTGGTCAGCCACAATCAGTCTTTGTGGCTCTCCACATGGTAAACTCGGCATTATCCTCAACTTATGTCATTCAACCTGCATATTCAGTCGGCCACCAAATCCTGTCGGTTCTACCTTCTCTTTCCTCTCCATCCAAACTGCTCCAGTGCTGAACCAAGCGCTTATCACATCCTGCCTTGACTACTGCATCACCCTCTTCGCTGACCTCCCTGCCTCATGTCCTTCCCGCCTCCAGTCCCTACTTCACTCTGCTGCCAAATTGATTTTCTGACAAACCACTCTATCCGCATCTCCTCACTCTTCAAAAATCTCCAGTGGTTGCCCATCCATTTCCGCGTCAGACAAGAACTCCACACCATTGGCTTTAAGGCATTCATTCATTCATTGTCGTATTTATTGAGCGCTTACTGTGTGCAGAGCACTGTACTAAGCTCTCGGAAAGAGAAGCAGCGTGGTTCAATGGAAGGAGCTCGGACTTTGGAGTCAGAGGCCATGGGTTCAAATCCCGGCTCTGCCAATTGTCAGCTGTGTGACTTTGGGCAAGTCACTTAAATTCTCTGTGCCTCAGTGACCTCATCTGTAAAATGGGGATGAAGACTGTGAGCCCCCCGTGGGACAACCTGATCACCTTGTAAGCGCTTAGAACAGTGCTTTGCACATAGTAAGTGCTTAATAAATGCTATTATTATTATTATTATTACAGCTCAGCAACAGAGACATTCCCTACCCAACGACGGGCTCACAGTCTAGAAGGGGGGGAGACATTCAGCTCTCCCACTCCTACCTTTCCTTGCTGATCTCCAGCAACCCACTTTGCTTCTCTAATTCATTCAATCGTATTTATTGAGCGCTTACTGTGTGCAGAGCACTGTACTAAGCGCTTATGCCACCTTGCTCGCTGTACCTTGTTGTCATTTTTCATGTCACTGATCCCTTGCCCACATCATCCCTCTTTCCTGGAATTCCTTCCCCCTTCAGATCTGGCAGACCCCCACTCTTCCCCTTTTCAAAGCCTAATTAAATGACATCTCCTCCAGGAGACCTTCCCCTCATTTCCTCTACCTGTACTCCCCCCTGTCTCGCCTGGACACTCAAATCTGGACCCCCTAAGCACTTCTATTCCTTTTTCCCTGCTGGAGAAGCAGTGTGGCTCAGTGGAAAGAGCACGGGTTTTGGAGTCAGAGGTCACGGGTTCAAATCCCGGCTCTGCCAATTGTCAGCTGTGTGACTTTGGGCAAGTCACTTAACTTCTTTGTGCCTCAGTTACCTCATCTGTAAAATGGGGATTAAGATTGTGAGCCCCCCATGGGAAATCCTGATCACCTTGTAACCTCCCCAGCGCTTAGAACAGTGCTTTGCATATAGTAAGCGCTCAATAAATGCCATTATTATTATTATAATATTATTATTCCCCCTGTCCCTCAGCATCTGTGTACATCTCATACTCTCCCATTTCCCTATCTGTAATATATTTTAATGTCCGCCTCTCTACCCTGTAAGTTCTTCATGGGCAGGGATCTTGTCTTCCACCTGATTTGTAACACACTCTCCCAAGCACTTAATTCATTTTTTCAGTTGCATTCACTGAGCGTTTACTGTTTGAAGAGCACTGTACTATGCACTTGGGAGAGTACAACACAACAACAGACACATTCCCTGCCCTCAAGAAGCATACAGTCTAGAGGGGGAGCCAGACATTAATATAAATAAATAAATTACAGATATGTGCATTTGTAATAATACTAATAATAACAATAGCATTTGTTAAGCACTTTACAGTCCACAGCTCGAGTTCTGATCAGAATTCAAAACTAACCTTTGACACAATCATCGTGACATTCACTGGACCACCCCCCCAAAAATAAAAGCTTCAAGCTTTTTTTTAACGTCTGACTCCCATGACGTTAAAATGAATTATGTTTAGGGGGAAAAGTAAAGTATATGGATGGGGTGAGATTGAAATAATAATAATAATGGTTGTGGTATTTGTTAAGTGTTTACTGTGTGCCAGGCACTAGAGAAGCAGCGTGGCTCAGTGGAAAGGGCACGGGCTTTGGAGTCAGAGGTCATGGGTTTGAATCCCGGCTACACCACTTGTCTACTGCGTGACCTTGGGCAAGTCACGTAACTTCTCTGAGCCTCAGTTACCTCATCTGTAAAATGGGGATGATGACTGTGAGCCCCCAATGGGACAACCTGATCACCTTGTAACCTCCCCAGCGCTTAGAACAGTGCTTTGCACATAGTAAGCGCTTCATAAATGCCATTATTATTACTATTATTATTATTATTACTAAGCGCTGGAGTGGAGACAAGCCCAATTGGATTGGACGCAGTCCCTTGTCCCACATGGGACTCTCATTCTCAATAATAATAATAATACTGGCATTTATTAAGCGCTTATTATGTGCCAAGCACTGTTCTAAATGCTAGGGAGTTTACAAGGTGATCAGGTTGTCCCACAGGGGGCTCGCAGTCTTAATCCCCATTTTCCAGATGAGGTAACTGAGGCCCAGAGAAGTGAAGTGACTTGCCCAAAGTCACACAGCTGACAAGTGGCGGAGCTGGGATTTGAACCCATGACCTCTAACTCCAAAGCCCGGGCTCTTTCCACTGAGCCACGCTGCTTCCCACAGTCCCCATTTTACAGATAAGGTACCAGGCACAGAGGAGTCAAGTGACTTACCCAAGGTCACACAGCAGGCGAGTGGCAGAACCGGGATTAGAACCCATGCCCAAGCTCTGTCCACTGTGCCATGCTGCTTCTCACAGCCAATGGATGGGGGACGGGGAAGTAATTTGGGATGACCTCTTGGATGCTATGTTATTGTAGAAGGATCGCGATGGTGGGGAGTGTGGTGAACTGTTGGATATGATGGGGAAGGCCCAAGGGAGGACATGGATGAGAAGCAGTGTGGGATAGTGGTTAGAGCATCAGTCTGGGAGTCTGAAGGTCCTGGATTCTTCACTTCTCTGTGCCTGTTATCTCATCTGTAAAATGGGGATTGAAACTGTGATCCCCACCCGGGATCAGGGACTGTGTTGTGGGAATAGAAGATTCTATTCCCAGCTCTACCACTTGTCTGGTGGGTAACCATGGGCAACTAATAATAATAATAATAATAATAATAATGGCACTTATTAAGTGCTTACTATGTGCAAAGCACTGTTCTAAGCGCTTGGGAGGTTACAAGGTGATCAGGTTGTCCCACGGGGGGCTCACAGTCTTCATCCCCATTTGACAGATGAGGTAACTGAGGCCCAGAGAATCAAAGTGACTTGCCCAAAGTCACACAGCTGACAAGTGGCGGAGCCGGAATTTGAACCCATGACCTCTGACTCCAAACCCCGGGCTTTTCCCACTGAGTCACGCTGCTTCTCATGATTAGCGCTCCCCGTCAGGGAATCGAACCCCGGTCTCCCGCGTGACAGGCGGGGATACTTACCACTATACTAACGAGGAAGTCACTTCACTTCTCTGTGCCTCAGTTGTCTCATCTGTAAAATGGGGATTGAAACTGGGATCCCCACCTGGGACAGGGATTTTGTCCAACCCAATTTGCTCGTATCCACCCCAGCGCTTAGTGCAGTGTCTGGCACATAGTAAATGCTTAACGGGTGCCACAGTTATTTATTATTGTTTATGGGTAAAGGGTCGACGGCTGGAGAGATGAATTTAAGGTACAGAGAGTAGGATGGTGTCAGAGGAACAGAGTGTGCGCGTGGGGTAGTAGAAGGAGGTCAGTGAGATCATGTAGGAGGGGGTGAGTTGACTGAGCGCCTAAAAGCTCAGGGTAAGGCGTTTTCATTTGAAGCTGTTTACACACAGACCAAAGTCCCTGATTCTCACATCAGTTGGGCCTTGTAATAATAATAATAATAATAATAATAATGATGGTATTTGTTAAGCGGACTGTGACACAGTGAACCTCTTTCTCTTCTTCAGTAGTAGCCAATGAATCATCATCATCATCAATCGTATTTATTGAGCGCTTACTCTGTGCAGAGCACTGTACTAAGCGCTTGGGAAGTACAAATTGGCAACATATAGAGACAGTCCCTACCCAACAGTGGGCTCACAGTCTAAAAGGGGAAGACAGAGAACCAAACCAAACATACTAACAAAATAAAATAAATAGAATAGATATGTACAAGTAAAATAAATAAATAAATAAATAGAGTAATAAATATGTACAAACATATGCATATATACAGGTGCTGTGGGAATGGCAGAAAAAAAATCCTGTCTGCAAAACTAAGATGGATGGAGGGTAATTGTGTAATTATAGGCCGGGGATCTGAATAATTGTAGGAATTTGGGGTAGGCTTTCACTTTCTAAAAGTTTAGAAAGAAAGGGAGCTTCACCGTTGGATGATTTGGACTTTAACACATTTGGTTTAAGTAAGTCTCTTAAAAAAAAAAATAAAGTGCCCTCCCCTAGAGAGAAAGAATGCACGGTTCATTGGATTTTGGCTTGCTAGGATGGGATAAGAATGGGAAATGTGTTGGAGTTGACGCTAGGCAAAGAATACTCTATCTCTGGGAAATAAAAGTGACTTTTGGAACACTCAAATGGAGATTTGTTGGGTGATTTATTTGCCCAATTTTCTGAAGAGATGGTCTGGGCCTTCCTTAATTCTCCTGGTGGGCAGGGAATGTGTCTGTTATACTGCATTCTCCCAAGAGCGTAGTACAGTCCTCTACACAAAGTAAGCACTCAATAAATACCATTGATTGATTGATGATAGGTTTCACAGTGACATAGGTGTGTTTGGTAAGCGTCTGCCTGTGGAGTCTTGTTCACTTAGCCAGGTTCTCATTCTTATTGTGGGCAGGGAATGTGTCTGTTATATTGTTATATTCTCCCAAATGCTTAGTCCAGTGCTCTGCACACAGTAAGCGCTCAGTAAACACCACCTTTTGATGGTGGGTTTTACAGTGATATAGGTGTGTTTTGTAAGTGTCTGCCCATGGAGTCCGATTCAGCCAGGAGTAATAATAATAATAATAATGGCATTTATTAAGCGCTTACTATGTGCAAAGCACTGTTCGTGCTGCTCCTTTTCCATAAGTTCTGGACAGCATTTTACACTTTTCTCTAGCAGGTTTTCTTCGTTTTTCCATCTCTTCCATGCAGTCATTTCAGTTAGACTCGAAATAGCCGGAAAGAGAAAAAGATTCCCTTTCATAGAGGGTCATTTGGATGTGAGTATTTGGATGTGAAGCTGCGTGGCTTAATGGAAAGAGCACAGGCTTGGGAGTCAGAGGTCATGAGTACTAATCATTCATTCAGTCAGTCATATTTATTGAGCGCTTATTGTGTGCAGAGCACTGTACTAAGCGCTTGGGAAGTACAGTTCAGCAGTCCCGGCTACGCCACTCGCCAGCTGCGTGACTTTGCTCAAGTCGCCTAAACTTCTCTGTACCTCGGTTACCTTATCCCGTCCTAGCCCGCCAGAATCCAAAGAACCGTGTCTCCTTTCTCTCTAGAGGAGGGCACTTTTATTTTTTTTTTTTAAGAGACTTCCATAAACCGAATGTGTTAAAGTCCAAATCATCCAACGGTGAAGCTCCCTTTCTTTCCAAACTTTTAGAAAGTGAAAGCCTACCCCAAATTCATACAACCATTCAGATCCCCGGCCTGTAATCATGCAATTACCCCCCCATTCATCTTAGTTTTGCAGACAGGATTTTTTTTCCTGCCATCTTAATTGGCTTGTACTGAAGAAGAGAAAGAGGTTCACTGTGTCATAATCTCAGCTCTGAAGCTACAAGGCCCAACTGATGTGAGAATCAGGGACTTTGGTGGGTGTCAACAGTTTCGTATGGAAACTCCTTTACCCTGACTGTGAGCCCCCATGGGACAACCTGATAACCTTGTATCTACCCCAGTGCTTAGAACAGGGCTTGGCACATACTAAGCGCTTAACTAATACCATCATCATCATCGTCTCATTTTAGGTTGATGGGGTGTTGCTTCCCTCTCCCCAGTCACTTCCCAATCAAGCGTCATGTACGCTAGGTGTACATAACACCGTGTCCACTACTAATCTCCCACCATTTCTAGGAAGGTGATGAATAGATGGCTGAGCCTCAGTCCAGTCATGGAGACGTCAAGACCGAGAACCTGCGGGAAGGAGTAATGATGATGATAGCATTTCCTAAGCGCCTAGTCTAGGCTAAGTATTGGGCTAATTATTGAGGAAGATAGTCAATGGTATTTATTGAGCGCTTAATGTGTGCAGAGCAATCATCATCATCAATCATATTTATTGAGCGCTTACTGCGTGCAGAGCACTGTACGAAGCGCTTGGGAAGTCCAAGTTGGCAACATATAGAGACAGTCCCTACCCAACAGTAGGGCTCACAGTCTAAAAGGGGGAGACAGAGAACAAAACCAAACATACTAACAAAATAAAATAAATAGAATAGATATGTACTAGTTAAATAAATAGAGTAACAGATATGTACAAACATATATCCATATATACAGGTGCAGTGGGGAAGGGAAGGAGGTAAGATGAGGGGGATGGAGAGGGGGACGAGGGGGAGAGGAAGGGAGAGTACAATATAGCAGTATAACAGACTCATTCCCTTATCCAGCGTGGCTCAGTGGAAAGAGCCCGGACTTTGGAGTCAGAGGTCATGGGTTCAAATCCTGGCTCCGCCAACTGTCAGCTGTGTGACTTTGGGCAAGTCACTTAACTTCTCTGGGACTCAGTTTCCTCATCTGTAAAATGGGGATTAAAACTGTGAGCCCCCTGTGGGACAACCTGATCACTTGTAACCTCCCCAGTGCTTAGAACAGTGCTTTGCACATAGTAAGCACTTAACAAATACCATCATCATCATCATTATTATTATCCTATCAGACACAGCCTCTTTTCCTCATGGGCATCATAATCAAAGGAGGAGGGAGACTTGGACACATGGTTCAGACATGGTCAATAGCAAGTATTGATCACGCTGTGGGAAGGGGTGTGGCTTAGTGGAAAAAGCATGGGTCTGGGGGGGTCAGAGGACCTGAGTTCTAATTCTGGCTCTGCCATTTGTCTGCCTTGTGCCCTTGGACAGGTCACTTCACTTCTCGGTGCCTCAGTTGCATCATCTGTAAAAGGGGGATTAGGACTGTGAGCCCTATGTGGGACGT
This sequence comes from Tachyglossus aculeatus, assembly GCF_015852505.1. Taxonomy (NCBI): domain Eukaryota; kingdom Metazoa; phylum Chordata; class Mammalia; order Monotremata; family Tachyglossidae; genus Tachyglossus; species Tachyglossus aculeatus. Next base: position 28,930,674 of record NC_052072.1, on the reverse strand, counting down.
GGACTGTGTTCATTCAGCCGTATTTATTGAGCGCTTACTGTGTGCAGAGCACTGTACTAAGTGCTTGGAAGGTACAGTTCGGCAACAAATAGAGACAATCCCTACCCAACAATGGGCTCACAGTCTAGAAGTTGGCTTGTATCTACCCCAGAGCTTAGTACAGTGACTGACACATGGTAAGTGCTTAACAAATACCATTTTTAAAAAAGTATCCTGGGAAATTTATTTTAGAGTTCCTCCAGGCCTTATTTTTGTGATATTCATTCATTCAGTCGTATTTATTGAGCGCTTACTGTGTGCAGAGCACTGTACTAAGCGCTTGGGAAGTACAAGTTGGAAACATATAGAAACGGTCCCTACCCAACAGCGGGCTCACAGTCCAGAAATCATTTCAATATTTTGTTTACTTTTTAAAACAGTGGCAGAGCTGCCAAATCATACTTAGTTTTTGCTGCACTCTAACCCCCAGATCTTTTTCTTCTGCTCTTAAGCCACGTGAACCCTTCTCCAGTTTGCTTTTGTGGAATTTGTTTTTCTTCCTTAAGCGAGTCTCTCTTCCTGAGCCCGCAGTACCCTGCTGAAATCATGGTCTGAGGCAGAAATTCAGTGGCTTGATTTGTGTATTCCTCCCAATAGCGTTCCTGTTTGGTTTCATAAATGCGTAAAATAGCAAATCAGAAAGTCACAAATGAAACGTCTGTACTGGGCACGTTAAGGGCTAATAAACTACCAAGCTCACTAGCGGAGCTGGAGGAAGGGGGAATTCGGCTGGGGGTTTCTAGCCGATGATTTATCTGTCAGAGGCCATCACATGAGCTCCTCTGCGGCATCAGTACGCCTTTGATCCTTCTGCACTTAAAGGGTGGCCTCTTGGAGTTAGATTGGGAGGAGTGGAGGGGAATCAGGTGACAGCGATCCACTAGGCAGCGGACCCCAGCCCGGAGCAGAGCTAAAAATGGCAAACGGGCCCCCGCAGTGCTTGCTTGTAAATCCCTTCAAGGCCAAATCCGTCCAGCAGTACAGTCCGCTGTGGTTCACCCAATTACGGGGCTTTCCTCGCAGCCACACGCTCCTCTGAGCAGAAAGATTTCACCTGTAATTAAGCCTCTGGGGGCAAATCCTCTTTATTTCCTGGCTCTTCCCCATTTTCCAGTAGTTGAGAAGGCTAGTGGCAATGTCGGGAGGATCAAAGAACTACAAAAAAACCCCCAAACAGTTGCAGAACACAGCACAGAATACTGGTGGAGCTGACCCGACCTGCTTCTTCCAAGTTCCCTTGTTTTGGGAAGATTCCTGTTGGAGCTTGGCCTGAAAGAGTGTCTGTCCTTAGGAATAATATGTGGGTCGGGAGCGCGGCTGTATCCCTGAGAGATGGTTGGTGTCTGTCATCTGGGCCTCACTGTGGTTTTAGGAGATCGTTTGGACTTGGAATTAAAGCCTTAGTGGAAAGAGCACAGGCCCGGGAGTCAGAGGCCGTGTTGCGTGACCTTGAACAAGTCACAGAACCTCACTCTGCCTCAGTTTCATCATCTTTAAAATGGGGATTCAATACCTGTTTTCCCTCCTACTTACGGTGAACCCCATGTGGCGCAGGGGCTATCTCCAACCATGTTTTCCTGTATCCACCTCAGTGTTTACTACACTGCTTGGCTCATAGTAAGTGCTTGACAAATACCACTTCTATTTATTATCATTATTATTAATAGTAATAATAATAATAAAGAACTCAGTTCTCTTGACTCCAGGTTCATCCCCCCCTGAATTTTCAGTGTGACCTGGATTCATTACTCGAACCTCTCTAGGGGGAGTAAAGTAATTGCTCTTTCTCACGCCCCAAAGTCAGTAAACCACTCCGCAGATAAGTCTGGAAAACTTGCACGTAGTAAGCGCTTCATAAATGCCATCATTATTATTATTATCATCAACCCACAGAAGATGTGTTCCCAACTTGCCCTTTTCCCCTGAAGTACCCGAGCTAGCAAACAAGTATTTCCTTTTTACTTGCCTGATTGATCGTTCCTCTCCAGGGGCGAGAGACTATTTGCAAGATGAGTTGTCAAGAGGAGCGAGATGGTACGGAAACACTCAAATTGTCACGAAGGAAGGTATATTCCAGATTATGGCGCTTTTCTTGCTTTTTTCGCTCTAGGCCAGGGGAGGCCAGTTGCTCGCCAGCCTGGTGCGGCTCATCGTCCCCGCTGTGAGGTCCGAGCTGCGCCGGTTCGTAATTCCCCCCCAACCTGCCGGTTGCAGAGTGCCGCTGATCCTCCAGCCCTTTCCCTCTAGACTGGAAGCTCGTTGTGGACAGGGAATGCGCCCGTTGATTGTTATATTGTCCTCTCCCAAGCGCTCAGTACAGTGCTGTGCACACAGCAAGCGCTCAATAAATACGACAGACTGGCTGATTGCCTGAAGGACTCCATCTCGTTCAGAACTGGAGAAGATGGAGAGTAGACTGCAGCATGGCCCAGTGAACGGAGGACCTGGGTTCCGGTCCCGGCTCCTCCACTTGTCTGCTGTGCGCCCTTGGGCAAGTCACTCAACTTCTCTGTCCCTCAGTCACCTGACCTGTAAAATGAAGATTAAGACCGTGAAAGGCTTTCGCTTTCTACAAGTTTAAAAAGGGAGCTTCACCGTTGGATGATTTGGACTTTAACGCATTTGGTTTAAGTGAGTCTCTTAAACAAAAAAATAAAGTGCCCTCCCCTAGAGAGAAAGGATACACGGGTCAGTGGATTTTGGCTTGCTAGGATGGGATAAGAATGGGAAATGTGTTTGAGTTGACTCTAGGCAAAGAATACTTTATCTCTGGGGAATAAAAGTGACATTTGGAACACTCAAATGGAGATTTACTTGGTGATTTATTTGCCCAAGTGCTCAGTACAGTGCTTTGCACAAGCGCTCAGTAAGTACGATGGACTGCTCGTTGGTGCAGTCCCGGCTTGTGTAATAATAATAATAATAATGGCATTTATTAAGCGCTTACTATGTGCGAAGCACTGTTCTAAGCGCTGGAGAGGTTACAAGGTGATTAGGTTATCCCACGGGGGGCTCACAGTCTTCGTTGACCAGCTTTCTACCCCATGGTGCCACCTTCCCCGGGACGCCCGCTCGCCATGCTGGGAAAAGGAATTGTTTCCGAACCTGCTTTGGGTCTCTGGCAAGTCCGCTCCCAAGACCTGGCCCACCTACCTGCTCCGTATCAACACTAGTTTAAGTGGAATTAATAGAGATCTCTTGCTATTAAGAAACGTCTCTCACTGTGCTTTTTTATGCCCCTTTGGGTTTCATTTTCTCTTGAAAAATGGAAGAAAAAGAAGCGGTGTTTAGCACATCCCTCAGGATGCATTCCACATTAAAGTTGTTGTTTTTCAAAATTGTGTTCCATTGGCTAAGGTGGATTTTATTGGGGTCTGATTGAGTTCATTCCCTTATAGTGGTGATAATAGTAATTATGATAACAATAATAATTGTGGTAGCTGTTCGGCGTTTACTAGGCGCCAGGCATTGTTCTAAGCACTGAGGTAGATCAAAGATAATCGGGTTGGACACAGTCCCTGCCCCAACCGGGGCTCACGGTGTTCACCCCCATTTTACAGATGAGGTAACTGAGCCACAGAGAAGTGAAGTGACTTGCCAAAGGCCACACAGCTGACAGAGAAGCAGTGTGGCTCAGTGGAAAGAGCCCGGGCTTTGGAGTCAGAGGTCCTGGGTTCAAATCCCAGCTCCGCCACTTGCCAGCTGTGTGACTTTGGGTAAGTCACTAGCTTCTCTGTGCCTCAGTTACTTCATCCGTAAAATGGGGATTAAGTCTGTGAGCCCCACGTGGGACAACTTGATTACTTTGTATCTACCCCAGTGGTTAGAACAGTGCTTTGCACATAGTAAGCGCTTAATAAATGCCATCATTATTATTATTATTATAAATGCCATCATTATTATTATTCTTATTTTTAAGTGGCAGAGCCGGGATTAGAACCTAGGTCCTTCTGACTCCCAAGGCAGTACTCTATCCACTAAGCCAAGCTGACAGCGCTGGGATTAATTTCCCCCCAATTGTATAATCCTTCCAATAGCTGTGCAACTCTTCACCAGACCGAAGAAGCAGTGTTCAAAGCAGTAGCAATTTGTTAGCAACAGCAGTGTTTACATCGTAATTCCAGCTCCAGCAGCAGACTGACACTAGCGCTGATATGAATATCAACACTAGTTTAAGTGGAATTAATAGAGATCTCTTGCTATTAAGAAACGCCTGTCACTGTGCTTTCTTTATGCCCCTTTGGGTTTCATTTTCTCTTGAAAAATGGAAGAAAAAGAAGCAGTGTTTGGCACATCCCTCAGGACGCATTCCACATTAAAGTTGTTGTTTTTCAAAATTGCGTTCCATTGGCAAAGGTGGATTTTATTGGGGTCTGATTGAGAAATGACACTGTGGCGAGAACAGTGGGAGCTGGGCCATCATCATCATCATCAATCGTATTTATTGAGCACTTACGGTGTGCAGAGCACTGTACTAAGCGCTTGGAAAGTCCAAGTTGGCAACATCTAGAGACAGTCCCTACCCAACAGTGGGCTCACAGTCGAAAAGAGAGGGCCAGGCTCTGCCCCTCTCTGGATCTCAGTTTCCTTCCTCGAGGTGCAGTCGTGTCTGATACCAATTTATAATTCAGAAAAGAAGCTGTGAAGGTGGGGTCTGTAGAGCTGTAAGAATAATAATGTCTGCTGTATTGTTGTGTTGTGCTCTCCGAAGCGCTTAATACAGTGCTCGCTCTACACACAGTAAATGTTCAATAATTATGATTGATTTTCATGGACCATCATCAATCGTATTTATTGAGCGCTTACTGTGTGAAGAGCACTGTACTAAGCGCTTAATCGATAGATCGATAGAGCGGTAATCTCGTAGCAGTTAGGGGCAAAGTTTCCCCGGTATTGAAACCGGCGTCTAGTTCAGGGGCTCTCGGCTTTCTGGCAGCGGTAAGCATCACACTGTTATAAGCCGAGTGACTGTTTGTCCTAATTGGAGTCATCCCAACACCTTGTGGTGTCCAAGAAATGATCCTCCTCTGGATTTTCTGTTGGACTGCTTTGCCCCAAGAGGGGAGGGGGCTGAAGGATGAGGTTCAAGATGGTCCCCTCAAGCCAAAATGTTTGGCGGGCTTGACTTTTCTTGGGCAGGCTCGGGTTCCGTCTTCGATAACGTTCTCAGAAGGGCATCGCGGACTGTAAAATGGAATAAAACCTGATTTAGACCAGCCATCCCTCTGTTATCTTAGGTGCAAGTGACGGTTTGGGAATGTGACAGGGTGAGGGCCTCCTTCCTGTTTCGTTGGAATAAACTGGGAACGTGCTTCTTTCTCCTACATTTGGCCATCAAGTGACTCTTGATGGTTTAAAAATGGTGGTTTCCTATTCCTCCCCCCACCACCCCCATCTATTTTCCCATTCTTCTTCCTCATTACCCGACTCTTCCCTGTGCTTGATTCTCCCAAGGACCCTTTTATCTTCCCTGTGGGCATTTATCCGAAACTACTGAACAATTTTCCAAGTTTTACCTTCATTAGTTGCAAACACAGTGAGGTTTAGGGGGATCCACACTAAATTCAGAGTATTGCAGTACCAGATAATTTTTTTTGAAATCCAGGGGCATCCCATTTCATCAAAAACTCGTTCTGATTATGAAAATGTGAACATTTTAAGAAGACCAGGAGATTGAGAACATAATTCAAATAACAGTATGTTTTGGGCCTTCAATATGCAGAATCCAGTACAATGTCAGTCATTAAGTCCAGCCAATTTGGATGAAACCAAGTTCAGATAATAGAATTGGGAATAATAATAATAATAATAACTCTAGTGGTATTTGTTAAGTGTTTTCTAATAACTCTAGTGGTATTTAAGTGTTTTCTATGTGCCAAGCGCTGCAGTAGAGACCATACAGTCAGATGAGACACGGTCCCTTTCCCAAATAAGGCTTACCGTCTAAGGGGGAAGGAGAACAGGCATTTAATCCCCATTTTACAGAGGAGGAAACCGAGGCCCAGACAAGTGACTTGCCCAAGGCCACAAAGCAAGCAAGTGGTGAAGCAAGGATTGGAATCCAGGCCTCCTGACTCCAATTCTTGTGCTCTTTTCACCGGCCATGGTATTTCTTCTAACTAACCCAGGCAGGCTAATGCCCAACCTCCCTCGGTAAATCCAAATTTTCCTTTCCACTTTTCTGAACTAGGCTTTATTTGGATATCTCATTCAGATTACAGTGTTCATGCTTTAGGGGCTACTTTCATTCAGCCGTATTTATTGAGCGCTTACTGTGTGCAGAGCACTGTACTAAGCGCTTGGGAAGTACAAGTTGGCAAGACTTCATTCTTGACCCACGATGCAGCTGAAATGAGACCCAGTAGAAGCTTCCGAATTGGTTGGAGAGAAGGGAAGCATCGTGGCCTCTTGGACAGAGCACGGGCCTGGGAGAATTGGGAATTCTCCCAATTGAATTGTGACAGAGAACTGGCTCTGCCACATGTCTGCTATGTCAAGTGCTTAGTACAGTGCTCTGCACACAGTAAGCGCTCAATAAATATGATTGATGATGATGATGATCTTGGGCGAGTGACTTCACTTCCCTGTGCCTCAGTTCCTTCATCTGTAAAATGAGGATAAAGACCATGAGCCTCATGTGAGACGGGGACTTTGTCCAGCCAGACTAGCTTGTATCTACCCCAGCGCTTAGTACAGTGCCTGACACATCAGCTCACTGCACCTCAGGCTCGTCTACCTCACCATGGACCCCTCATCCACGTCCTGCCTCTGGCCTGTAATGCCCTCCCTCTTCAAATCCGACAGACAATTACTCTTCCCGCTTTCAAAGCCTTATTGAAGGCCCATCTCCTCTAAAAGGCCTTCCCTGACTAAACTCCCACTTTTCCTCTTCTCCTATTCCCTTCTACGTCGTCCTGACTTACTTCCTTTGTTCTTCCCCCCATCACAGCCCCGCAGCACTTACGTATATATCTGTAATTTATTTTATATTAATGTCTGTCTCTCCCACTGTAGACTGTAAACTCGTTGTGGGCAGGGAATTTATAATAATAATAATAATAATAATGATGGCATTTATTAAGCACTTACTACGTGCAAAGCACTGTTCTACATGCTGGGGAGGTTACAAGATGATCAGCTGTCCCACGGGGGGCTTACAATCTTAATCCCCATTTTACAGGTGAGGGAACTGAGGCACAGAGAAGTGAAGTGACTTGCTCAAAGTCACACAGCTGACAATTGGTAGAGCCGGGATTCGAACCCATGAATTCTGACTCCAAAGCCCGGGCTCTTTCCACTGAGCCACGCTGCTTCATTATTGGTTCCACTGAGCCACCCTGTTCATTATTGTATTGTACTCTCCGAAGTGCTTAGTACATTGTCCTGCACACATTAACCACTCAATAAATACAATTGAATAAATGAATGAAGTGCTTAACATGTTCAATAGTCATAGTGATGATATTAATCAATCAATCAATTGTATTTATTGAGCGCTTACTGTGTGCAGAGCACTGTACTAAGCGCTTGGGAAGTACAAGTTGGCAACATATAGAGACAGTCCCTACCCAACAGTGGGCTCACAGTCTAAAAAGTGGGCTCACAGTCTAAAAATGCCAGTCACCTCCCTGTGATCCACAGTAATGGAGGTAAAGAGGCGGCGTGGAAAACACAAAACCTCTAATGATACACATTAAGTTGGCTTGGGCCCCATCTTGCCCGCCAGGTCAAGTTGTCCACAGGACCTGTTTGGACAGTGTGGAGAGGTGTCACTTGATGCTGTCTCTGGCTAATAATAATAATAATAATTATAATAGTGGCATTTATTAAGCGTTTACTATGTGCAAAGCACTGTTCTAAGCGCTGGGAAGGTTACAAGGTGATCAGGTTGTCCCACAGGGGGCTCACAGTCCTCTTCCCCATTTTACAGATGAGGTAACTGAGGCACAGAGAAGTTGTGACGTGCCCAAAGTCACACAGCTGACATGGGCAGAGCTGGGATTTGAACCCATGACCTCTGACTCCAAAGCCTGGGCTCTTTCTACTGAGCCACGCTGCGGCTAATAGCACGTCTAGGAGCGATACACCCCATCAGTGGACCAAAATTTAGAAAACTGTTGCATAGTACATCCCTAGTTGTCCGACATAGGACTGGTAATAGCAGCCGCATAGTAAGGGGGGGGGAAACTGAGGTGAAGAATGGTGATTGGTTTATCCTTAGCCACGTAGAATTAGGACTAGAAACCCCTGCGTCAGTGCCTCTAACTCAGGCATTCTGCCCGTTAAGATCTTCCTCCTTTCCAGGATCACACTTGGCCGGTTTCATTCTACCGTTGGCTAGATCATCATCATCATCATCCATCGTATTTATTGAGCGCTTACTGTGTGCAGAGCAGTGTACTAAGCGCTTGGGAAGTACAAGTTGGCAACATATAGAGACAGGCCCTACCCAACAGCGGGCTCACAGTCTTCACAGTGGAGAGAAGAGATACTCAGGGCTCTGACTGGATCATGGTGGTGGAGTGGGACCATCTTCATTTCCATCTTGAGATTTTACTTCCGCCACATTGAAATCATATTTGAGGCCTGATTTGTCTTTTACCGTGACTTTCTCTCTGGCTCTCTCTCTCTCTCTCAAGTGCTCAGAGGATGAGGTTGGGGCGTGGGTGGCGCTTGGACGGGCTCGTAGTGGCCTTTGCCTTTTAATCAATCAATCGTATTTATTGAGCGCTTACTGTGTGCAGAGCACTGTACTAAGCGCTTGGGAAGTACAAGTTGGCAACATATAGAGACAGTCCCTACCCAACAGCGGGCTCACAGTCTTTACAGTGGAGAGAAGAGATACTCAGGGCTCTGACTGGATCATGGTGGTGGAGTGGGACCATCTTCATTTCCATCTTGAGATTTTACTTCTGCCACATTGAAATCATATTTGAGGCCTGATTTGTCTTTTACCGTGACTTTCTCTCTGGCTCTCTCTCTCTCTCTCTCTCTCAAGTGCTCAGAGGATGAGGTTGGGGCGTGGGTGGCGCTTGGATGGGCTGGTAATGGCCTTTGCCTTTTAAAGAATAGAAGGTCTCCCAGGAGAAATGGCTCCAGGATTTCAGAGGCTAAAAATACGGCAGGGTTTAAACTCCTCGGCCTTTGGAGAGGTTGGGCTGTTGAGTGCCGCCGTTATGAATAGCTGCCTCCAGCGTCTCAGGTTTGCACAGAAGTGATGCAGTCTGCTTTGTCAGGAGCATTACGGGGCTGTTGAGAGCAGCTGGGGGGGAAACTGGATTCTAATTGAATTACGAGAAGTGGAATTTGGTTGGAAGATGAGTGGCTCAATACGCAAGATTGACATTTCACTTGATTGAAGATTGACCTGTACGATAGCCTTGCGAAAGACTTACTCGCCCACAAACATTTTAACCAGCCTGTCCTTCCTCAGGGGATACGTGGAGAATAAAAAAGCAGTGAAGCCAGCATTTTTAGCCACACTCCTGATGCAGATGGTCACTCACCTTCGGCGAGTAGCTATTTGCAGAGGTGAAATAAAGGAATATGAAACTAATGTTCTGAGAATACAAATACTATATGATGGAAATAAAATGCCATCTTGGATCTAGTTATTCTTTTGTTTGATTCTGGAACTTTTGCCTTAAAATGGGAGAAAAGAAAAGTGGGGTTTGGGGGGGTTTTTGAATGAGAAGCAGCATGGCTTTAGTGGAAAGTTCCCAGGCTTGGGAGTCATAGGAGGCAGGTTCTAATTCTGGCTCCGCCACTTGCTCGCCCAAGGTCACACAGCAGACCACTTAACTTGTCTGTGCCTCAGTTACCTCAACTGGAAAATGGGGATTAAGACTGTGAGCCCCACATGGGGCAATCTGATCACCTTGTATCTACTCTAGCACTTAGAACAGTGCTTGGCACATAGTAAGTGCTTAACAAACACCATAATTTTTATTATTATTATTAATGATTAAATCCCTGACTTACCTCTTTCTCTCACTGAGATATCATCTTCTTCCAGAAGGGAAGACTTGACCGTCCATAGACTGGAATCATTATCTGGGGATGGTGACCAGCTCTTCTAACTCTCCAGTGAGGATCGAGGTTGCAGCAAGAGGGATTTAGGTTAGCGCTAAAGAGGAATTCGACAATATGACCTAAGTTGTAAAACTTAGGGGGATTGAATAGCTTCTGGAGGGTCAAGGCTCTGTGATCTGTTTTGGGTTAGAAAGGTCCATCTTCCCAAACCCAGCTTACCACATAGTGACGATCCAAGGTGATCTCCTAGGAAACCCCAACCGCCTGTTCATTTTTTCATAGTGATTTGTGCCCCGAGGGACGGTGGAGGGTTGTACATACCCTGGTTTATTTCTGCTAGCATGTTCCCAGTGGCGCATTGCCGACAGAAGACGTTATCTTGAGGAGGTCTTAATTAGATCTTAGCCTCTAGCCGGTGACAGGAAATGATGTATGGCCTCTAATGTTGCTTCCCCCGCTCTAATTTGGTAGAGGGGACTATCAAGGAGTTACCTTTTAAGCATGGGGGAAAAAAATCCAGTATCAGATCCCATTTTAGTCATCAGAGTATATGGTCTTGATTATTACAAATGCTCCTCGACTCTTTTGCAAGCTCTGAAGCCTCAGGGACTAAATGGAGCCCTGGGGACGGTGAGATTCCTGGTCCAGACACCTGCCTCCCTAGGCTGGCTTCCCTAAGGAGAGCCCATTGCCTAGTAAAAAATCAGAAGAGAATGAAGCTTCATTTTTTTTAAATTGTATTTGTTAAGCGCTTACTACATGCCAGGCACTGTTCTAAATTCTGGGGTAGATCCAAGGTAATCAGGTTGGACACAGTCCCTGTCCCCCATAGAGACCACAGTCTTAATCCCAATTTTATAGATGAGGTAACTGAGGCCCAGGGAAGTGGAGTGACTTGCCCACGGTCACACAGCAGACAAGTGGCGGAGGCGGAATTAGAACCCAGATCCTTCTGACTCCCGGGCTTATGCTCTAACTACAAGACACCACTTCAGTATTTATCTGGAAAAGCTTAGGGTGAAGACCTCCTTTCCTGTGACTTGTAGTCAATTCTTCTGAACTGATTCTTGGGCCTGAAACCTCTGGTAATTAAATGCCATTTTTTATTCCCGTTAGACTTGCAGTATCTTGACAAAGCCCAATTGAAAATTTGGGATGCATTAAATTTTGTTTAGGATCTTTTCAAAGTAAATCCACTTCCAAATGCTGCAGGTTTCTTGGACTAAGGTTTGAAGAGACAACTGAGAAAACTTTCAGCAGATGAAGTTAGAAGCGGACGAAGGACGGTCCTAGTTGTTTTCCTTCTCTTGCAGGACCAAACAAGAGAAACTTGGCTTCAGTTACAGTGGGAAGGATTTAGAGCGGATGCCGGAAAGGATTTCTGGGATTGAGAGTTACTAAAATAGTTTACTGAAGGAGGATGTATAATCTCTCACCTGGGCAGTTGGTGGAAAGCGGGGAGACCTCCATTTGGCAAGGAGAGTGTAGATAAGCTTAGAGTTTAGATAAAGCTCTGGATAACTAAAAGAATGAAAATTTATTCTGGATCAGTGGTAAGCATAGATGGAGGATTTAGGGGTGTGCACACCAAGTTCTAGGTGCCATGTATCCCCCAAGAAATGGCCATGTAAATATACACATATTTTATATCTATATATAATTATATATATTACTGTTTAACAGGCTTTTAAATAAATGAAGTTTCACTCACCACAAAAATGGAAGTCTTCCTTCCTCCCTCCTGGAAATCTTTGTTATTATAATGAACAAAATGAATCTTTTTATGGACTTGGTAGGTATACTTTCCCTTCTCAGGGGAAGGGAGACTGGCTATTTCCAAGACTTCTCTAAAGTTTCCTTGTCTCCGTCCCGGGCTGCCCTGTTAAGAAATACCTTGAGGATTTTATCACTTTACTTCCTTGAAAAATTGGGGAAGGCTAGACCCCCCAGCTCTCCTATAAATGGGACCTGCGTCTGAGGGAGCCCCTCCGGTCGCCCCCCAAACTCTGCAGCCACCCCCACCTAGCCCCCTTCCGCCGGGAAGCAGGCCTGCGAGTCAGGGGGTCATGGGTTCTATTTATTTATCTACTTTATCTACTCTATTTATTTATTTATTTATTTTACTTGTACATATCTATTCTATTTATTTTATTTTGTTAGTATGTTTGGTTTTGTTCTCTGTCTCCCCCTTTTAGACTGTGAGCCCAGTGTTGGGTAGGGACTGTCTCTAGATGTTGCCAATTTGTACTTCCCAAGCGCTTAGTACAGTGCTCTGCACATAGTAAGCGCTCAATAAATACGATTGATGATGATGATGATGATGTAGAACTGCGTGTTGGGGCACTTATGCCCTGTGTACGCACCACCTTTTCTCCCCAACATTGCATTTTCAGGCCGGCGGATGCTGCCATCACCTCTAATCCAAAACGTGTGATGAAGCACACTGTGGGGTAGAATTGAGTGGGCACTAACGAGAAGCCATCTCTGGACTCGGGCATCTCAGAGCCTTCAGCTTTGGTCGGAAACCTTCCTGAAATGTTCCCGATGCCCAGGGGGCAGGTCATTGCCTTTTTCATCCAAAAAGAAACTCTGCTCCCGCTCAGCTCCTGCTCCGCGATTGCGACTCTCCATTCACTCGCGGTCCATTTCCGGACACTCACCATCCGACCGGGGCTATTTATACTTTGGTGGGACTCTTTAGGGCATGGTCCAGAGACAGAGGCCACCTTGCCTAGGCAGTGTGTGAGAAAGGACTGTCTGCAAGACTTTCTCCAAACAATGAAATTCTCCAATGCCCTGCTATGGGACAAGGAAGATTCAGATGCTGGTGGTATCAAGTATTTCTTTGCATCAGATATTTGAGACATCTATAAGACTGTGTTGAAAATACAATTGAGACTTTTTCCTCTTGGCTGGGTCATCACAACACTGTGTTAGGAAATATTTGGACAGTGTTAACAGCCATTGGAAAACGTTTAGTACATATTTACTATTTTTATTTTGTTAATGATGTGCATCTAGCTTTAATTCTATTTGTTCTGACGATTTTGACACCTGTCTACATGTTTTGTTTTGTTGTCTGTCTCCCCCTTCTAGACTGTGAGCCCGCTGTTGGGTAGGAACCGTCTCTATATGTTGCCGACTTATGCTTCCCAAGCGCTTAGTACAGTGCTCTGCACACAGTAAGCGCTCAATAAATGCGATTGCATGAATGAATGAATGAAAGAGGAGGGACAGAGAAAACCTGGTGACATCACTCATTAATACTGTTGTTAAATGGTGGAATATTGGGTGCGTTCTCCCTTTTTGGATGCCGGTAGCCCAGGGAAGTTTCTCCGGTTCAGACCACCTTTGATTTTACCCGAACCTTAAATCAAAGCTCCGAGTTGTCGGTCCTGGGAGGCAGCCCAGGGATTTGTGTATATTTATATACATACACCTGTATATACATATATATACATGTATATATACGTGTATGTATACATATACATACATATACATATGTATGTATATGTATACATACACGTATATATACATGTATATATGTTTATACATATGCATGTATTTATACATATATATATGTATATATGTTTGTACATATTTATTACTCTATTTATTTTACCTGTACATATCTATTCTATTTATTTTATTTTGTTAGTATGTTTGGTTTTGTTCTCTGTCTCCCCCTTTTAGACTGTGAGCCCACTGTTGGGTAGGGACTGTCTCTATATGTTGCCAACTTGTATTTCCCAAGCGCTTAGTACAGTGCTCTGCACACAGTAAGCGCTCAATAAATACGATTGATTGATTGATTGATTGATTTGGTGCAGATTCCCTGGGAATTGCTGCAGTCAGTTACACAGCGTCAACACTTACCCATTCCAAAGGAGCATGGAACGGAACATTTTGATAATAATAATAATAATAATAACAACAACAATAATAATAATAACATTTGATCCACTCATTGGCGCGCCCGCCCTTTCGGCGTCCGGGCAGGTGAAGCGATAATAAACAACGAGTCTGGAAGGGCATCTGAAGAGCCCTTTTCACATAGTGCTGCCTGACCCTCCCTCCTGTTAATTGACTCGCTTTATCCGATCAATCAGTCATATTGAGCGCTTACTGTGTGTAAGTGTCTGGGAGAGTATAATATGACAATATAACAGACACATCCCCTGCCCACAGCTAGCTTACGATTTAGAGCTTACAGTCCACTGGGAACTCCCTGACACAACTGAGTCTAGGGCCAGACAACGGGATATTTTTCTCCGTTTGATTTGGGCTCCTGTACTCCATCATCAGTGGTACTTATTGAGTGGCTACCGTGTGTAGAGCACTGTGCTGAGTGCTATTCTTTATTTAAGTTGATGTGTGATATGTTTCGAGTAGCAGTGGGCTAGGAGCTGTATGAAACCTTTCCGATACAATCTCTGCCTTGTAGCTTACTTCTGAGGTGCCCCGACATAGGTGCATTTTGCAGATGCAAATATTACACCAACCTGTATCCCATTAAGTGGTTAATGTTATCATTAAGCCCCTGCTGCTTGCCTTCCCATCCCCAATCACACATTTATTGAGCACCAAAAGTATGCACAGCACTGTCCTAGGATTATGGGGTTACAAGAACAAGAGGCTACCAAGTCCCTACCCTCAACAAGTTCTTAATCTAATGGGGAAGACAGCTGATAAACTCGTATCCACTAATTCTCTTGTATTCAATTCATTGAAGTCATTCAGTCGTATGTATTGAGTGCCGACTTTGTGCAGAGCACTGTACTAAGTGCTGTGCACATTGTAGGGGCTCACTAAATCCCATTGCTTGATAATAAAATCAGATCTGATCTGTCTTTAATTTTTGAAGGTAACAAGCTCAATCTAATGGGGAAGACAGCTGATTAACTTGTATCCACTAATTCCTTTGTATTGTATTCATTCATTGAAGTCATTCAATCGTATGTATTGAGCGCTGACTTTGTGCAGAGCACTATACTAAGTGCTTGGAACAATGAACAGATAGATTTCCAGCCCAGAATTGTACTCTCCCAAGCATTTAGTACAGTGCTGTGCACATTGTAGGGGCTCACTAAATCCCATTGATTGATAATAAAATCAGATCTGATCTGTCTTTAATTTTTGAAGGTAACAAACTCTCAATCTAATGGGGAAGACAGCTGATTAACTCGTATCCACTAATTCCTTTGTATTGTATTCATTCATTGAAGTCATTCAATCATATGTATTGAGCGCTGACTTTGTGCAGAGCACTATACTAAGTGCTTGGGGAAGTACAATAGAACAATGAACAGATAGATTTCCAGCCCAGAATTGTACTCTCCCAAGCATTTAGTACAGTGCTGTGCACATTGTAGGGGCTCACTAAATCCCATTGATTGATAATAAAATCAGATCTGATCTGTCTTTAATTTTTGAAGGTAACAAGCGCTTAATCTAATGGGGAAGACAGCTGATACACTCGTATCCACTAATTCTCTTGTATTCAGTTCATTGAAGTCATTCAATCATATGTATTGAGCGCTGACTTTGTGCCAAGCACTATACTAAGTGCTTGGGGAAGTACAATAGAACAATAAACAGATAGATTTCCTGTCCAGAATTGTACTCTCCCAAGCATTTAGTACAGTGCCATGCACATTGTAGGGGCTCACTAAATCCCATTGACTGATGATAAAATCGGATCTGATCTGGCTTTAATTTTTGAAGGTAACAAGCTCTTAATCTAATGGGGAAGACAGCTGATAAACTCGTATCCACTAATTCTCTTGTATTCAGTTCATTGAAGTCATTCAGTTGTATGTATTGAGCGCTGACTTTGTGCAGAGCACTATACTAAGTGCTTGGGGAAGTACAACAGAACAATGAACAGATAGATTTCCTGTCCAGAATTGTACTCTCCCAAGCATTTAGTACAGTGCTGTGCACATTGTAGGGGCTCACTAAATCCCATTGATTGATAATAAAATCAGATCTAATCTGTCTTTAATTTTTGAAGGTAACTGACTGAAGGGGCCACCCCGTCCGTGCACGTAGTTGTGGCTGAAAAGGCCAGTACACACCTGACATTAATATAAACTGTAAACAAGGTGCCAGCTCCTTGCAGTGCCGATATGTTTGCCCCCATCCAGGCCTGTCCTGTTTTTGAGATCGCCTCTTGATATTTCCATCTTGTAGCCTGACTAGGAAGATTCTGGGTAGGACCTTGCCAGCAGCAAGATGTCTCAGTCACTTCCTCAGTCGTTCTGGAGGTGATTACGATGGTGTCTGAAATCTTGGGGTATTTTTCAGGCGATCACTATAATTTATTGCACACTTACTGGGTGCAGAGCACTGTCTCGAGTGCTTGGGAGCGTGCAGTAAAATTGGATTGGGTATTCCATATGTTGAGGGAGAGCTGGTGAAGGTGTCTGAACTAGGTTCAGGGCAGGACTCATAGTTGCCAGTCTGTTGTATTCTCCCAAGGGGTGAGGACAGTGAGCCCACTGTTGGGTAGGGACTGTCTCTATATGTTGCCAAATTGTACTTCCCAAGTGCTTAGTACAGTGCTCTGCACACAGTAAGCGCTCAATAAATACGATTGATGATGATGATTGCTCTGCCACATGTCTGCTCTGTGACCTGGGGAAATTCACTTCACTTCTCTGTGCCTCGGTTGCCTTACCTGCAAATTGGGGATTAAGACCGGTAGCCCCTGTGGGACAGGGACCGTGGCCAACCCGATTTGCTTATATCCACCTCAGTGCTTAGTACAGTGCCTGGCACATAGTAAGCGTTTACGAAATACTACAGTTAACATTTTACAGTCTTTCATGCTGTCATCAGAAGGGGTACCAACCTCTCTTTCATCTGACTTCACTGGGGCCAGAGCATATCCCTGTGAGCCCACTGTTGGGTAGGGACTGTCTCTATATGTTGCCAGTTTGTACTTCCCAAGCGCTTATTACAGTGCTCTGCACATAGTAAGGGCTCAATAAATACGATTGATGATGATGATTGCTCTGCCACATGTCTGCTCTGTGACCTGGGGAAATTCACTTCACTTCTCTGTGCCTCGGTTGCCTTACCTGCAAATTGGGGATTAAGACCTGTAGCCCCTGTGGGACAGGGACTGTGTCCAACCCGATTTGCTTATATCCACGCCGATGCTTAGTACAGTGCCTGGCACATAGTAAGCGTTTACGAAATGCTACAGTTAACATTTTGCAGTCTTTCATGCTGTCATCAGAAGGGATACCAACCTCTCTTTCATCAGACTTCACTGGGGCCAGAGCCTATTCCTGCTTAAAATACGTGATAAGCAGCCCTCTTGTAAACTGATGGTAACATTGAAAGGAAGGTGTATTTCTCATGGAGTCTGCTCTGTAATTTAGATCTGTAATTCATTTATGTGTGTATTTATTTATGTTAATGTTTGTCTCCCCCTCTAGACTGTGAGCTCGTTGCGGGCAGGAATGTGTCCGTTTGCTGTTATAGCGTACTCTCCCCAGTGCTCAGCACAGTGCTTTGCACACAGTAAACTCTTGATAAATATGATTGAATGCTCCATAGTAAGTCTGGAGAAGGAGTTCGGATAGCCACTCTGAGGGCTGGGCGGTATGAGGAGGAAGAGGATGATTTAGGCCGCCCGTGAACTGAGGAATCTTATTTTTTCCTTTGGGCATGAGAAGTTTGTTCAGTCAGAGCTCCATTATGGAAGAGGTAGGATTTCTGGCTTACTGCTGGTGGGTGGAGTTAGAGCTGGCTAAATTTGGGGAATTACATATGAGTTTCTGTGTGGTTCTGTTACCCCAGGGTTCGACGTACCTCTCCCGCCCATTTCTGGTGTGTGGTATTTATTGTAGTATTTGTTAAGCACTTACTATGTGCCAGGCACTGTACTAAGCGTTATGGTAGATCCAAGATAATGGGTTTGGACATAGTCCGTAGGCAGTTGAGAGATGACGGCTATCATTATCCTCACCCTGCTCGCCACTGCCATCACCACCACAAGAATTCATAAAATGCCCACTGTGTGCAGAGTCCCGGGAAAGTTCCAATAAATCCTCAGAGCCGTGACCCTGGCCTTCAAGGCCGTAGCATTAAAAGCGGGAGAAACATTCAGATTTCTTGAACGGCGAAAGGCTAACGCGAACAATAACACCGAGAGAAGAAACACGTCTCAAGTAGTTTTTCGGATTTCTCATGACCGCCTTGATACTCTCTCTCTCAGCTCTTCCAATTTCTCACAATGTGCTATTGTTGATGCTCTCGGAGCAGTGAAGAAATCTTTTAAATGCTTGAACCTTCTGTGACCTAAACTGGAGCAAATTCAGGTCTTCCGATCCAGGACTAAGTGACCCGAGGCTGAGTTTAGACGGAGAGCTTGAAAGAAGGGAAAAATTTACCAAAAGGGCCAGGAAAAAAAGAAATCCTCTGCTGTGGTATCGTGTCCTGTTGTCATTTCACAAACACGAGAAGCAGAGTGCCCCGGTGGAAAGAGCACGGACCTGGGTTTTTATTCTGACTCTGCTGTCCCTTTCCTGCTGTGGGACCCTGGGCAAGTCAGTTCACGTCTCGGTGCCTCCATTTCCTCATCTATAAAATGGGGATTCAATGCCTATTTTCCCCTCCTACTTAGGCCGTGAGCCCCCTGAGGGACAGGCAGGTGTGTTTGGCCTAATTTCCTCGATCTCAACCCAGTGCTTACTTAGTACAGTGCTTGGGACATAGTAAGTGCGTAGCAAATACCATTATTATTATCAATCAGTCATTAGTACTCCCGCCCTTACCGCTACGACTGTATATATGACAGCACCTGTATATATGCATATATGTTTGTACATATTTTTTTTACTCTATTTTATTTGTACATATCTATTCTATTTTATTTTGTTAGTATGTTTGGTTTTGTTCTCTGTCTCCCCCTTTTAGACTGTGAGCCCACTGCTGGGTAGGGACTGTCTCTATATGCCAATTTGTACTCTCCCAAGCTCTTCGTACAGTGCTCTGCACATAGTAAGCGCTCAATAAATACGATTGATGATGATTGGTATTTATTGAGCTAATAATGTGTCTAGAGCACTGAACTAAGAGTTTGAGAAAGTACAACGCAATTGAGTTAGTAGACAAAAGAGCACGGGCCTTGACGTCCGAGGAACTGGGTTCTAAACCCGGCTCCGCCACTTGCCAGCTGTGTGTGACTTTGGACAAGTCGCTTCATTTCTCTGTGCCTCAGTACCCCCATCTGCACAATGGGCCAGTGCTCCCTCCTACTTAGACTGTGAGCCCCACGTGGGACTTAGCGCAGTGCTTGGCACATAGTGTGTAACAAATACAGCTATTATTGTTCTAGAACTTACTGTATTCTGGCGGGGAGACGTTATCACTATTAAGGCTAAGACTTCTTCAGGATTGCCCTGATTCCTGGCAAATTCCAATCCAGGTCCTCCTTGGCTCTATTCCCTGGCTCCCCTTTGGGTAGATTAAGATGGCAGCGGGAAAAAGATGGGGTGGCGGGGTGGGGGGAGGGGAGGAGGGAGGCAAGTAGCCCAAGATGTTATCTAGGTAGCCCATTAAAGCACTCTTACCCCGACGGACACTTGTTGAATCCTTTACATCCCTCTCTGACTGTACTGCTTGCCTCCCTGTGGGCCTTACCCCAGGATAAAATTTCACCGAAACACTAGCCGAGCTCTATCCAGGTCTTTTTTGCTCTACGTATTTTCTCCTCTTCACCTTTGCTTTGGAAATCCCATTTCGCATTGAGATTCTCTTTTACGAATTATTATTATTATTTTTTAAATTAGGTCTTTGGTTTCCCTACCCATGCTGCTGACTTCTGTAAGTGCTGTGCTTTTGTGCAAATGGAGGTGAAAGGTTTGGGGGAAATCTGATGGATTGGAGCAGTGAACTACTCGAAATCAAGCCTCTTTTCCTGTGGCTTGAGGCCATCCAAGCAAGAGGTCCGGGTGTCAGTTTCAGCAGAGAAACCCCAGAATCGGAATGTAGATTTTGATCCCGTTTGCATTCTCCTGCAGTTGGGAAAGACGTTAACATTTTCTTCCTAGCAGTGAAACTGCCCATAAATTTTAATGAGGGTTAATCGGTGGGAATTTTCATTTCCCCATAATTATAATTCATTATTAAGCAAAGTAATCAAGGACTTTGTTAATCCCGTATTAAGTGCTGGGGTAGATAGAGTCTTTTCAGAAACAATCCTTGCTCAACACAGGCCACATCAATCAATCAATCGTATTTGTTGAGCGCTTACTGTGTGCAGAGCACTGTACTGAGCGCTTGGGAAGTGCAAGTTGGCAACATATAGAGACGGTCCCTCCCCAACAGTGGGCTCACAGTCTAAGGGGGCGAGAGAAAAGATTTTGAATCAGATTTTACGGAAGAAGAAACTGAAAAGAGAAATGACTCCCCCTTTTAGACTGTGAGCCCACTGTTGGGTAAGGACTGTCTCTATATGTTGCCAACTTGTACTTCCCAAGCGCTTAGTCCAGTGCTCTGCACACAGTAAGCGCTCAATAAATATGATTGATTGATTGATTGATTTCCCAAGAACCTGAAGCGCTCACATTGAACACTGAAGATCTCACTTTGCCTCAGAAATCCCTCACCTCCTGTGAGGTGTGGGGTTATTAGAGAAGGAGCAAAACCTAGTAGATTGAACACAGGCCTGGGAGTTAGAAAGTCATGGGTTCCAGTGCCGGTTCTGCCACAAGTCTGCTGTGGGACTTCGGACAAGTCACTTCACTTCTCTGGGCCTCAGTTCTCTCATCTGTAAAATGGGGATTGAGACGCTGAGCCCCAAGTGGGACAGAGACTGCGTCCAACCCGATTTGCTTGTATCCACCCCTACGCTTAGTTCAGCGCTTAGAACAGTGCTTGGCACAAAGTAAACACTTAACAAATACCATAAATATTATTCTTGCAGTGTTTGGCACATAGAATGCGGTAAACAGATACCACAGTCGTTAATATTGTTACTACCCATTTTACTACCCATTTTATCGATGAGGAAACTGGCACAGAGTGGTGAAATACCCACGTTGACCCTTTGGCAGAAGCTATCCAGGTGAAGAAGAGTACTGAACAATCAATCAGTGCATTTGCTCCGTGAAGATAGTGCTAACATGAATTCAGGCCAGAAAATCCACTTCGAGGACTGACTCATCCATTGGGTTGTTTACATGGAACAAATTACTCAGCCCCGTAGACCGTCCCGTTACAGACCCTAAGCTCCTTTCATTCATTCATTCAATCGTATTTTTTGAGCGCTTACTGTGTGCAGAGCACTGTACTAAGCGCTTGGGAAGTGCAAGTCGGCATCATATAGAGACGGTCCCTACCCAGCAACGGGCTCACAGTCTAGAAGGGGGAGACAGACAACAGAACATGTAGACAGGTGTCAAAATCGTCAGAAATAGAATTATAGCTATATGCACACTATTAACAAAATAAATAGAATAGTAAATACATACAAGTAAAATAGAGTAATAAATCTGTACAAATATATACAAGTGCTGTGGGGAGGGGAAGGAGGTAGGGCGGGGGGATGGGGAGGAGGAGAGAAAAGGGGGGCTCAGTCTGGGAAAGCTTCCTAGAGGAGGTGAGCTCTCAGATGGGCTTTGAAGGGAGGAAGAGAGCTAGCTTGGCAGATGTGGGGAGGGAGGGCATTCCAGGCCAGGGGAAGGACATGGGCCGGGGGTCGATGGCAGGACAGGCGAGAATGAGGCCCAGTGAGGAGGTGAGCGGCAGAGGAGCGGAGGGTGCGGGCTGGGCTGGAGAAGGACAGAAGGGAGGTGAGGTAGGAGGGGGTGAGGGGTTGGACAGCCTTGAAACCGAGGGTGAGGAGTTTTTGCCTGATGCGTAGGTTGATTGGTAGCCACTGGAGGTTTTTGAGGAGGGGAGTAACATGCCCAGAGCATTTCTGCACAAAGATGATCCGGGCAGCAGAGTGAAGTATAGACTGAAGTGGGGAGAGACAGGAGGATGGGAGATCAGAGAGGAGGCTGATGCAGTAATCCAGCCAGGATAGGATGAGAGATTGAACCAGCAGGGTAGTGGTTTGGATCCTTGTGGGCAGGAAGCGTGTCTACCAGTTCTGTTGTATTATAGTCCCCCAAGCACTCAGTACGGTGTTCCGCCCAAAGTAAGTGTTCAGTAAATACGATGGGTCGATCGATGGGTTGATTCAACAATGAGCCAAGCGCCCCTCCAAAACTAGAAGTTGGGTCTTCGATTCCAACTCGACAGCCTGTCTGTAGGACCTCGCCGCCTCGCTGCTGTCCAAACTCCCTGCCCCGCCGGCGGCCTCTTCCTGAGTTGTACAGCTGCTCCAGTTTGAGGTCTATAAATACACCAGCAAAGTGGATGGAAAGAGCAAGGTAACACGCACCCTTTTCCATACCCTTCAGCACCTTTGCGGTCATGTTGAAAATCCTCTGGCCTCGACGACCCCCTCCTAATCCCCGTCACCCTCCTGGCTCTGTATTGCTTGCCTGGCCGCTTGGGTTTCATCGCAGATAAACATCCCCCCCCTTCACTGGGGGTGGGGATCTTTCCAGTATCTTCTCCCTGCTGGTAGGAGCAGTGTTGCTTTCCCTGAGCCAAAGGAACGAGACTTTGGCTTCCTGGAAAAAAATCTTGAAACCCCTTCCAGATGTGCCGTGTTTTTGACCCGCCGGTCCTTCAGAGTGGAGCTATTTCTGGTAAATACGCGGCACCCCTTTCTCTTTATTCAGTGGTGGCAGCGGACCTTGCCTCTGAGTAATAAAGGTTCAAAGGGCCTTAAATTCAAGAGAAGGGATGGGATGTAAAGATAATGGGTGCGCTTGGTTTCCACCTGCAGTCACTGAGTTCCTTCCTTTGAGACTAAAAATGCAGAGCTTTTACTTCCCAAAGGGCTTTCACACCAGCCCTCTCCTCTGTCCTGCTGGTCTCCCTGAGAAATAGGGAGAGGGAGTAACATACAAGTTATCATCTGCTCCTCCGAACTTTCCGTCTTCATCAATCAATCAATCGTATTTATTGAGCGCTTACTATGTGCAGAGCACTGTACTAAGCGCTTGGGAAGTACAAATTGGCAACACATGGAGACAGTCCCTACCCAACAGTGGGCTCACAGTCTAAAAGGGGGAGACAGAGAACAGAACCAAACATACCAACAAAATAAAATAAACAGGATAGAAATGTACAAGTAAAATAAATAAATAAATAAATAAATGAGTAATAAATATGTACAACCATATATACATATATACAGGTGCTGTGGGGAAGGGAAGGAGGTAAGATGGGGGGATGGAGAGGAAGGAAGGGTCTTCATCATCTTCCCGGTCCCAGAAGCCAGCCCCCTCTGCAACCTCACCGCCGCTGCCCTATTCAGTTTACTGCTGAACCCTGCTGGTTCCTATTTTTAAATGATATTTGTTAAGTGCTACTATGTGCCAGCCACTGTATTAAGCACTGGGGAAGATAAAAATTACTCAGGTTGGGCACAGTCCCATGTCCCACCTGGGGCTCACCGTCTTAATCTCCATTTTACAGATGAGGTAAGCGAGGCACAGAAAAGTTAAGTTATTTGTCCAAGTCCACGCGAGCAGACATGTGGTGGAGTCAGGATTGGAACCCAGTTCCTTCTGACTTTCTGGCCTGTGATCTATCCAGTAGGCCACACTGCTTCTCACAACTATTTCTTTGAAACGTTTACCAAATCTGCATCTTCATCTCCACCCAAACAGTTCATTCATTCATACAAATATATTTATTGAGCGCTTACTGCGTGCAAAACACTGTACTAAGTGTTTGGGAGAGTACAGTGTAACAACAAACAGACACATTCCGGTTTGGGAGAGTACAGTATAACAACAGACACATTCCTGCCCACAACGAGCTCAAAGTCTAGAGGGGGAGACAGACATTAATATAAATGAATAAATAGATAGATAAATAAATAAATTACAGATACATACATATGTGCTGTGGCGATGGGAGGGAGGGCAAATGAAGGAGCAAGTGAGAGTGGTGTAGAAGGGAATGGGAGGAGAGGAGGGCTTAGTCAGGGAAGGCTTCTTGGAGGAGATGTGCCTTCAATAAAGAAGCATCACTCTGGTTCCAAACTCCAGCCATAATGTGGAAAGACAGTTGGTCTCCCTGTTTCCAGTCTTTCCCCTCTCCAAACTATACTTCACGATGCTGCACGTGTTAAGGGAGTAGATGAATCAATCAATCGATCAGTGGTGTTTATTGAGCACTTACTATGTGCAGAGCACTGTACTAAGCACTTGGGAGAGTACAGTACAACAAAATTAGCAGAAATTCCCCCTGCCGATAATGAACTTACGTTCTACAGGGGAAGAGAGACATTGATATGAAGTGGATGAAAGGATATCTCCTCTCCCCCTCGTCCCCCTCTCCATCCCCCCCATCTTACCTCCTTCCCTTCCCCACAGCACCTGAATATATGTATGTATGTTTGTACATATTTATTACTCTATTTATTTTACTTGTACATATCTATTCTATTTATTTTATTTTGTTAGTACGTTTGGTTTTGTTCTCTGTCTCCCCCTTTTAGACTGTGAGCCCACTGTTGGGTAGGGACTGTCTCTAGATGTTGCCAATTTGTACTTCCCAAGCGCTTAGTACAGTGCTGTGCACATAGTAAGTGCTCAATAAATACGATTGATGATGATGATGCACGGATCATTTTCCCTCACAGTATTCATCTTTCCACTCCTCCAAGTCAGCCATTGGTATTTACTGAGCACTTACTACATGCAGAGCGCTGTATTAAGCTCTTGGGAGAGCGCAACGCAGTGTTCCCTGACTCCCCATGTCCCTCTGAAAGTAGCAAAAATTCACAATTGGCTTTATGGTCCTCCAGCAACTCACCGTACCACACAAGCCGCTCTCTTCACCTGCTAATCCCTAACTGCTCTTCGGTCTTCCTGTTCCCAACTTTATTTTACTTGTACATATCTATTCTATTTCTTTTATTTTGTTAATATGTTTGGTTTTGTTGTCTGTCTCCCCCTTCTAGACTGTGAGCCCGCTGTTGGGTAGGGGCCGTCTCTATATGTTGCCAACTTGGACTTCCCAAGCGCTTAGTACAGTGCTCTGCACACAGTAAGCGCTCAATAAATACGATTGATTGATTCTAACTGTACCCTACTCTTGACTCTCCTGCTTCCCTCACTCAAGCTGTTCCCCTGGTTTGGACACCTCCCCCCCCGGCACCCACTTCCCCACGTCTGACAAACCATGGTCCTTCCCATATTCAAAGCCCTCCCTGAAATTTCTTTCTTTCTAAAACTCTTCCCCCATTGATTCCTTATTCCCAGCATCCCAGATCAGACGTCTCTAGCACTTTGGAGAAGCAGCGTGGCTCAGTGGAAGGATCACGGGCTTGGGAGTCAGAGGTCATGGGTTCAAATCCTGCCTCCGCCGCTTGTCCTTCCTCTCCCCCTCGTCTCCCTCTCCATCCCCCCATCTTACCTCCTTCCCTTCCCCACAGCACCTGTATATATGTATATATATTTGTACATATTCATTACTCTATTTATTTATTTATTTATTTATTTATTTTACTTGTACATATCTATCCTATTTATTTTATTCCGTTAGTATGTTTGGTTTTGTTCTCTGTCTCCCCCTTTTAGACTGTGAGCCCACTGTTGGGTAGGGACTGTCTGTATATGTTGCCAATTTGTACTTCCCAAGCGCTTAGTACAGTGCTCTGCACATAGTAAGCGCTCAATAAATACGATTGATTGATTGTCAGCTGTGTGACTTTGGGCAAGTCACTTAACTTCTCGGGGCCTCAGTTCCCTCATCTGTAAAATGGGGATTAAGACTGTGAGCCCCATGTGGGACAACCTGATCACCTTGTATCCTCCCCAGCGCCTAGAACAGTGCTTTGCACTTAGTAAGTGCTTAACAAATGCTATCATTATTATTATTCTGTCCTAATACCCCTCTTTAGCACTTAAGTATAAAGTTGTGCGTTTAATTATTCAGTTTGATTATTCCGCTTGCAATAGACTGTGAGCCCGCCGTTGGGTAGGGACCGTCTGTATGTCGCCAATTTGTCCTTCCCAAGCGCTTAGTACAGTGCTCTGCACACAGGAAGCGCTCAATAAATATGATTGAATGAATGAATTTGCACGTATCTAGTTCTCTTATTTTTGCACCACCATATTTTTGGTCGGGTTTTTGAGTTTTGCATGTCCCCGCCACTTCCATTTCTTCTCCTCATGAGAAGATAAGGTACTCGAGTGAGGAGCTAACCAGTTGTATAGGTGCACGGTGGGGCAAGCAAAAGAAACCCTTCGCCCCACTCTTCCTCCCCGAAGAGAAAGAAATAACGCTGGCGCACAACAGAAAAATATAAATAAGCTTCTAGGCGTGGGTCTGTGCACTTGTATATACACATGCCGTGCTGTATATAGACTCGCCACTCAGTACTCCTAAAGTGTGGGAGTAACATTCTTGACATATTGTGCTTTATGGAAAACTTGTGTTATAGCCTGTGTGCCTTAACTGGTACCTTGCGGCTACACACATTGTTGTGGCATCGTGTTCTGTCCAGGTAGTTGTGTGTTGTTGAAGGAGCGTTCCGCAATTCCTTATAATATTCTATGCCAAATGCATAGTGCAAACACATGTTAAGAAAGAACGGCAGGGAATATACGAACGCGCGCACACATATACACACAGTGTGTGGTGTGTGTATATTAATAGAGATATACATAAATATATATGCACATTGTATAAATATATGTATGGGAGATAGAGAACGCACGCACGCATGTGCTGGCCGTCCTTTGTACTGGAAGATGATGGGGCTGCTGGTGAAATTTTATCCAAAAAGCCCTTTCCGTGACCGACAATCCACCCCGTTCGCGTGTAAGAGTCGTCCTTTCGCAGACTGATTGCATCTGCCACTTAACAGCACCTGTTGCTGCTTTCTAAAACGTTTTTTGATCTCCCCACGTTGTTATTTCTGACATTTGTTAAGTGCTCGCTTTGTATAAGGCACTGTACTTAGTACGGCGGAATGGGATGAGGATATCCAGAAATGGCTCCTAGCCCACAAGGCACTCACTGTCTAAAAGGTTGACAGAGGGCGGGTACATTGGGAAATAAATTGCCGGGCAAATTTAGTTAAAAAAAAATAAATTGACAAAAACAAGGAGGAAGGCAGCAGTGCGTCACTGCCAAGAGTGAATAGTCCGTGGGTCCCTCACTACTTTTGGAAAGACAATAATAATAATAATTGTAGTATTTGTTAAGTGATTACTGTGTGCCAAGTACTGTGTTAAGTGCTAGGGTAGATACAAGATGAACAGGGCGGGCACAGTCCCTGTCCCACATGGAGTTCACTGTCTAGATAAGGGAACGGGGATTGAATCTGAATCCCCATTTTTCAGATGAGAAAACTGAGGCGCAGAGGAGTGAAGTGCCTTTTTTTAAGCGGTTTTTGTTAAACGCATACTGTGTAGCAAGCACTGTACTAAGCACAGGGGTAGATAGTTTATGATCACCTGTATATATGTTTGTACGTATTTATTACTCTATTTATTTTACTTTCACCTGTATATATGGATATATGTTTGTACATATTTATTACTCTATTTTACTTGAACATAGCTATTCTATTTATTTTATTTTGTTAATATGTTTGGTTTTGTTCTCTGTCTCCCCCTTCTAGACTGTGAGCCCACTGTTGGGTCTCTGTATGTTGCCAACTTGGACTTCCCAAGCGCTTAGTACAGTGCTCTGCACACAGTAAGCTCTCAATAAATACGATTGATTGATTGATGATAATAATGGTACTTGTTAAGCACTTACTATGTGCCAAGCACCGTTCTAAGCTCCGGGGTAGATACAGGGTTATCAGGTTGTCCCACTTGGGGCTCACAGAGAAGCAGCGTGCCTCAATGGAAAGAGCCCGGGCTTGGGAGTCAGAGGTCGTGGGTTCAAATCCTGGCTCAGCCGTGTGACTTTGGGCAAGTCACTTAACTTCCCTGTGCTTCAGTTACCTCATATGTAAAATGGGGATTAAGACTGTGAGCCCCACGTGGGACAACTTGATCACCTTGTATCCTCCCCAATGCTCAGAACAGTGCTTTGCACTGTTTGCTTTGCCCCCCCAAGACTGAGCTCCCTCCTTCCTCTCCCCCTCGTCCCCCTCTCCATCCCCCCATCTTACCTCCTTCCCTTCCCCACAGCACCTGTATATATGTCTATATGTTTGTACAGATTTATTACTCTATTTATTTTACTTGTAAATATCTATTCTATTTATTTCATTTTGTTAATATGTTTGGTTTTGTTCTGTGTCTCCCCCTTCTAGACTGTGAGCCCACTGTTGGGTAGGGACTGTCTCTATACTTGTACTTCACAAGCGCTTAGTACAGTGCTCTGCACACAGTAAGCGCTCAATAAATGCGATTGATTGATTGATTGATTTGCACATAGTAAGCGCCTAACATGCTATCATTATTATTATTAATATTAATCCCCATTTTCCAGGTTGGACAGAGTCCATGTCTCACATGGGGTTCCCGATCTTAATCATTATTTTACAGGTGAGGGAACTGAAGCACAGACATGTGAAGTGACTTGCAGCCAGGCAAGGGAGCCGGGATTAGAACCCAGGGCTTTCTGGATCTGTGATCTTCTCTCTAACTTGTACTTCCCAAGCGCTTAGTACAGTGCTCTGCACACAGTAAGAGCTCAATAAATACGATTGATTGATTGATCTAAGCCATGGTGCTACTCAAAGTCTTGGTCTAAGCAGTGAATGCCCTCCCTCTGCCCATCCTCCAAGCTAGCTCTCTTCCTCCCTTCAAGGCCCTACTGAGAGCTCACCTCCTCCAGGAGGCCTTCCCAGACTGAGCCCCTTCCTTCCTCTCCCCCTCGTCCCCCTCTCCATCCCCCATCTTACCTCCTTCCCTTCCCCACAGCACCTGTATATATGTATATATGTTTGTACATATTTATTACTCTATTACTCTATTTTACTTGTACATATCTATTCTATTTATTTTATTTTGTTAGTATGTTTGGTTTTGTCTCCCCCTTTTAGACTGTGAGCCCACTGTTGGGTAGGGACTGTCTCTATATATTGCCAACTTGTACTTCCCAAGCGCTTAGTCCAGTGCTCTGCACACAGTAAGCGCTCAATAAATACGATTGATTGATTGATTGATTGATTCTAACAGCTATTATAGGGGTTTCTTCCTGCTCCGCTCCTTCTGCCCAGGGCCGGGAGGTGAGGGAGTAGGGGAAGGGGGTACTTTGGTCTCAAGCTCTGCGTGAGGACCCTGGAGTCCCTGGGTTGGGAGCTCTGAGATGCGCCGCTGTAGCCCCTGCTTCTCCCATCCCCGGGCAGCCTAATAGCCGTAGTGATGGATTTATTGAACACTCCTGGGAGCAAGGCTACTGTCCTAAGCGTTCGGAAAAGTACAGCGAAAGCACCCGTGAGTTTCCCCTCTACAAGATATCAGCCTCCGTTCTGATTGCCACCCCCGAAGCCCGTCTATTTGTTGTCGTTGTTGCCTCCCAACAGCAGCTGCTCCCCACACGGAGACGGTTTAACTATGTCTTTAAAGGTTATTCCCTTTAGCAGCTCGTACAGTGCATTGCCTAAACCAAATGCCATAGATATGAGGGAGGCGGCCGCCCGCTTTTCAATATTTGAAGAATCCGAGGAGGTGAGGCCATCCTTCCCCCGGCCTCGAGCAGCTCTGCCTTTTAGCTAGCCCACGTTTGTCTTTAAAATCTTACGGTCCTTTCTGTCCCAAAGTTCTTCTTAACGTCTCGTGGGAATCCCTCCCCCGGTAAATTTCGGTTGGGGAGATGAGAGGCTGGGGGTTCATTTCTTCTGAGCTCTGGGGCCCGTGCATTTTTGGCATCGTTGAATCCATTTTCAGCCCCCCTTGGCGGGCCTGTGGGGAATGGAAGAGAAGCAGCGTGGCTCAGTGGAAAGAGCACGGGTTTTGGAGTCTGAGGTCATGGGTTCAAATCCCCACTCTGCCAATCGTCAGCTGTGTGACTTTGGGCAAGCCACTTAACTTCTCCGTGCCTCAGTTACCTCATCTGTAAAATGGGGATTGAGACTGCGAGCCCCACGTGGGACAACCTGATCACCTTGCCAGCGCTTAGAACAATGCTTCGCGCGTAGTAAGCGCTTAATAAATGCCGTTATTAAAGGAAGATGAAATGAAGGACCATTGAGAGGTCGCTTTAAGCAGCGCGGGGAGGGAATGGAGAAAAAAGATGAGCTGGTTTGTAGCCAGAGCTCCTGCCGTTTCCTAGCTGTGGCTGTCAAAAGATTCAAAGAAGGTTTCACTGTGGCTAAAGGGAAGAATTGAGCTGGCTGAGTTTGGAGCCCAGAGAAATTTCTAAAGAGCGGGCATCACCGTCGTCTTCTGCCTGTAATCCCTCTTGGTCTCTGCTCAGCACGTGACATGGACTCCTGTACCGCCGTCTTCTCTTCCAAGTTCACCTGGCAGCCAACGGGCACCGTGCATCCCCGAGCATCCCTTAGGTTGTGAAACACTTGTTTGTGGGCTCAGAGCGATCTGGACTGAAGTAGAAAAATCCCCCTCCACGGGGTCAGCAGTTCACTTGGCCTGCTTAATTGGCGCCGAACGTTCCTCTGGGGAACTGCGAAGTTGAGTCCAGGTTGTCCAGACTTGTGTTGGTAAACAGAGCGGTAACCAAAGCTCCTGGAAGGTTTGGGGAATTCTTTTTGTGGTGTCCATTTGAGCCTGGCGCAAGTGTTTCCAACTGGGAATTGAGCTCCCAGGGGGCTTCCATGGGAGAGTGAAGAGGTTGGAACTGTAGAGCTTTGAACGGCTGTTTGACAGTGGCAGCAGCAAGCGGCAGGCTGTATAGACCGAATAAACCGAATCCTTTCCCTTCTCCACCACCCCTACCCCCCCACCATGCCACCGTGTGCTCCTTTCCTTCCCAGCTATAAGCGTGACCTAGTGGAAAGAGCACGGGCCTGGGAGTTGGAGGTCCTGGGTTCTAATCCCAGCCCATGCCTGCTGTGTGACCTCGGGCAAGTCCCTTAACTTTACAGTGAT
Source organism: Tachyglossus aculeatus (assembly GCF_015852505.1). Taxonomy (NCBI): domain Eukaryota; kingdom Metazoa; phylum Chordata; class Mammalia; order Monotremata; family Tachyglossidae; genus Tachyglossus; species Tachyglossus aculeatus. The sequence continues at coordinate 28,899,499 of NC_052072.1, read as the reverse complement.
CCGTAAAATGGGGATTAAATCCCACTCCTTCCTAGTTAATCAATCAATCAATCAATCGTATTTATTGAGCGCTTACTATGTGCAGAGCACTGTACTAAGCGCTTGGGAAGTACAAATTGGCAACACATAGAGACAGTCCTTACCCAACAGTGGGCTCACAGTCTAAAAGTTAGACTGTGAGCCCCATGTGAGAAAGGGACTGTGTCCAACCTGCTTAACTTGGATCTGCCCCAGTGCTTACAATCAATCAATCAATCAATCGTATTTATTGAGCGCTTATGAGCGCTTACTGTGTGCAGATAATCAATCAAATGTATTTATTGAGCACTTACTGTGTGCAGACAATCAATCAATCAATCAATTGTATTTATTAAGCGCTTGACTGTGTGCAGAGCACTGTACTAAGCACTTGGGAAGTACAAGCTGAAGAGTGCTTGGCACATAGTAAGTGCTGAACAAGTGACGTAATTATTATGCTTCTCACGCTGTGAGAAGCAGCGTGGCTCAATGGAAAGAACCCGGGCTTTGGAGTCAGAGGTCATGGGTTCAAATCGCGGCTCCGCCACTTGTCAGCTGTGTGAGTTTGGACAAGTCACTTCACTTCTCTGGGCCTCAGTTCCCTCATCTGTAAGATGGGGATGAAGACTGTGAGCCCCCCGTGGGACAATCTGATCACCTTGTATCTCCCCCAGCGCTTAGAACAGTGCTTTGCACATAGTAAGTGCTTAACAAATGCCATTATTATTATTATTATTATGAGATAGTAGTATTAATAATGGTAATAAGAACGATAATAATTGTGGTGTTTGATGCTTACTATGTGCCAAGCAGTGTTAAGCACCGGGGTAGATAGAAGATAAACAAATTGGATACAGCCCCTGTCCCACGCTGAGCTCACAGTATCAGGGGGAGGGAGATTGTCTATTTATTGTCTATTTATTTTATTTTGTTAGTATGCTTGGTTTTGTTCTCTGTCTTCCCCTTTTAGACTGTGAGCCCACTGTTGGGCAGGGACTGTCTCTATATGTTGCCAATTTGTACTTCCCAAGCGCTTAGTACAATGCTCTGCACACAGTAAGCGCTCAATAAATACGATTGATGATGATGATGATGATTGTCTACAATGTCAAAAGGATGGCTGGAATTCTCAACAGCTGTTTTGAGGGCTGACTTGCAAGACAAACTGGGAATTTTTCATTTTTATGAGGATTTAAGGTGGGGCATAGTGGAGCACAGGAGCCTTCTGGGGGCTGAAGGGCTGGTGGTGAAAACGTTTGGGGACCACTGCCTTAAAAGATAGATAAAGGTGGATTGGAAATAATAATATAATAATAAAAAATACATGGGCTTTGATCCCAGGTTACTACGGTGGCCGTGGGGAAACGGCTTAACTGGAGGTTCCCCACTTGGATATTAGGGAGAATAATTCCCCCGCCCCAGTTCATTCATTCATTTATTCAATGTATTCATTTATTCAATCGTATTTATTCATTCATTCAGTTCATTCATTCATTCAATCGTATTTATTGAGCGCTTACCGTGTGCAGAGCACTGTACTAAGCGCTTGGGAAGTACAAGTTGGCAACATATAGAGACGGTCCCTACCCGACAGTGGGCTCGCAGTCTAGAATGGGGAGACAGAGAGAACAAAACAAAACATATTAACAGAATAAAATAAATAGAATAAATATGTACAAGTAAAATGAAGAGTAATAAATCCGTACAAACATATATACATATATACAGGTGCTGTGGGGAAGGGAAGGAGGTAAGGCGGGGGGAATGGAGGGGGGGAGGAGGGGGAATACGATTGAATTCAGTCGTATTTATTGAGTGCTTACTGTGTGCAGAGCACTGTACTAAGCGCTTGGGCAGTACAAATCGACAACATATAGAGAGGGTCCCAACCCAACAATGGGCTCGCAGTCTAGGAGGGGGAGACAGATAAGAAAGCAAAACAAGTAGATAGGTGTCAGTACCTATCAGTTCACTTCCAAAAATGTTTTGAAGGTAAAGGAGCACATGTACCACAGTGCTCTTCAGAGAAGAGGTGGCGTAACTGGCATTAGGCTCTGTCAGGGGGCTCTAAGGGAGGCCTTGGAGAGCAACAGAACGCCATAGGGTTATTGATGTGATTTTTGGTAGGGTCTAATCATCATCAATCGTATTTATTGAGCGCTTGCTATGTGCGGAGCACTGTACTGGGCGCTTGGGAGGTACGGATTGGCAACATGTGGAGAGAGTCCCTACCCAACAGTGGGCTCACAGTCTAATGATACTCTACTGAGCCCCTTCCTTCCTCTCCCCCTCGTCCCCCTCTCCATCCCCCCCCATCTTACCCCCTTCCCTTCCCCACAGCACCTGTATATATGTATATATGCTTGTACATATTTATTACTCTATTCATTTATGTATTTTACATGTACATATCTATTCTATTTATTTTATTTTGTGAGTATGTTTGGTTTTGTTCTCTGTCTCCCCCTTTTAGACTGTGAGCCCACTGTTGGGTAGGGACTGTCTCTAGATGTTGCCAATTTGTACTTCCCAAGCGCTTAGTACAGTGCTCTGCACATAGTAAGCGCTCAATAAATACGATTGATGATGATGATTGACGTGATTTTTGGTAGGGTCTAATGATACTCTACTGAGCCCCTTCCTTCCTCTCCCCCTCGTCCCCCTCTCCATCACCCCCCGTCTTACCTCCTTCCCTTCCCCACAGCACCTGTATATATGTATATATGTTTGTACATATTTATTACTCTATTTATTTTACTTGTACATATCTATTCTATTTATTTTATTTTGTGAGTATGTTTGGTTTTGTTCTCTGTCTCCCCCTTATAGACTGTGAGCCCACTGTTGGGTAGGGACTGTCTCTAGATGGTGCCAATTTGTACTTCCCAAGCGCTTAGTACAGTGCTCTGCACATAGTAGGCACTCAATAAATACGATTGATGATGATGATGATTTATTGAGTGCTCAGCGTGTGCAGGACGCTATACCAGAGCCCTTGGGAGAGAGTATAATAGAAGAAAAGGCTCCTTAATCCTCAAAGAGTTTACAGGGCGATTACAAGAGGTGATAACGTGCGCGTCTAACACTCCAGTAATGGTTAAGGCCAAGTTATTTAATACCTTTGTCTCTGATCTATGGCGAGGAGAGAATTGCAGAATCAAGTTTGCAGGCTCTGTCATGAACGTCACTTGGGAGTTAAACAACCTAAAAACTTGACAGCCGAAAAACTTCCAGCAGTTTTCAGTTCGACGTTTGCAATTGCGGCGCTTCCGAGGGCTGCAGTGACAGAGGCAGTAAGGCCTAGTGGTTGTATGCTGCGTGACCTCCGGCAGATGGCTTCTCTGTGACTCAGTTTCCTTATCTGCGAAATGGGGATTCAGTACCCATTCTCCCTCCTCCTCAGCTGAGATGCTCCAGGTAGGAGGGGGATTGTCTCTCACTTTTGATTATCTGATCGACTGATTGATTGATTATCATCATCATCAGTCGTATTTGAGCGCTTACTGTGTGCAGACCACTGTACTAAGCGCTTGGGAAGTCCACATTGGCAACATCTAGAGACAGTCCCTACCCAACAGTGGGCTCACAGTCTAAAAGGGGGAGACAGAGAACAAAACCAAACATACTAACAAAATAAAATAAATAGAATAGATATGTACAAGCAAAATAAATAAATAAATAGAGTAATAAATATGTACAAACATATATACATATATACAGGTGCTGCTCCAGCGCTTAGTACAGTGCTTGGCACATGGTTAGTGCTTAATAAGTGGCACAGTTTGGGCTGCACAGGGCCTGGCTGGAGAGTCACCGGAGTGTGTGGGTCTGTAACTGTACGTGTGAGGCCTTCCCAGACTGAGCCCCCTCTTTCCTCTCCCCCTCCTTCCCTCCTTCCCTTCCCCACAGCACCTGTATATATGTATATATGTCTGTACGGATTTATTACTCTATTTATTTTACTTGTACATATCTATTCTACTTATTTTATTTTGCTAATCTGTTTTGTTTTGTTGTCTGTCTCCCCCTTCTAGACTGTGAGCCCACTGTTGGGTAGGGACCGTCTCTAGATGTTGCCAACTTGGACTTCCCAAGCGCTTAGTACAGTGCTCTGCACACAGTAAGCGCTCAATAAATATGATTGATGATTGATTGATTGAAAGATGGCAGCGTGAGATGGGACGCTGGAAAAGAAGTGGATACCTTTTAGACACCTTTTAGAGACTGTGAGCCCACTGTTGGGTAGGGACCGTCTCTATATGTTGCCAACTTGTACTTCCCAAGCGCTTAGTACAGTGCTCTGCACACAGCAAGTACTCAATAAATACGATTGATTGATTGATTGATTGATCGGATTTTTCCCAAACCAGTATTATCTTCAAGTTTTGGTGGCACCCTCACCCAAGCGACACTCCCCACCCTTTTTCTCCCCTATTCCTTACCTGTCTCCCAGCCATCCCTCCCTCAAGGCATCGGGAAGGAAATCAGGGTCAGTTTCAGGCGCCCTGAGAAATAACAATGAGATGAAGCTGAAGCTTTAGTTTACTGGAGGAGCCTCGTCTTCCCTGGCCAAGCTCTGGGATTGTGAAATGGGGATTTTTTTTTTTTTTAATGGTATTCATTAAGCACTTACTTGGTACCAGGCACTGTACTGGAGTAGATACAAGCTAGTTGGGTTGGGTAGAGTCCGTGTCCCACATGGGGCTCAAAGCCTTAATCCCCATTTTACAGATGAGGTAACTGAAGCACAGAGAAGTGAAGTGTTTTGCCCAAGGTCACACAGCAGGCAAGTCGTCGAGCCACGGTTAGACCCCCCCGAATCCTTCAGACTTCCAAGCCCACGCTGTTTCCAGTCGGCCTTGCTGCTTCTCAGTTAGGTGTCCGGTCGGAGTGAACCATCATTTTTCATTCAGTTGTATTTATCGAGCGCTTACTATGTGCAGAGCACTGTACTAAGCGCTTGGGAAGTACAAGTCGGTCACTTGAGGTGAGGGCTGTGATTTGTGATTGATCAATAATAATAATAATGGCATTTATTAAGTGCTTACTATGTGCAAAGCACTGTTCTAAGCGCTGGGGAGGTTACAGGGTGATCAGGTTATCCCACGGAGGGGGGGCTCACACAATCCAGTGTATTTATAGAGCTTACTGAGTGCAGAGCACTTTACTAAGCACTTGGGAGAATATAATTTAACAGAGTTTAGTTGACACTTTTCCTGTCCACATGGAGCTTACGGCGTAGAGGGGGATACAGGCATTAATATAAATTATGGATGCGTGCATACATGCTGTGGGGCCGAGGGCAGGGTGAATAAAAGGTGCAAATCCTGGGGCCACGCAGAAAGGAGAGGGAATAAGGGATATGAGAGCTTGGTTGGCGAAAGGCTCCTGCAGAAGATGTGATTTTAGTAAGGTGGGGACGGTGGTGCTTGGAGAAGCAGCATGGCTCAGTGGAAAGAGCCCGGGCTTTGGAGTCAGAGGTCATGGGTTCAAATCCCGACTATCAGCTGTGTGACTTGGGGCAGTCACTTCACTTCTCTGGGCCTCAGTTACCTCATCTGTAAAATGGGGATTAAGACTGTGAGCCCCCTGTGGGACAACCTGATCCCCTTGTACCCTCTCCAGCGCTTTGAATCAATCAATCGTATTTATTGAGCGCTTACTGTGTGCAGAGCACTGTGCTAAGCGCTTGGGAAGTACAAATTGGCATCACATAGAGACAGTCCCTACCCAACAGTGGGCTCACAGTCTAAAAGGGGAAGACAGAGAACAGAACCAAACATACCAACAAAATAAAATAAGTAGGATAGAAATGTACAAGTAAAATAAATAAATAAATAAATAGAGTAATAAATATGTACAACCATATATACATATATACAGGTGCTGTGGGGAAGGGAAGGAGGTAAGACGGGGGGATGGAGAGGGGGACGAGGGGGAGAGGAAAGAAGGGGCTTTGAACAGTGTTTTGCACATAGTAAGCACTTAATAAATGCCATTATTGTGTTATTATTATTATATATGGAGGGGGGGAGGAGGTTCCAGGTGAGAGGGATGCCATGGGCAAGCGGGTGAAGGAGAGCTAGCTGAGATGGAGGTACAGTGAGCGGGTTGGCATCGGAGGAGCAAAGTTGTGTGTGTTGGGTTGTAATGGGAAATCAGAGAGGTACAGTAGGAGAGGGCAAGGTGATTGAGTGAGCGCTTTAAAGCTTGGACACAGCCATCTCCTCTCCAGCCGCTGATTGCACCATTTCACAACCAGGCTGGGAACGGGTTGATTTTTGGACTGGCCGATCAGTCTCAGTCCTGTTTCCCAGGCCATGCGAGAGGTCCCTCCCCAGGAGTCGTGTAGTGACCCCGAAGAAAGAAAACGGTGCTCCCAGTTAGTTGTCCATTTCGAGAGAACTCCTGACACTGTTACGTGTTACCTCAACAATTTGTCCCTGTATGTTGCCAGCTTGTCCTTCCCAAGCGCTTAGTACAGTGTTCTGCACACAGTAAGCGCTCAATAAATACGACTGAATGAATGAATGAGTTGCTTGGGGACCTGAATTTTTCTCAGTTCAGTTCAGAGCCACAACCGGTTTTATTTAGGTTGAGGTGGAGAAGCTGAAATCCATCCGACCGGCAGGACTGGCGACTGAGCCTCTGGAAAGCGCGAGAGGTTTTTGCCTTGGGGTGTTAAGTTTCAGAACTTCTCGTAAATCAGACCTGCTGACCGGCTGTTTCAGTTTCATTCTCTCCGCTTGACCTCAGCTCCTTTATGGACAGGTTCAATGTGGGATTTTGGGACAGCTTTGCCAGAGGCTTGGTCCCTGACCAAAGTTCTCCCCAGGTGCACCCCCTCAGGTTTTTATTTGTGACATCAGCATGTAAAGAAATAATAATAATGATGGTATTTGTTAAGCGCTTACTATGTGCAAAGCACTGCTCTAAGCGTTAGGGGGGATACAAGGTGATCAGGTTGTCCCACGGGGGGCTCACAGTCTTAATCCCCATTTTACAGATGAGGTAACCGAGGCCCAGAGAAGTGAAATGACTTGCCCAAAGTCACACAGCTGACAAGTGGCGGAGCCGGGATTGGAACCCATGACCTCTGACCCCCAAGCCCGGGCTCTTTCCACTGAGCCACGCTGCTTAGTTGTTGGCAATAGACAAGCAATGGGAGAGGGGGAAGCCCAACTCTCTTTTGCCTTGACTGGGGCAGGCTTCCTGATTTCTTTTCGGTGGTCAGTTGGAGCATTTTATCTGCTGTGCTTAATCACCACTTGAATGATAGTTAAATGTTTGAATTAAGGAAATCATCGGGTGATAGGCTTATGGTATACTGAAAGCAATGTCAAGTCACACTAATCCTGGCATTTATTAAGCACTAACTGTGTACTGTCTCTATATGTTGCCAAATTGTACTTCCCAAGCGCTTAGTACAGTGCTCTGCACACAGTAAGCGCTCAATAAATATGATTGAATGAGTGAATGAATACTAAAGTCTGTGGTAGGTACAAGGTTATCAGATCAGTGACAATCCCCATCTCACATAGGGTTCATAATAATAATAATAATGACATTTGTTAAGTGCTTACTATGTGTAAAGCACTATTCTAAGCGCTGGGGAGGATACAAGGTGATCAGGTTGTCCCGCGGAGGGCTCACAGTCTTAATCCCCATTTTACAGATGAGGTAACTGAGGCCCAGAGAAGTGAAGTGACTTGCCCAGGGTCACACAGCTGACAATTGGCGGCGTTGGGATTTGAATCCATGACCTCTGAGTCCCAAGCCCATGCTCTTTCCATTGAGCCACGCTGCTTCTCTATCTAGTTCATCCCCATTTTACAGTTGAGGAAATTGAGGCCTAGAGAGTGATTTGCCCAAGATCACACAGCTGGCCAGTGGCAGAACTGGGATATGAACTCGGGTCTCCTGACTCCCAAGTCCTGCGTCTCTTTCCATTATTCCACATTGCCTTTCCCAATCTCGTACATCCGTCTGCCTCCATGAAGGAGGATACCCAGCCTATCTAGGATAAGCAGCTTTTGGTTGTCCATTTTTATTTTTCAAAGCTTTAGGGGTAAATTCCATGACTTTTAGGATGTCTTTTCTGTGCCTAAACCTAATTCTCTCACTTTGGTTTGAGCCTATTTTATCTTTGAACAGTTATGTCTGTTCAAAGAAAAAAGCTGGTCATCATCTTTCTTATTGCAATCCTTCATATTTTAAAAATCAGTTATTAAAATTCCTCCTCAACCTTCTCTTCTTTAGACGGACCCACACCCATCAATCAATGGTATTTTTTCTAAACTTTTTGTAATGGTACTTAAGTACTTACCTTGTTCCTAAGCACTGTTCTAAGGGGTGGATGCAAGCCAGTCAGGAGTCCATGTCCCACTTGGGGCTCGTAGTCTTAATCCCCATTTTACTGATGAGGCAACCGAGGCGCAGAGCGGTTAAGTGACTTGACCAAGGTCACACAGCAAACCCAGGTCCTTCTGACCCCCAAGCCCGTGCTTTATCCACTAGGCCACGTTGCTTCACCATTTATTGAGTGTTTCCTGTGTGCAGATCACTGTACTAAGGTCTTGGGAAGGTTCAAGGCAGCAGATTTGGGAGACATGATCCCTCAAGGAGCTTACAGTCTGGAGGGGAAGACGGGCACTGAAATAAATTATGACTATGTGCATAAATGCTGTGGGTCTGAGAGTGGAGTGACTATCAAGAGGCTTAAAGAGTGCAGCTCCATGTTAATAGGTGATGCAGAAGGGAGAGGGAGTAGGAGAAAATGTGGTCTTGATTGGGGAAGGCCTCTTGGCAGAGATGTGATTTTAGTAGGATTTTGAACCTGGGGAGAAAGGTGGTCTGTTGGATATTAAAGGGGGAGGGAATTTTGGGCCACAGAGAGGATGTGGGCAAGGGATCAGAGGTGTGCTAGATAAAATCAAGGTATGGAGGGTGCAGGCTGGCTTGTAGTAGGAAATCCGTGAAGAAAAATAGGAGGGGTTGAGCAGATTGATTACTTTAAAGTCGATGGTAAGGGGTTTCTGTTTAACGTGGAGGTGGATGAGCAACCATTGGAGGTTCTTGAGGAGTGGGGCATCATGGATTGAATTCCATTTTAGAAAAGTGATCTGGGCCGTAGAGTGAAGTATGGACCGGAGGTTGGAGAGAGAGACAGGAGGCAGGGAGGTCAGCAAAGAGGCTGATGCAGTACTCACAGTGATATAGGGTAGATACTTGAATCAGTGTCGTAACAGTTTGGATGGAGGAGAAAGGGTGGATTTTCGAGATGTTGCGAAGGTAGAAATGTGTCTCTCTCCACTTCAATCCATACTTCATGCTGCTGCCCGGATTATCTTTGTCCAGAAACGCTCTGGACATATTACTCCCCTCCTCAAAAACCTCCAATGGCTACCGATCAATCTGCGCATCAGGCAGAAACTCCTCACCCTGGGCTTCAAGGCTCTCCATCACCTCGCCCCCTCCTACCTCACCTCCCTTCTCTCCTTCTACTGCCCAGCCCGCACCCTCCGCTCCTCCACCACTAATCTCCTCACTGTACCTCGCTCTCGCCTGTCCCGCCATCGACCCCCGGCCCACGTCATCCCCTGGGCCTGGAATGCCCTCCCTCTGCCCATCCGCCGCGCTAGCTCTCTTCCTCCCTTCAAGGCCCTGCTGAGAGCTCACCTCCTCCAGGAGGCCTTCCCAGACTGAGCCCCTTCTTTCCTCTCCCCCTCGTCCCCCTCTCCATCCTCCCGTCTTACCTCCTTCCCTTCCCCACAGCACCTGTATATATGTATATATGGTTGTACATATTTATTACTCTATTTATCTATTTATTTATTTATTTTACTTGTACATTTCTATCCTACTTATTTTATTTTGTTGGTATGTTTGGTTCTGTTCTCTGTCTCCCCCTTTTAGACTGTGAGCCCACTGTTGGGTAGGGCCTGTCTCTATGTGATGCCAATTTGTACTTCCCAAGCGCTTAGTACAGTGCTCTGCACATAGTAAGCGCTCAATAAATACGATTGATTGATTGATTGAAATGAGAGGATTTGGCGACAGATTGAATATGTGGGTTCAGTCAGAGAGGTGAGGCGAGGGTAATGCCAAGGTTTGTGATAGAGGGAGGAGAGTGGTGTTGCCTACAGTGATGGGAAAGACAGGGGGTGGGCAGGGGATGTTTGGGAGGATGAGTCCTGTTTTGGACATGTCAAGTTTGAGGTACATCCAGGTAGGGATGTCCTGAAGGCAGGAGGAGATGTGAGACTGCAGAGGTGAGAGGTCAGGGCTGATGAAGTAGATTTGGGAATCATCCATGTAGAAATGATAATCGAAGCCGTGGGAATGAAAGAATTCTCCGAGTGGGTGCAGATGGGGAATAGAAGGAGACCCAGAACTCAGTGAAGCCAAAATTGGATAATGTTTCCAGGAGAAGGGGGCCGTCCACGGTGTTGAATTCAGCTGAGGGGTCGAGGAGGATTAGGTTGGAATAGAGGCCATTGGATTTGGCAAGAAGGAGGACATTTTTGACTTTAGAGAGCGTTTCTATAGAGCGAAGGGAGCAGAAGCCAGATTGGAGGGCGCCAAGGGGAGAATTGGAAGAAAGGAAGTGGAGGCAGCGGGTGGAAACAAGTCACTCGAGGATTTGGGGGAGGAATGTTAGGATGGGTGTTAGTGTGAGGGAGCCCTGGGGTTATGGGAGGATTTTTTTTCAGGATAGGGGAGACTAGAGCGTTTTCAAAAGCCGTGGGGAAGAAGCCAACTCTCTACAGTTCCTTTAACCTTGACTTTCTCTTTGAAGCCCAGTTTCAGAGCACTCAGGGCTTCAGTTGCCAGTACATTTGGCAGGGAGAAAGATCGGCTGTTGGAAAGAGATGAAAAAGAGTCACGGGGAGAAGCATCTCCCACGGTGCTTTGCCACCGAGCCCTCCTGAGAGCAAATCATCGTCATCAACAATCGTATTTATTGAGCGCTTACTGTGTGCAGAGCACTGTACTAAGCGCTTGGGAAGTACAAGTTGGCAACATATAGAGATGGTCCCTACCCAATAGTGGGCTCACAGTCTAATCATGGGTGGATTGAGAAGGCTAGGCAGCTGGTGAAAGCCCCAGAGTCCTTTCGTTCGGATTGGGACTCCTGTCATCATCATCATCATCATCAGTCGTATTTATTGAGCGCTTACTATGTGCAGAGCACTGTACGAAGCGCTTGGGAAGTACAAATTGGCAACATATAGAGACAGTCCCTACCCAACAAGCTTGAGATCTGCAAGCCTGATCCCTCCACGTCAGGAGTTGTAGGATGGGGCGGGAAGGAGGTTGCTTCTTTAGCAGGGGCAGGTGGGATACACAGGGCAAGGTCAGAGCTGACCGGGCTGGCACTCCGTGGTGGTGACAGTTGCGGGCTATTTTGAGAATCGAGATGACTTTGTTTTCTGCAAAATCCCCTCCCTGAACTCCCAGCTCTACCTCCGACACCGGTCAGCTGTCAACAGACCTGTTTTAAATTGTAGAGGGTGCTACCATTTACAGTAGAGGTGGACTTGCTCTTTTCTCCAGTTTGCCGTGGGGAGTTAAAAGTTGTCTAGGTGGAGCAAAATGCCAGTTATTTCCACCACTGTCAAGGAATGGGGACGTTTAAGTTTTATTCTAGGGCAAGAGAGAGTGACTTCTTTGGGGAACAGGTTCGTCGGTAGTAGTAATTTCCTTATGTCCCCTTTTGTGAAGGCGATTATAGGTTATCTCCTCAGTCGTCTCTGGGGGAATGAATTTGAAGACAACGCAGGAGGAGATAGAGAGATGGAATTAAACTAAAGCAAGAGGCATTTTGGGTCATTTCCAAAATAACATTTGTACCCCAGCGTTAAGTACAGTGACTGGCCCAGTAAGTACTTAAATAATAATAATAATAATAATGACGGCATTTGTTAAGTGCTTACCATGTGCAAAGCACTGTTCTAAGTGCTGGGGCGATACAAGGTGATCAGGTTGTCCCACGGGGGGCTCACAGTCAACCCCCATTTTACAGATGAGGTAACTGAGGCCCAGAGCAGTTAAGTGACTTGCCCAAGGTCACACAGCTGACAATTGGCAGAGCCGGGATTTGAACCCACGACCACTGACTCCAAAGACCGGGCTCTTTCCACTGAGCCACGCTGCTTCTCTGCTGCTTATCCGTCGTCTCTGTGGGAATGAATTTGAAGACAAAGCAGGAGGGGATAGATGGAATTAAACTATAGCAAGAGGCATTTGGGGTCATTTCCAAAATAACATTTGTACCCCAGCGTTTAGTACAGTGACTGGCCCAGTGAGTACTTAAATACCCTCCAAAAAGCATATGACAATGAAGTATTGGAAATGGTGACCAGAGTTGATGTCTGACCACTGTAAGCTCATTCATTCAATCAGATTTGAGCGCTTACTTTGTGCAGGGCAGTGTACTAAGCGCTTGGGAGAGTACAACAGCGTGGCTCAGTGAAAAGAGCATGGGCTTAGGAGTCAGAGGTCATGGGTTCAAATCCCGGATCTGCCAATTGTCAGCTGTGACTTTGGGCAAGTCACTTAACTTCTCTGTACCTCAGTTACCTCATGTGTAAAATGGGGATGAAGACTTTGAGCTCCCCATGGGACAACCTGATCACCTTGTAACCTCCCCAGCGCTTAAAACAGTGCTTTGCACATAGTAAGCACTTAATAAATGCCATTATTATTATTATTGTTCTCTGGGCCTCAGTTCCCTCATCTGTAAAAATGGGGATTAAAACTGTGAGCCCCCTGTGGGACAACCTGATCACCTTGTAACCTCCCCAGCGCTTAGGACAGTGCTTTGCACGTAGTAAGCGCTTAACAACTACCATCCTTATTACAGCATAATAGAGTTGGGGGACAAGTTCCCTGCCCACAACAAGCTTTCAGTCTAGAGGGGGTGACAGACATTAATATAAATAAAAAGATTAAATTATGGGTAGAAGGGGTCGGGCCAAAGGAGAGGGGTGAATAAAGGGTGCAAGTCCAAGTGCAAGGATGACGCAGAAGACAGAGGGAGAAAAGGAAATGAGGGCTTAGTCGGGGCAGGCCTTTTGGACAGTGCTCTGCACACAGTAAGCGCTCAATAAATACGATTGATTGATTTTGGAGGAGATGTGCTTTTAATGAGGTTTTGAAGGTGGGAAGAGTGATTGGCATTAGAGGAGTGCAGTGTGCCCGCTGGGTTGTAATAGGAGAGCAGGGAGGTAAGGTAGGATGGGCAAGGTGATTGAGCAGTGCTTTAAAGCCTGTGGTGAGGAGTTTCTGTTTAGTGTCTTCTAGACTGTGAGCCCGTTGTTGGGTAGGGTAGGTGAAACTCCTCACCCTGGGCTTCAAGGCTGTCCATCACCTCACCCCCTCCTACCTCACCTCCCTTCTCTCCTTCTCCAGCCCAGCCCGCACCCTCCACTCCTCTGCCGCTCCCTCCTCACCGTGCCTCGTTCTCGCCCGTCCCGCCATCGGCCCCCGGCCCACGTCCTCCCCCGGGCCTGGAATGCCCTCCCTCTGCTCATCCGCCAAGCTAGCTCTCTTCCTCCCTTCAAGGCCCTACTGAGAGCTCACCTCCTCCAGGAGGCCTTCCCAGACTGAGCCCCCTCCTTCCTCTCCCCCTCCCCATCCCCCTGCCCTACCTCCTTCCCCTCCCCACAGCAGCTGTATATACGTTTGTACAGATTTATTACTCTATTTTACTTGTACATATTCTATTTATTTTATTTTGTTAATATGTTTTGTTTTGTTGTCTGTCTCCCCCTTCTAGACTGTGAGCCCACTGTTGGGTAGGGACCGTCTCTAGATGTTGCCAACGTGTACTTCCCAAGCTCTTAGTACAGTGCTCTGCACACAGTAAGTGCTCAATAAATATGATTGAATGAATGAATAGTGTCTTCCTGAACTAAGCCCTCATCTCCTCTTCTCCCCCTCCTTTCCGGGTTGCCTTTGCACTTCATTCATTCATTCATTCAATCGTATTTATTGAGTGCTTCCTGTGTGCAGAGCACTGTACTAAGCGCTTGGGAAGTCCAAGTTGGCAACATATAGAGACAGTCTCTACCCAACAGTGGGCTCACAGTCTAGAACGGGGTGACAGGCAACAAAACAAAACATATTAACAAAATAAAATAAATAGAATAAATATGTAAAATAAATAAATAAATAGAGTAATAAATACATACAGACATATATACATATATACAGGTGCTGTGGGGAGGGGAAGGAGGTAACGTGGGGGGAATGGCAACAAGGAGGAGGGGGAGAGGAAGGAGGGGGCTCAGTCTGGGTAGGCCTCCTGGAGGAGGTGAGCTCTCAGTAGGGCTTTGAAGGGTGCACTATATATATATATATTATATATATATATTATATATATATATATTATATATATATATACTACACTATATATACTATATATATGTATATAGTGTAGTATATATATACTATATATATAGATATATCTATATAGATATATATACAGGTGCTGTGGGAGGGGAAGGAAGTAAGGCGAGGGGGAAGGGGAATGGGGGAGAGAAAGGAGGGGGCTCAGTCTGGGAAGGCCACTTGCCTACTGTGTGGTCTTAGGCAAGTCACTGAACTTCTCTGTGCCTCAATTTCCTCATCTGTAAAATCGGGATTAAATCCTAATCCTCCTACTTAAACCCTGAGCTCCATGTGGGACAGGGATTGTGGCCAACCTGAAAATCATGTACCTACCCTGATGTTTAGACCAGTACTTGGCTTAACGAATACCATTATTATTATTGTTGTTCTCATTATGATTATTATTATTGAGCCAAGATGACTATCCAGAAGGTGGAGGAGGCACCTGATGTTTAGAACAGTACTTAGCATGTAGTAAGTGCTTAATGAATACCATTATTATTATTGTTATCATTATGATGATTATTATTGGGCCAAGATGACTATCCTGAAGGTGGAGGAGGCACCAGATAGGCCGCAGAAGTCAGTTTCTGGGTCTCCCCGTCATCCTCACCTTCTTGTCTCTTCAGTCAATCAATCAATCAATCGTATTTATTGAGCACTTACTGTGCGCAGAGCACTGTACTAAGCGCTTGTACTAAGTCTCTTCCCCTCTCCTCCCTGCCCGGGTGGCCTCCACACCTCCCATCCGGACTGCCCTCTCCGTCCATCTGTCTCTGTCAGCCAGTCACCAAGCGGGTATCTTTGGCGACTTACTCAGTGCCTGCAAAGAGCTCAAGTGGAAAGCTTTCGGCTTCCTAAATCCCGACTCTTAAAACCGGAACAGGTGAAACGGGGGCGCGAGCAGAAGCGGGGAGCAAGAGACCAGGGACTGAGCGGAAGAGCCTCAGAGAGCAGACCGGGGTGAGAAAACGTAGGTTTCTTTTCTCGGTTGAAATTTAAACCGGCTAGGCATGACTCCTTCCTCCGAACATTTGGATGCCGTCTGTTGCGAAGAGTCGAATCACCTTAATAGCACCTTCTTTCGGATGACCGCCGGGCATTGCCGAGGCCGTTTCGCGTTGAGCATCTGAAGCTTTCCCCGTCCCGAGCCAAGGGAGAAGTTTGGTGGCCACGTCGGAGGCCCAGAATGGCAGCTGATCCCATGAATGAACGTTGTCACTCAATCCTCACTCATTTCTTCCTGGTAGGAGAGTGGGCACCTGACCTTTTGGAGAAATCGGAGGCGCTTCGTTTCCCAATCAGGGGCAGCTTGGAAGTTTTCTCGCTCTTCCCGGTGCGTGATGATAGCACGCTGCTTTCTTCCTTGAGGAAAGATGAGAAGGGTTAGTATCGCTGAGACCGGAGGATGAAAGAAGGAAAGGAGCTGACTTAACTGCTTTATTTTTTTTTTAATGGTATTTATTAACCGTTTACTGTGAGCCAGGCACTGTACTGAGGTCTGGGGAAGATACGAGCTAGTCAAATTGGACACTTATGTCTCACATGGAGTTCACGGTCTTAATCTTCATTTTACAGGTCAGGTGACTGAGGGACAGAGAAGTTGAGTGACTCGCCCAAGGGCGCACAGCAGGCAAGCGGAGGAGCCGGGACCAGAACCCAGGTCCTCTGTTCACTAGGCCAGGCTGCAGTCTACTCTCCATTTTCTCCAGTTCTGAACGAGATGGAGTCCTTCAGGCAATCAGCCAGTCCATCGTATTTATTGAGCGCTTGCTGTGTGCAGAGCACCGTACTGAGTGCTTGGGAGAGGACAATATAACAATCAGCGGACACATTCCCTGCCCTCAACGAGCTTCCAGTCTAGAGGGAAAGGGCTGGAGCAGCAGCAACCCACAGCTGCCGATCAGTCAATATTTAGTGAGCAATTACTGTGTGCAGAGCACAGAATTCAGTGCTTGGGAGAGTGCAACAGGCTAAAAAGACACAATCCCGCCCTCAGGGAGAGGACAGTCTGGACCATAATCCGTCTCAAATGTTACATTGAGAACATTTGGTTAAACATGAGAAAGACTGTCAGGAGGATTAGATACTGGGACAGATGATTGAAAGGAGGTTGTAGAGTTGTTACCCCTGGAGAAATTGAAAATCAGACTGATTTAGGTCTTCACACTTGCCTGGAGACAGGGGGCTGGACCAAATGACTCTTTGAAATCCCTTTCTGCTCCAGAATTTTGCGGTTTTCGGGTTTTCTGTTGAGCTGCTCACATATCACTCCATTTATTTATTTATTTTATTTCTACATATTCTATTTATTTTATTTTGTTAATATGTTTTGTTCTTTGTCTCCCCCTTCTAGACTGTGAGCCCTCCGTTGGGTAGGGACTGTCTCTATACGTTGCCAACTTGGACTTCCCAAGAGCTTAGTACAGTGCTCTGCGCACAGTGAGCGCTCAATAAATACAATTGAATGAACGAACGAATGAATTTGTCAAAGTAAATAAGCCTACTTTGTATGACTTGTGAAAGTGCATTCAGGTATGACCGTTTGGTTTTGTAGGACAGTAACGTTTTTATTGTTTTAATAGTGAGACTCTTTGCGCTTCCCAACAGCAGCCAAAAGCTAAGGATATTTTTTTATAGTCCCTTGGAAAAGATACTCCGTCTGCAGGGAAAGACTCGACCAACTCTGTTATATTTTACTGTACTATAATGCTCAATAAATACCATCGATTGGTTCTGTCAGGGTGTTCCTGGTTCAGCCCTGGCATGGGATAAGCTTGTCATCCTGGGAGAAACGGCAAGTAGCTAACTTATTAATGTTTAGGTTGGAAGGGTGCAAAACCCAGAGCGACTCTCTCACAACCTCTAGCTGGGACACACTTTGGCATTTGCTGTGTTTCAGCTAGATGTCTTAGACTAGGCTGGCAAGGCTTTTTTTAATGGTATCTGTTAGGCTCACGCCTCGGGGTCGCATCTGAAGCGTTTCCAGTACTCGACCAGTCTCGGCTGCGAGAGGGAGAGTCAATCAGAGGCCCGTCTTTTCCATTCCTAGCTTGGGCAGTGGCTAGCGAGTGGAAGGCAATCGGCTATAAGTCAAAACTCACCCACGCTGGGCCGCCGCAGCGTGGGAAAGAGTTGAGGGCGGAGACTCAAGTTCACCGCGTGGAATCAATCAATCAATCAATCGTATTTATTGAGCGCTTACTATGTGCAGAGCACTGTACGAAGCGCTCGGGAAGTACAAATTGGCAACACATAGAGACAGTCCCTACCCAACAGTGGGCTCACAGTCTAAAAGGGGGAGACAGAGAACAGAACCAAACATACCAACAAAATGAAATAAATAGGATAGAAATGTACAAGCAAAATAAACAAATAAATAAATAGAGTAATAAATATGTACAACCATATATACATATATACAGGTGCTGTGGGGAAGGGAAGGAGGTAAGATGGGGGGACGGAGAGGGGGACGAGGGGGAGAGGAAGGAAGGGGCTCAGTCTGGGAAGGCGGAAGGCAGCGATGGTAAACCACTTACATATTTTGACCAAGAAAACTCTAAGGATACACTACCAGAACAATTGCGGATGAAGAGCGGGGTGTTCTGGTAGAGATGTGCCCACGGTGGTGCTGTGGGTTGGAAACGACTCGGCATAAGACAAGACAGTTTGTTTGTGCTTACTATGTACTTACTTAGTACTTACTATGTGCTTACTAGTACATAGTGCTTACTATGTACTAAGTGCTGGAATGTATAACAAGCTAATCGGGTGTAATAGCTGACTTTCTCCAAACATAACTCTTCAAATAACTGTTAACTCCTTATGTAGTTATGTAAACATAACTGTTCACCTCCTCCAGGAGGCCTTCCCAGACTGAGCCCCTTCCTTCCTCTCCCCCTCGTCCCCCTCTCCATCCCCCCCATCTTACCTCCTTCCCTTCCCCACAGCACCTGTATATATGTATATATGTTTGTACATATTTATTACTCTATTTATTTTACTTGTACATATCTATTCTATTTATTTTATTTTGTTAGTGTGTTTGGTTTTGTTCTCTGTCTCCCCCTTTTAGACTGTGAGCCCACTGTTGGGTGGGGACTGTCTCTGTATGTTGCCAATTTGTACTTCCCAAGCGCTTAGTACAGTGCTCTGCACATAGTAAGCGCTCAATAAATACGATTGATGATGATGATTTCTCCCCTGACTTCTGCCCACCACCACGTGCCGTGACCTTGGATCCATTCAATCGGATTTATTAGGCGCTTTTAGACTGTGAGCCCACTGTTGGGTAGGGACTGTCTCTATATGTTGCCAATTTGTACTTCCCAAGCGCTTAGTACAGAGCTCTGCACATAGTAAGCGCTCAATAAATGCGATTGATGATGATGATGATGAAATAAACTAAATAAGAATAGAAGAAAAGCACGTGGTGTAATAGTGAAAGAACAAGGCTATACAGAGCTGTAGGTTTAAACTATTTTCATGTATTTCGAAACTAAACTTGTAAAATACTGATTAAGCCTAGATATCAGGTCATATTTAAGATAGGAATCATATGGACAGCTGTTCCTGTACTGAATCAAAAAAACACAGACTTAAGATTCAGTAGAATGTAATTCACCTGAAAGATCCTACCAGATTTTTTTAGCCATTGTGAATATATCATTTCTTTCCTGATTTTCTTTCTTTACTTTTAGTATGAAATCTTATGATTGCTATATTCTAGACTGTGAGCCCGTTGTTAGGTCGGGACCGTCTCTGTATGTTACCAACTTGTACTTCCCAAGCGCTTAGTACAGTGCTCGGCACACAGTAAGCACTCAATAAATACGACTGAATGAATGACTATGGACTGTGTCCAACCTGATTAGCTGGGTAGGATCTTTCAGATTAATTACATTCTACTGAATCTTAAGTCTGTGTTTTTTTGATTCAGTACATCCACAGGAACAGCTGTCCATATGATTCCTATTTTCAATATGACCTGATATCTAGGTTTAATCAGTATTTTACAAGTTTAGTTTCAAAACACATGAAAATAGTTTAAATCTACAGCTCTGTGTAGCCTTGTTATTTCACTATTACACCACGTGCTCTTCTTCTATTCTTATGCAGTTTATTTGAACAGTTATGTTTGGAGAAAGTCAGCTATTACACCTATTAATATTGTTTATTGAATAAACTTGTGATTTTTTTATAACAGTTTCAAATTTTCAAAAAGTGGTAGTGTTTGCCATGGAAATTTATTTCCTGTTTTCGTAATTTTATAAGAAAAGTAACCAAAATGTAGTCACTTTACAATAAAAATGACCTATCCGCATCAGAAAAATATATGACAACTTGCAGAAAAAAGGGAAAGAGAGGAAAGAATACTTATTTTGTGGGACTCACGGTCTTAATCCCCATGTTTCAGGTGAGGGAACTGAAGCACAGAGAATTTGTTATTTGCTCAGAGTCACACAGCAGGCAAGTGGCTGAGCCAGGATTAGGACCCCAGGTCCTTCCGAATCCCAGGCCTGTGCTCTATTCTGCGCACAGTAAATGCCCAGTCATTACGATTGATTGATTGATTGATTGATACACAGTAAGCCCTCAATTAATTCAACCGCGTGATTAAATCCCGGAGCTGAAAGGAAACCCAAAGACTTGTGGTCCAGACCCCTTTCTCCAGGAAGTGGACACTGAAACCATTTAGAATAAGTGGTCATCTCCCCTGCTCCTAACCAGTATGTCTCAGGATCTCATTTGCAGGCTTCTGCCCCAAGCCAGGGTAATAAAAAGAGGGATTCATTCATTCAGCCGTATTTATTGAGCTCTTACTGTGTGCACAGCACTGTACTAAGCACTTATCAGTCCACCTTCTTAAGACCTCAAGTTTTCACCGAATACCCTGCACCCTATCCTGCATTGTCACGTACGAACCAATGGCCTCAAATCCTGGCCCTTCCATGTTAGTTGAATATTGGTGTCCACTTTCCTAATCAGTGCACAGTTGCATTTTGCTGTTTAAAATCCACTCCCTCCAGCAGCTTTTGAGTTCTCTAGCTTTAATCCATCGTTTTAATCCTCTGGACCCCGGAAGAGTCAGGTTAGTGTTGATCGCTTTCTTAGAAGAGGTGGGACTGTAGCTTGTGATCCTTTTCCTCGCCATTGACATTCCCCGAGGATACCCACTTCTACACCCTACTCACCCCGTTGAGCTTCAGCTGTACCCCACTTCTGCTGTGTATCAGCGTGGGCACATATTAATTTGTATCATCAGCACTAGGCAGGGCTTCCCTCTAACCTCACCGATTCGTACCTTCCCCTGTCAGACCATAACCAGCATGGTCTAGTGGCACTTTTCTTTATCGAGGCCAGTCGCTGGTCAGCCCGCTGTGGCTCTTCTTCCCCTCTGTGAGGTTTGGGGTGCACTGATTCACATTTTCCACCAACATGGCAGCTGCGGGTTGCTGTTACTGCTCCAACCCTTTCCCTCTAGACTGTAAGCTCATTGTGGGCAGGGAATGTGTCTGATTATTGCTATATCGTACTCTTCCAAGTGTTTGGTACAGTGCTCTGCACACAATAAGTGCTCAATAAACAGGGACTGTGTCTGATTATTGCTATGTCGTACTCTCCCAAGTGCTTGGTACAGTGTTTTGCGCACAGTAAGCGCTCAATAAATACGATCGACTGACTGGAGGGAAAAGCCTGGTCATGGGACCTGGGTTCTAATCCCGGCTCCACCACTTGTCTGCTGGGTGACCATGGGCAAGTCAATTTCCTCATCCGTCAAATGGGGATCAAATATCCGCCCTCCCTCCGACTTAGACTGTAAGCCCCATGTGGGACAGGGACGGTGTCCAACCTGATTAGCTTAGTATCCACCTCAGCGCTGAGTTCAGTGCTAGGCACATTAGAAGCACTTAAGTACCAAATGAAAGTAAAAACAAACAAAAAACCCCAAAGCAAATGCCATTAAAGAAAAGCCATGAAAAACTTTTGAACCCACCTCCTCACTCCCACGCCAGGCTTTAAAGGCTGTCATTCATTCATTCATTCAGTTGTATTTATTGAGCGCTTACTGTGTGCAGAGCACTGTACTAAGCGCTTGGGAAGTACAATTTGGCAACATATAGAGATGGTCCCTACCCAGCAGTGGGCTCACTGTCCTAACCCCTTGGGAGAATACAACAGACTGGCAGCTATGATTCCTGCCCTGAACCTAATTCAGACACCTTCACCAGCTCTTCCTCAACATATGGAATACCCAATCCAATTTTATTGCACGCTCCCAAGCACTCAGGACAGTGCTCTGCACCCAGTAAGTGTGCAATAAATTATAGTGATCGTCTGAAAAATACCCCTAGATTTCAAAGACCCCATCGTAATCACCTCCAGAACGACTGAGGAAGTGATTGAGACATCTTGCTGCTGGCAAGGTCCTACCCAGAATCTTCCTAGTCAGGCTACGAGATGGAAATATCAAGAGGCGATCCCAAAAACAGGACAGGCCTGGATGGGGGCAAACACATCGGCATTGCAAGGAGCTGGCTCCTTGTTCACAGTTTCTATTAATGTCAGGTGTGTACTGGCCTTTTCAGCCACAACTACATGCACAGACGGGGCGGCCCCTTCAGTCAGTTACCTTCAAAAATTAAAGACAGATTAGATCTGATTTTATTATCAATCAATGGGATTTACTGAGCCCCTACTATGTGCACGGCACTGTACTAAATGCTTGGGAGGTGCAAGTTGGCAACATATAGAGACGGTCCCTGTCCTCTCCCCCATTTAACCTCCGGCCTCTGTACCCAATTTTCCCTATTCCAGGCTATCACACCCTTTCCCACCTCCCTTCCAACCCTCCCCTCACATAAGTCTGCACCTTTTCCACCAGACTGAACTCCCTTTTCCCTCTATCCCTCCTTCACTGCTTCACCACCAACCCTCTGCCATACGTAGATCTCTCCTGCTTTTCAGCAGCTGGGCATGGTATTCCACACTGGAATGATTATTTTCATATATCGGGGTGTACGTGTAAATCTGTACCCAGCTCTTTGTCTGTACAAATAGCTAGATATATTAAAACAAACCAAACCCAGCCCGTGTTGTTTCAAATCTCAGATGACCAGATGCTTGCTCCATGTTTTATCAGTCAGGGTTTTCGGTGTAGCAACCTGAAAATAAATGTTGCCCAGTTCTGATAACTCAGATTCGAGGTAATTGTGAAGCTAGCTATTGGTAATGGCAAAGGGAATATATTTAAAGCTCCCACTGGACGTTCTGTTCTACATTTTGCTGATAATGAGTTTCTTACCGTGCTTTGACTTCAGAACGCGCAATGTTTTTCTGTCTTCTGATTTTTTTTCATCTCATCAAAATGTCCCACAGTGGAAAGAAGCCAATTATCCCCAACCCGAGGAAAAAAAATAGTTTAGATAATCAAACTAAACTGGCACCGTGTGAGAAAGGAAAGCGTAATTATGTTTGATTTTCCTAAGTTTTGATGAAGCTGAACTTGACCCCAGTTGGGATGTTGGTACCTCACTGTAAATGTGCGGCATTCAGGGCTTTTGAGGAATCCGGGCATCCGCGCCCCCACCATTGGGGAACCCAGGGTCTCGCAGGTGCTCTTTCTAGACTGGAATCTCGCTGTAGGTAGGGAACGTGTCTACCAACTCTTGTGCTGCACTCTCCCAAGTGCTCGGTACAGCGCTCAGCACGTAGTAAGCGCTCAATAACAAAACATCGATTGATTGTCTGATTTCCACTCCTGGCCCTACTTTGGAGAGGCGGGGAGGGTAAGACGTGAAGGGCCAGGCTGCTAGCGCTGAGCCAGGACACAGCAAATGGAAGTTTACTTTTTGCTTACAAATTCTCTCTCTAGGCCTGCATCGATGAGAACCTGGACATGGTGAAGTTCCTAGTGGAGAATCGAGCCAATGTAAACCAGCAAGATAATGAGGGATGGACTCCCCTTCATGCGGTGGCTTCCTGTGGTTATCTTAACCTAGCAGAGTGAGTGAGTTTCAGCATGTCATGCTTTGTCTCGGCCTGAGCCCCAAATCCCCCTCCACTCCTAGCCCCCGGGACGCGAGCAGCCCGGACCCCCGCAAACCACAAGGAGCAAAGATCATAAGCATGCTCTCCCTTTGGTTTAGGGGGGAAAAATCACCCTGTCTACAGCCGTTTCGGAAAGGGCTCAGAGACTGGGCTGATTCTCTATTCAAGGGCTCCTCTGGTTCATAGCTCATTATCCCGAAGGACTTCAGGGAGGAAATTAAGGCAAGTAGGTTTGAACAACACCATTTAGAAGCCATCCCCCTATACAGTGCCTATGTGGGCCCATCAGCAAACTGACCCAGTGGGTGATTTTCACAGGGCGCAGAGCTTCCACCGTTGGAAGTAATCGTTTTCAAAACGGGAGAACCCTAACTCCTTGCAAAGGAGCAAACGGTCAGTGTCCATCTGTGACAAAGTAGATTCCACAGTGAAAAAGAAAATGGGCAGTTTGAATGTCACCTTGATTCTTTGAGGGTCCCTCTAATATGATTTGAATTACACTGTGTAATCGCCGGACAGCAGTATGGTCTAGTGGAAAGGGTGTGGGGATCAGAAGACCCGGATTCTGGTCCTGTCTCTGTCACTTATCTGTCGCGTGACCTAGGGCAGGTCACTTAACTTCCAGGGTTCTCACCTCCTATTTAGACTGTGAGCCCCAAGTGGGATGTACCGTGTGCCTGGCATTCTACTAAGTGCTGGTGTAGATATAGGCAAATCAGGTTGGACCGTACATTTCTGGGGGAATTAGAAGAAGCAGTGTGGCCTAATGGAAAGACCATGGACCTGAGAATCAGAAGACCTGGGTTCTAATCCCGGCTCCTCCACCTGTCTGCTGCGCGACCTTGCGCATGTCACTTAAATTCTCTGTGCTTCAGCTCCCTCAATCTGTAAAATGAAGATCAAGACTGTGAGCCCCATGTGGGGGTCAGTGGACCAGCTCTTAGTACAGTGTCCGGCACATCATGAGTGCTTCACAACTACCATAACTGTCAGTTATTATTATAGTTGCATGCTTCTTGTTCAGAGCATGAGCAGGGGAAGGCTTCTTTTAACCAAATCAGGTGCTGGGATTCCCTTTTCACACAATCCTGTTTGCTCAAGTGTGTCGGGGGATTTGCTGTGACGTCGGGTTTTCTGCCGCGCTTGGGAGAATGGCTTGGGGGTCGCAAAGGAGGGAGCCCAACAAAAAGAGAGTTGGAGTCGGTGAACGGTTGGGCCGCACTGGTCAGGTTTGGCCAGACTGCTTGGTCTGCCAAGGGGGTTGGATGGAACCCAAGACAAACAAATCAACAATAGGTTTTTTCTTCGCTCTTGGGTCCTGCACTCTGTTCCACTTGAGCGAAAATCAGCCACCTCTCCATTACCCCTTTTTGAGTTTCCAGTCTGGCAGGGGTAGCTTCAATCCTTTTATTCTCTGGAGTGCCCATGGGATGCCAGCTCCCGATGTTGCATTTCCTTTAGATACTGAGTTCTACTAAGAGTTTGGTCAATTCTCATTTATTCACTATACACTCTCACCGATATTTCAAAGGAGAATGTAGTTTTCTTGGCCAGAAGGAATTTAAAGTGATTTTTGAGCAGGCAAATTTTTTTTTTCATTTAGCCACCTTTCTTCCTTATGGTTCTTCTTCCCACAGACCTAGTGATTGCATGCTCAGAATTGGGAACAGTTCTACTGGCATCCTCCTTCAAGTCCCTTCTTTTCTCCTTTTCCTTAGGGAAACTGAGCACAAAGGGAGATTTTAAACAGGCATTCTCAATCCCCACTCTTAGAACAGCCCCAGTGGCTTTTTTTAAACTAAGCAGCAGAGGACTCCTTGGTTTCCTGAATTGTTTTGGGGAAGTCTTGCAAATAAGTAAGAGAAAGTTGTCAGCGGATTTATAATAGCAGAACAAAACAAAACAAAAAAACCCAACAAAGCTTATGTCTATTTTGAGACAAACACTGATACCAAACTGAATGAATTTTGTGCCATTCCTTGCCTAGATTGTTACTAAGCTTGGATGAATAGCTATATTCACGGCTGTCCTTCTCCCAGTCATCCTGAACATCCTGCAGAATTATAGTGAATTTTCCCTTCTTCAGCCGTTCCGATAGCAGGCGTCCTGGTCATTATTGTTTGCCTATTTATTTGGGGCCAGCTTTTAGGAAAAAAAAACTCACTTTGGTACAGATAACTGATTTGGTCAATACAAATCAGTCATGGGGGTTTTTTGTGTGTGTGTTTTTTGGGGGAATATAAATCAGTCATGGTTTATGTAAAGCTTTGCAGGTAATTTTTTTGTAAGGTACTTAGTTTTTGTTGAAAGGTGTGTGACTATCAATAAGAGTGTAAAGTTTAAATCTAAACCTTCTGTAAAGGGTGGGGAGGAGTGAAAATTCAACTTTATTTCTTCAGCTTTCTCTTTAAAGATGGTCTTTAAGATCAATTTTTATTCCTTTGCAATTCCCCGGTGACCACCTTCTTCCTTTCCTTGGTGTACATAGACTTGTGCGAAGGCAGAGATACATTTTTAGTTCGCAGTTTTTGTCTTTCTCTTTCTCCCTAATTTAAGTTCACGATTAGCAAACGATAACTCAAAGGCAGACCCTTCTCATTCCAAGTAAGTGGTTAATCCCGAAGGAGGCAGACCAGCCCAAGGGAACAGAATTCAGTCTGTGGCTTTCCGGTTTATTGGAATGCGTTCAGAGCCGGTGATCCTAAACATATTTTGATTTTCCCTTGCTGAAACAGAAACCATCAAAATGACAAATTGGTAATGAGATTGCTTCCAAAGGCCATATTTATTATGCTGGATTGCTTTTGGATGTCTTTATGAGTGTTCCAGAAAAAAAAGGTGGACAGGGTTTCACGGGCTGATGGGAATTGTGCTTTTTCAAGTGGAAGTGCCAGCTTAAAGCCCAAACTTTTGTTTTCCGGTGGTGTTGCAAGATTGTTTACTGTTGCTGTTTATTATTATATTGTACTGTTTATTGTTTTAGAGTACTCTCCCAAGTGCTTAGTTCAGTGCTTTGCACACAACAAGAGCTCAGTGAATATGATTGGCTGACTGATTACAGGAGGTTCACTGGTTTTCTGGCATTCATTCATTCAATAGTATTTATTGAGCGCTTACTGTATGCAGAGCACTGTACTGAGTCCCCAGAGGATGGGTCAGAGAAAGGTACATGTGGAAGAGGGGGGCCCTTGAGTTCGCTGTGACTTTATTTCAGGAAGGAAAATGGGCCACTCCAAATCCGAGTAGTCACTTCTTCTGCCAGCAGGTAACATTCAGCACCAGCTGGACCCGTCCTTTTTGTGTTCTCTGGGTCTTGCTTATCCCAGAAACTATATTCAGCCAATCGGTGGTATTTATTGAGTGCTTACTGTGTGCAGAGCACTGGACTAAACACTTGGGAAAGTTCAGTACAATAGAGTTGGTTGATCCGATTCCTGCCCAGAAGAAACTTAGCAGTCTTCAATCAGGAGGCTTGCAAATGCATTGAGATGCTGTCCAGGTTATCTCAGTTGATGCACTAATTTGTGTGTGTGTGTGCGTGTGTGTGTTGTGTTTGTGTGTGTATAAAGGTGGTAGTCAAGCTCGCTACGGCTCATCCGTTATCACAAGAGAGAAAGAAAAATGTACTACACATATTTGCCTCTCCTTGATGGCAGCGTTATTGTGTCAAAGTAGCGTAATGCTAGGAAAATTGAGAAGTAGCGTGGCTTAGTGGATAGAGCACTGGCTTGGGAGTCAGAAGGACCTGGGTTCTAATCCCAGCTCTGCCACATGTCTGCCGTATGACCTTGGGCAAGTCACTGAACTTCGCTCTTCCTCAGCTTACCTCATCTGAAAAAATGGGGCTGAAGAGCGTGAGCCCAATGTGGGGACGGGAACCGTATCCAACCTGATTAATTTGTATCTACCCCAACACTTAGATCAGTGTTTGACACAGAGTAAGAACTTTAAAAAGTACCACAATTATCATTATTATTATTATTTAGATCAGGATAGAGGATGGGGATGGGAGCCAGAAGGACCTGGGTTCTAATCCCAGCTCCGTCGCTAGTCTGTCGTCTGACTGTGGGCAAGTCACCTAACGTCTTTGTGTCTCAGTTACCTCATCCAAAAAATTGGGGATGAAGAGTGTGAGTCCATTGTAGGGACACGGACTGTGTCCAACCTGATTAGCCTGTCTCTACCCCAGCGCTTAGTACAGTGCCTGGTGGAAATTTTCATCCATGGAGAGTTGTGGAGATCAAAAATATAGGTTCATAAATCGTATGGATAAGGGGACCAAAACAGGGGAGAAAAATTGGAAAAGTTACAGGGCCCAAGAAGCTTTTAGATAGATTTAGGGTAATATGTCCAAGGTGAATTATCAGGGTGAATTATTATTAGGGATAGTGGAAGATATGTCCTGAATCAGGGGATGGAAGTGAAGGAGTTCAGTCACCACGCCGTCCCTTCAAGCACCTTTTGGTGCCACTATCAGAGTCGGAACCCTGGCTTGCCGGACCATCGGTCAGGATGAGGAATGCCGTGACTCAGGGTCTTTTCGGAAATCCCATCTTGCTCCGGACTCTGGTGCGTCAGTGAAAATTGAGCTCAGACCGTCCAAAGTAACACTGCTCCCTGTGTCTTGTCTGTCCAGGTATTTTTTAAACCACGGAGCCAACGTAGCTGCTGTGAATAATGAAGGTGAGGTCCCTTCCGACCTTGCAGAAGAAGCAGCCATGAAGGACCTACTGCTGGAGCAAGTGAAGAAGCAAGGTAACCCAGTTTGGTGGTGAGCATTGAAGGGCTTGGAGATTAAAGGAACAGCCATGAGGGTAATGCACACTTTCAGACCTTTTGTAGACGTGATACCCTCCTTTGTAGGGGAGATTTGTGACTGAGTAGGATAGAGGAGGGTTAGATCTTGGTGGCAGCTGTAGTGACCCAGATGTCCCAGATGTATCCTGTGGGTCCTGTTCAGAACTCGAGCAAAAAAGGGGCAAATGCCATTCTGACATCCCAAAACCACAGACGCCCAGTATGATTGGGGGGGGGTTTGCCCTCGTGGGTTTTTGTATGGGACTCCCATCCTCTCTCATCCCACATCTCTGATGAGACCCGACAAGGGCTGACAAGTCCCCAAATGGCGGCCTTCTGGCCTCTTAACTCTCTGAAGCCTGTTCCTCTCACCCTGTTTTCCACCCTGCCTCTCCGTAGCCTCCCTGCCATGCAATCTCCTCTTCCTCTACTGAAGTTTTCCTTACCCCGACCAGGCTCTGGGGCTGGACCAGAGGAGCCCCAAGGGGGTGACCGCCTAGGGGAGTGCCTATGGGAGCGAGGCGGGGAACTGGGGCTCCAGAGCTCTTGCGGTGACTGTTTCGGACTCTGCGGGGCTCCCGCCTCCCCTCCATGCGTCGGCCTGGATCGCCAGCTGGGCAGCAGCGGCTCCAGCGCTACCTGTTCGGGCTCATGAGGTTTAAATGGCCTCCACCATAGCTCCTGGCCCTAACCCGGACAGGGCCTTTGCAGAGTCCCCAGGCTAGTTGGGTGGATCGGAGGGGAGGCAGCTTGTCCTCGTGGGGAACCAAGGCCAGAGAGGGTGAGAGGGCTCTTCCGCCTGGTCTCGGAGCCTGATAAGGGCAGGAGAAACCCTTAAGACAGCAGCAGCAGCGGTGGTGGAGGAGGAGGAGACTCCAGCCTCAGCCGCGTTGCAGCTTCAGCGGGCAGAGTGAGTTTCTCTGGCCGCTCTGCTGCCCCAGAGTTGTAGGGGTGAAGCCCTGGCTTTGCCCCTTCAGTGCCCGTTCCGTGGCCTGTGGAGTAGGTACTCCTACTCTCTTACACCCGGTTCTCCTCTAACGTGGGGGCTGCGTCCTTCCTGAAACCTGCCCGCTGCCATCTGTTCCGGCATCACGTCCCGAGGTAGCCAGACGGACACGTGTAGGAAGACCGTTCCCTAATTCTGCAGTCACGTGCTCTCCAAAATGTCAAATGGAAACGTGCCTTCTGGCAGAACTGCGGGTGTGTTTATGTTCGAGATTTGAAATACCAAAGAAATCTTCCCAGATAACGTCCCCAGTGCAACATTTTCAGAGTTCGACAGAATTCCCTTGGTAATGGAATATCTTGAAGTCAGTTTGATTCATCGTTGCAGAGCTTAATATACTGGAATTATGGGTCAGTGGAGCATTGCTCCCCATTGCAGGCACATTCCTTACTTATGTGGCCAGGTTTTGGGAAGTAACAGTAGGATGAGTTACTTGCCTTGATCCTCAGGAAAATCCTGAAAGACGTTTCTGCTTTCCCCTTGTTCCAACTACATTTCTTTGATAAAATCATAGTGGATTTTCTGTTCTGCCGTAGCTGGATTAGGGAAGATTATCTCTGTGGGCCCTACCTTCAAGTAGAATTTCCCTCTCTGTATTTTTAGGATCTTAATGGAGTGTGTGCTTCCAGCCTTATTATCGTCATCAAGGGCATTTAATAATAATAATAATAATGGCATTTATTAAGCGCTTACTGTGTGCAAAGCACTGTTCTAAGCGCTGGGGAGGTTACAAGGTGATCAGGTTGTCCCACGGGGGGCTCACAGTCTTAATCCCCATTTTACAGATGAGGTAACTGAGGCCCAGAGAAGTGAAGTGACTTGCCCAAAGTCACACAGCTGACAATTGGCGGAGCCGGGATTTGAACCCCTGACCTCTGACTCCAAAGCCCGTGCTCTTTCCACTGAGCCACGCTGCTTCTCTTTTGAAATAATAATAATTCTCATTTATTGAGAATAATAATTGTATAATAATAATATAATAACATAATAATTGTAAAATAATAATAATTGAGAATAATTCTCATTTATTGAGTATTTACTATGTGCAGAGCAGTGTACTAAGCGCTTGGGAGAGTCCACTGCAACAGAGTTGGTAGGCACATTCCCTGCCCACGATGAACTGTCAGGTTCCGTGATAACTGGGGTAGAGAAGCAGCGTAGCCCAGTGGGTCTGAGAATCCTAAGGATCTGGGTTTCGATTCTGGCTCCGTCACCTGTGTGACATTGGGCAAGCCACTCCACTTCTCTGTGCCTGAGTTACCTCATCTGAAAAATGGGGATTAAGACTGGGGCATAGACTGTGTCCAACCTGTTTAGCTTGCATCCACCCCAGCGTTCAGTACAGTGCCCGGCAGCTAATAAGCATGTTCCAGATACCATAAAAAAAAGTCTGGGCCCTCGGGTGATGGTAAATCACCTTAATATTTCAGCTGGAGAGCATTTCAAAGCAATTCATCATGATGACCGAACCTGTGTTTGCAGTTATGTGTAGGTGATTTTTTTTAACGTAAGAAAACCGCCCCGCCAGTTCTCCCTTCGGTGGCCTTCTCCTCCTCACACGCTGGGGTGTTGGATTTCGGTAGGCGTTGACCTGGAGCAGTCGCGGAAGGAGGAAGAGCAGCAGATGCTGCAGGATGCCCGCCAGTGGCTCAACAGTGGGAAAATCGAAGACGTGAAACAGGCTCGAACGGGTGCCACGGCCCTCCACGTGGCTGCTGCTAAGGGTTATTCGGAGGTTCTCAGGTGAGCTCCCCCGGCCTTGGTGGTGAGGCTTGTGACTCAGAGCTGATCGTTTATCCTGGCAGAGCACCTCTCTGGCATCTCTGGCATGGGCGTTCCTGCTCAGGGGTGGCAGGCCCATTCCAGGGGACAACTCAGGGTTCCTTCCAGCCTTTGAATTCTGGGTTGCAAGTTTAAGTGCAGGCGTATGCCACGGTGCAGCCGTAACAGTCCTCAGAAGAGAAGCAGCGTGGTCTAGTGGATTAAACACGGGCTTGGGAGTCCGAAGGACCTGGGTTCTAATTCTTGTCTGCTGCGTGACCTCAGGCAAGTCACCTAACTTCTCTGTGCCTCAGTTGCCTCATCTGAAAATGGGGATTAAGACAATGAGCCTCCGTGTGGGACAGGGACTGTGTCCAACCCGATTTGCTTATATCCACCCAGCGCTTGATACAGTTCCTGGCACATAATAAGTGCTTAACAAATACCACAATTATTATTATTATATGGTCCTCTAAAATGTAGCTGTATCGTGGGGTGCATTTTTCCCACGAATCTGCTTGCAATTTATTAGGTTCTGTTCGAGAATGTACCCGGTCAGGTTGATCAAGCCCTGAAAGGTAAGTAAAACTTTCACAGCCCTGTTCATTCCCCTCCTCCGATCCTAGGGTTTTTCTTGCCCCTCAGTCATTCATTCTTTCAATGGTATTTATTGCGCGCTTACTCTGTGCAAGACTGGGCACCTTCCTCCCGTGAATCCCCAGCTCCTTGATCAGGTAATGGGTTCATTTTTGGGGTCTTTATTCATATTTCCGCGAGGATGGTTAGCTTCACGTCCTTCCAGCCCATCCTGTTGCCCCCACCCAGTCCCGGTTGGTCTCAGCCTCAATTTTCAAGGGGTGGTGGGGCTCTGAAGGGGAACCGGGGGGAGAGGGGTAGGGTGGGCTCTCGTGGCTTTAAACAGCCCCAGTGAGGACTTCTGTGATCGCCAGCAGCCGCGGTAATGCCGGGGAGGGCTCTCATGGCTCGAAACAGCCTCAGTGAGGAGTCTGGTGGGTTTCAGGGGTGGGCGACTTTAAACAGTCGTGGCTGCCCGCATAGCCTAAGATGGATTTAAAATTATTTCCATCCCTGGGGCACGGGAGAGCAAGAGAGAAGGGGATGCTAAGTTCAGGGTGCAGGTGGCTGAAAAACCGTTCACAATAGGACAAAGCAGGAATGAGATGGAGCAGGGCAGGAGAGGGCTGGGAAGCTATGAAATTCCCTGCACTGGTTGGCCAGAACGCCAGGCAGGGCTTCCGCATCCTGAGCACAGCAATCAGTTAAGCTGTGACCGTTCTCTGGATTTTGTGTATCGTGGTCAATCAATCAATCAATCAATCAATCGTATTTATTGAGCGCTTACTGTGTGCAGAGCACTGTACCAAGCACTTGGGAAGGACAAGTTGGCAACATATAGAGACAGTCCCTACCCCACAGTGGGCTCACAGTCTAGAATGGTCGTTTGGAACCGGCTGTATATGCCAGTCTAGTTCTCTTAATCCCTTGGTGGAGGAGAGACCTGGAATTGCCGGGGGAATTTGGAATTATTTTACGTTGCCTTTAATTTCTTTTCCTTGACTTTGGTTCTTTCCTTTAACTGTGTCGTCACTCCACTCATTACGCCGCGGCTGCCGTGAAAATGAGGTGCAGCGGTAAAACTGAGGCGGCGCATCTCGTAAAATGTCTTCGTACTCTGTGTTTCACCTGATCTTGGTAAATTTAGCCGCACTGTCTTCATGAAATACGTTGCGGTAATAGTTGTTGGTCTGAAGGCGCACACCCCGGTTAATTGACTCGAAAAGCCTCGCTCTTGAATGGGCTTCCCAGGTTCAGTTTGGGCAAGGAAGAGGATGACACACCTTAGGTAAAAGGCTGCTGGGCTGAAGCAAGGGTTTCCTGCCTGTTGCTTTAAGGAGTGTTGAAATCCAGCGCTTAGAACAGTGCTTTGCACATAGTAAGCGCTTAACAAGTGCCAATTATTATTATTATTATTCCCACAGTACCTTTCTCCTTCCCCTGAGGGATGCAGGGACAGGACAAGATTAGGCCGGAAGCCCTGATTTGAAAAAAGGAGCAAGAGGAGGAGGACGAGGAGGAAAAGTAATAATATTTATTCAGAGTTTACTAGGTGCAGAACTCTGTACTGTACTCAGCATGACATAGTGGAAAGAGCCGGGGCCTGGAGTCAGAGGTCCTGAGTTCTAATCCTGCCTCTGCTGCATGGCCTTGGGCAAGTCCCTTAATTTATCAGTGCCGCAACCTCAGCGTGGCTCAATGGAAAGAGCACGGGCTTGGGAGTCAGAGGTCATGGGTTCAAATCCCAGCTCCGCCAACTGTCAGCTGTGTGACCTTGGGCAAGTCACTTAAATTCTCTGTTCCTCAGTTACCTCATCTGTAAAATGGGGATTAAGACTGTGAGCCCCCCGTGGGACAACCTGATCGCCTTGTAACCTCCCCAGCGCTTAGAACAGTGCTTTGCACATAGTAAGCGCTTAACAAATGCCATCATCATCACTATTATTATTATTATTATCATTATTATTATCTGTAAAATGGGGATTAAGACTGTGAGCCTTCTGTGGGACAGGAACTGTGTCCAACCTGATTACCTTGTATCTACTCCAGCGCTTAGAACAGTACTTGGTACATGGTAAGTGCTTAACAAATGCCATAATTACTGTTATTATTATTGTTGTTACTGAATCTTGGGAAAGAGCACGGCTTTGGGAGTCAGAGGTCATGGGTTCTAATCCCGGCTCTGCCACTTGTCAGCTGTGTGACTTTGTGGGTAAGTCACTTAAATTCTCTGGCCTCAGTTCCCTCATCTGGAAAATGGGGATTAAGACTGTGAGCCCCATGTGGGACAACCTGATTACCTTGTATTCCCCCCAGCGCTTAGAACAGTGCTTGGCACATAGTAAGTGCTTAACAAATGCCATTATTATTATTATAAGTGGGAATTAGACACAGTCCTTTGGAGCCTCACAATCTAATAACCCTGAAGGCATGGATTACGTCTTTGGCTTCCTTTCTAATCAATCAATCGTATTTATTGAGCGCTTACTGTGTGCAGAGCTATGGATGCTCCTGTCATCATCATTATTATTATTTTGTTAAGCCCTTACTATTTGTCAAGCAGTGTCGTAAACCCTGGGATAGATGCAAGTTATTCAAGTCGGATGCAGTCCCTGGCCCCCACAGGGGCTCACAGTTTAAGTAGGAGGGAGAGTAGACTCTAAATCCACCAATTAACATTTGAGGAAATTGAGAACCAGGACAGTTAAGCAACTTGCCTGAGGTCACACAGCAGGCAGGTGGCAGAGCTGGAATTAGAACCCAGGACCTCAGACTGCTAGGCCTGGGCTCTTTCCACACCATGCTGCTCCACTTTCCAGTGGATAATAGTAATAAAAACAATGATGGTGTTTGTTAAACGCTTACTATGTATCGCAGCGTGGCTCAGTGGAAAGAGCCCGGGCTTTGGAGTCAGAGGCCATGGGTTCGAATCTGGTCTCCGCCACCTATCTGCCGTGTGACCTTGGGCAAGTCACTTCACTTCTCTGAGCCTCAGTTACCTCAGCTGGAAAATGGGGATTAAGCCTGTGAGCCCCATGTGGGACAACCTGATCACCTTGTATCCTCCCATTATTATGTGCTTTGCAAATAATAATAATAATAATGGCGTTTGTTAAGTGCCTACTATGTGCAAAGCACTGTTCTAAGCGCTGGGAGGATACAAGGTGATCAGGTTGTCATCATCATCATCAATCGTATTTATTGAGCGCTTACTGTGTGCAGAGCACTGTACTAAGCGCTTGGGAAGTACAAGTTGACAACATCTAGAGACAGTCCCTACCCAACAGTGGGCTCACAGTCTAAAAGGGGGAGACAGAGAATAAAACCAAACATACTAACAAAATAAAATAAATAGAATAGATATGTACAAGTACGGGGGGGGCTCACAATCTTAATCCCCATTTTACAGATGAGGTGACTAAGGCACAGAGAAGTGACGTGACTTGCCCAAAGTCACACAACCAATAAGTGGCGGAGTCGGGATTAGAACCCATGACCTCTGACTCCCAAGCCCGGGCTCCTTCCACTGAGCCACGCTGCTTCTCAGGGTATTACTAGACATGGCCCACGGTTCCTTCCATCGTGACTTGGAGACATGAGCGGTTGACGCTCTAGGAGCTAATGCCCGGTTTTTGCCTGGGGTTTTTAAGACTAAACTAGAAAAACATGGTGGCCTAGTGGAAAGAGCACGGACCGGTGAATCAGAGGACCTGAGTTCCAATCCTGGCTCTGCCACTTGTCTGCTTTGTGACCCCGGGGCAAGTCACATCACTTCTCAGTGACCTAGTTACCTTATCCATAAAGAGGGGTTCAGACTGGGAGCCCCACGTGGGACAGGGACTTTGTCTAACCAATCAATCAATCAATCAATCAATCGTATTTATTGAGCGCTTACCGTGTGCAGAGCACTGTACTAAGCGCTTGGGAAGTACAAGTTGGCAACATATAGAGACAGTCCCTACTCAGCGGTGGGCTCACAGTCTAAAAGGGGGAGACAGAGAACAAAACCAAACATACTAACAAAATAAAATAAATAGAATAGACATGTACAAGTAAAATAAATAGAGTAATAAATATGTACAAACATATATACATATATACAGGTGCTGTGGGGAAGGGAAGGAGGTAAGATGCGGGGGATGGAGAGGGGGACGAGGGGGAGAGGACTATCTTGTATCTACCCCAGTGCTTAGAGAGGTATCTGGCACATAGTAAGCGCTTAACAAATACCATTAACAACAAATACAATTAAAAAAAAAAATGAACTTAAAGCTGGTAACCTGAAGCCCAGATTAAACCCCAGCTGGACACAGAGCCTTATCCCAGGCACACTGGGAGGAGGAAGGAGGGAATAAGATCCCTAATTAAAGCCATAATGCTCTTCCCTTTTAGACTGTGAGCCCACTGTTGGGTAGGGACTGTCTCTATATGTTGCCAACTTGTACTTCCCAAGTGCTTAGTACAGTGCTGTGCACACAGTAAGCGCTCAATAAATACGATTGATTGATTGATTCACTTAATAAGTGCTCAAGAAATGCCATTGGTTGATAATGGAGTAACAACAGGTGGGATAAAGAGGACCGTTATTGTTCTGGTGATTTGCTCTTGTACCACTTCACTGGTGAAGAAAGGGTTCTGTGTTTTGAGAAGGTGAAATGACTTCTTAGGATAGTGGAAGGGGCCATTAAGGGGGAGAATCAATCAGCCGTCTGTCTGGAGCGCTTACTATGTGCAGAGCACTATACTAAGCACTTGGTAGAGTACCGTATGAAAGGATTGGTAGACATACTTGTACTTCCCAAGCACTTAGTACAGTGCTCTGCACACAGTAAGCACTCAATAAATATGATTGATGATGATGATGATGATAATCCCTGCCCACAACGAGCTTACAGAAAAACTTGAAATGGTAGGGAACTCTGTACAGTTGTGGCTGGTAGGGGCTAGGTTGCGGAGGATACTTCTGTAAACTGCAAGCTCCTTGTGGGCAGAAATCATATCTTCCTATCCTTTTGTATCATACTCTCTCAAGCACTGAGTACAGAGCCCTGCATACCCAGTAGTTGCTCAATAAATAAAAATAATCATGATAATGGTGTGTGCAGAGTGCTTATTATGTGCCAGGCACTGTACTAAGCACTGGGGTGGATGCAAGCAAATCAGGTTGGCTCCAACTTGTACTTCCCAAGCGCTTAGTACAGTGCTGTGCACACAGTAAGCACCCAATAAATACGATTGAATGAATGAATGAATACAGTCCCTGTCCCACATGGGGCTCAGTCTCAATCCTCATTTTACAGATGTGGAAACTGAGGCACAGAGAAGCGAAGTGACTTAGCCAAGGTCACACAGCAGACAAGTGGAGGAGCAGGGATTAGAACCCATGACCTTCTGACTCTCAGGCCTGTGCTCTATCCACTACGCCATGCCATTTCTCCACCAAGTGCTTAGTACACAGTAGCACACAGTAAGCGCTCAATAAATCCGATTGAATGAATTAAGGGGGTCGCCCCAGATCTATACATGATTTGTCAATAACGCTGTATTTTTTCCAGTTCAGGGAGGAATCAGGGACTCATGTTGATTTGGCCAAGGGGCCAAGTTGCCCAGCGCTCTGCTGGGGAGGATGAGACTTTGAGTAAATCAATCGATAGTATTTATTGAGCGCTTACTGTGTGCAGAGCACTGTACTAAGCGCTTAAGTGAAGATTGCCTGAAAGGGCAGGGCACCCAGCACCCCAAGTGAAAAACCTGGAAAGCGGTCTCTCTTTACTGTCTACTTGGCGACTTGTTTTGTTATCTGTCTCCCCCTTCTAGACCGTGTGCCCGTTGTTGGGTAGGGACCGGCTCCATCCGTTGCTGATTTGTACTTCCCAAGTGCTCAGTCCAGTGCTCTGCACACAGTAAGCGCTCAGTAAATACGATTGAATGAATGAAAATTTGGTGGAATGGAGGGTGTCCTTCAGACAGATGCCAGGCTAAAGGGAGGAGCCAGTCGCAGCACTGAGGTAGAGTCATTGTATTTGTATTTGTATTAGCCAAGGTCACACAGCAGACAAGTGGAGGAGCAGGGATTTATTTGTATACAAATAAAGTACAAATTTCACTTGTATTTATTGAGCCCTTACAGTGTGCAGAGCACTGTGCTAAGCACTTGAGAAGTACAATTCAGCAATCGAGACGATCCCTACCCACACCGGGCTTACAATCTCCAGCCTGGGATCAGGTCAGTGAGATCAGGTCCTGCCATTCCAAGAGCGATGTGGGAGGTTTCGTGGACCACGGGCCGTCCTAGTAAACTGGCACAGTTCTCACCCGAAGAGATGCTGTCGATCTTGTTGTGCAGACATTCCCACAAAGGAAATCTCCCGTCGGGTAGCGAAAGCATCGCCCGCCTGCTTGCATATTGCCCTCCTTGCCCCAACCAGAAACCTGGCAGGGCAGAGAAAGGGTGAATGATGCCATGCACACGGCTGGCACCAGAGTCAACCTCTCTGCTCAGGAAGGGTTAGGACCCAGTGGGAACGGTCCGTTATTCCCGACGAAAGACTCCACAGCAGGCCCTGAACCCGGATGGCGGAAATCCCAGATCGGCCCCACTTTTCTGGGGGTGCGCAGGAATCCTGATCGCAGGAGCATCTCATTGCCCCCTTTTCTGACAGTTGACTTGTATCTTGCTGCCGCAGCAGGCGTTGATTTAGGCAGTGGAGTGCCACAGATCACAAGGAGATCAGTCAATCAGTGCTGTTTTTTGAGCGCTTACTGTGTGCAGAGCACTGTACTAAGCACTTGGGAGAGTTCGTCTAACAGTTGGTAGATATGTTTCCTGCTCACAACAAGCTACGGGGTAGATGGAGTTGAGTTTCAAATATCTACGTTTTTGTGGATATGACCAAGGGAGCCTCATGTGAACCAGAGTTGGGTCAAATCTCGGTGAAGTAAAGATTTCTTCACTTTGGCGGTCACCATTTTAACGATAAAGTAGATGCTTATGCGGGACAGTGCTGCTGTTGCTGCCAGGGTCGATTTTATGGGGTCCTGGGTGTTGATTCTATATGGTCCCAGTGTTTTCTGTTTCCTTCTAATTATCTGATCCGTAAGCCTTTTGTGATTATTTTCGCCCCAACAAAGACCACTGGGAGAGTAGAGCAGAAACCTTTTTTTTGCCCAGAGGTCTTCAAGGCCTTGAAATCCCACTTTGCCTCCCTTCTGCAGGGAAAAATCAGCGGCCCACACCTCACAGCGCTTTTCACTTGAATGGAACAATGCGGGGGCGCCCGGCAATTGCCTTGTGACTTTTTAGTGGAAGTAACCTACTTGGTAAAGATTCAGTCGAATAGTGGCCCCTAATAAATGACTCTGAAATTTAAACTCTTCCTTTGAAGTCGTGTCTCCGTCAAATATTGCTTAGCACCAGTAGGCAGTCACTTGGCAGGGCATTGTAGAATATTGTGATGCAGAAGAGCTAACAATCTGCCTTCTTGTTCCCCCTACTCCAGGCTCTTGATCCAGGCTGGGTATGAATTGAACGTCCAAGATCATGACGGCTGGACTCCACTCCACGCTGCTGCCCACTGGGGGGTCAAAGAGGCCTGCTCCATCTTGGCCGAAGCACTTTGCGACATGGATATCAGGAATAAACTGGTGAGCCTTAAACTCCGTAGGCCGCAGGGGAGTAAGCTTTGACCTTTGAGGTTATTTTACCCAACGGATCCCCCTTGGTGTTAACAGGCAGCTTGGGGAAACTGGAACGATGCTGTATGATGTCTCCCCCTCTGAATGAAAAGAAAAATCATTCAAAATGTTCTTTTGTTTTTTGGGGTTTTTTTTTTAATGCTGTTTAAGTACATACTAAGTGCCAGGCGTTGTAGTAAGCACTGGGGTAGATATAAGCTATTCAGGTTGGACACAGTGCATGTCCCACGTCAGGCTCCCAGTTTGGATCCCCATTTGACAGATGTGGCCACCGAGGCCAACAGCAGTTAAGTGACTTCCCCAAGGTCACACAGCAGACAGTTGGAAGAGCGGAATTAGAACCCAGGTCTTCTGACTCCCAAACCCATGTTCTTTCCACTACGCCATGATGCTTCTAAAGTTGTGACTAGCATTAGAGTCAAACTGATTTCCAGTGTCTGCAGAGCGATTTTAAATAAAACATCATTTGCAAGTCTCTGTGTGTCTGCATCTCCAAGCCCGAAGGGAGTGTGTTGCTCAGGCCAAGCAGTTTCAAAACTCTTAGAAGAAAACAAATCCCCTTGGGTCTCATGGAAAACAGACATTCCACCTAACTTGGAGTTGCCTGAGATATCCCCTTCCCAGCCCAGCAGGAGCACTCCAGTTGACTGTAGCTTCCAGCTGTCTCCCACATTTGAATTTCAGAGAATTGGGAAGGAAAGTCACTTTCTATAAAGGGCTTTGGTCCTGGTCTCGTCCCCCTCCTGAGCTGTCAGAGCCTGAATTTGTTTTTAGGACTTGGTACAAAGTGGAGCCCTTTTTCTTTGCCCAGTGTCTCCTTCTAAGGAGAGTCATTTGGGATGACTTGCTCTCTCGAAAGGGGGAATTTTCTTCACAGTCAGGTCAGCGTGCACCTGTCTCCAGGAGCTTTTTATTTTCTAATGGGTGCGGTGCCTTTTCATTGCAACCACCAGGGCCAGACGCCGTTTGACATAGCCGATGAGGGAATTGTGGAGCACTTGGAGATGCTTCAGAAGAAGCAGAACATGGTGAGTGGCTGGTCAGTGCCTTTTAAGCCTTTCAGAATTGTTATACTCCGTTAAGAAGATCACAAACGTTCGCCCTCCTCCTGTTTCTTCAGCGAACCAAAATGGCCATGCCTGCATTCCTGAGGCAGTAATTGGTTTCCTTGGGAGCCATCAGACAGCCTGATAGAAAAAATAACTCCAAAATTCCTCTATTGACGCTCCCTCATTATGGCAAGATAGGCTGGAAACCTCTGACCATCTGGAGCTTTTTAAACGTACAAAAGTCCTTGAATTCTTGTCTTTGGACTGATAATCTCGATCAGTCAGTCTCCCCTGCACAAGAAATACCTCGGCAGAATCCACCCCCAAAGGACATTTAGGTTGAAAATACCTGTGATGAAAATCTCAGGCCGCTGTCTTTCTTGAAGATGAACATATTTTGTCTTATTTCCTCAAACCATTTGTTCATTCAGTCAGTCGTATTTATTGAGTGCTTACGGTGAGCAGAGCACTGTATTAAGCACTTGGGAGAGTACAGTACAATGAACAGACCCATTCCGTGCCCAAAATGAGCTTGTAGTCTAGAGGCATGGAGACAGGCATTTCTTCCTGTTCCAGAGAAAGTATGCTGAGTCCATTTCTGCCACTTTTCCATTAGCACCTGCTGAGACCTAGGAATATGACTGGAGTATCACTTTCCAGAGTTTTTAGGACAGTTAGAGGAGTGATGTCATGGAGAAGGAAAATGGAAGAAGCTCAGCAGGAATGAATGAAAGAATGAAAGGTTAGAGTCCTGCTGGGAAGAGACCGGTCTTGATCCTGGTGGCTGTTCTTGGGTTCCAAGAATTTCTGCATGCAGGTTTCTCTCTACATCTTTCTCTTACCCTGTCAAGAGAAGCAGCGAGGCCTAGTCTCTATATATTGCCCACTTGTACTTCCCAAGCGCTTAGTACAGTGCTCTGCACACAGTAAGCGTTCAATAAATACGATAGGGGAAAGAGCACAGGTCTGGGAATCAGAGGACCTGGGTTCCAATCGCAGCTATGATACCTGCCTGCTGTGTGACCGGCAAATCACTTCACTTCTCTGTGCCTCGGTTCCCTCATCTGCAGAATGGGGAGTCAATATCTGTTCTCCATTCCCCTTGGACTGTGAGCCCCATGTCGGGTAGGGATGGTGTCTGACATGGTTTTCTTGTATCTACTCCTGTGCTTAGTACAGTGTTTGGCACAAAGTAAGTGATTAACAAATAGCACTGTTATTGTTATTATTACATTATTGTTATTATCTAGTGTTAGAGAACATACCATGGGCTTCAAGGCACAGGGTAGGGAGTACATGCAGACTTCTTTTTAGCGATAACGGTCCAGTGATGTTTGTGTTGCAGTTTGCTCTGGGCGAAAGAACTACAAATGAAGCATTAAGTAAAACACAGCAAACTCCTTTTTTCTCCCTTAAGTGAGACTCTAAAGCTTCATTCCTTCATTCAGTCATTCAATTGTATTGAGCGCTTACTGGGTGCAGAGCACTGTACTAAGCGCTTGGGAAGTACAAGTGGTCATCTCATTGTTGCCAGAAAACATCAGCACTGTCCAAAAACAAACCAGGGCGTCAGTCTTACTAGAATTAGGCCTGTGTAGCTTTCAGAATCACGCTTGAGAGTCC
Source organism: Tachyglossus aculeatus (assembly GCF_015852505.1). NCBI lineage: Eukaryota > Metazoa > Chordata > Mammalia > Monotremata > Tachyglossidae > Tachyglossus > Tachyglossus aculeatus. Next base: position 28,857,529 of record NC_052072.1, on the reverse strand, counting down.
AGAAATAGGCAGCCTGATGGTTTGGTAGGCTAAAATTAAACTTTCTGATTTCTGTACTGGTAGAGCGATGTTTGAAAGTGGTGTTCAGAATTCTTTGCAATATCGGCGATAGGGGCAAAAACTTCATGAGGAATGAGAGACAAGATGGCAAAGGAGAAAGCAGCCCCCGAGGCTGCAAACATTAAGCCTCATCATCATCATCAATTGTATTTATTGAGCGCTTACTATGTGCAGAGCACTGTACTAAGCACTTGGGAAGTACAAATTGGCAACATATAGAGACAGTCCCTACCCAACAGTGGGCTCACAGTCTAAAAGCACCGTCTGAAAGCATCCCAACGCAACAAGGGACCTCGTCCAGACAGTGTGGTCTGGACTGGATTGGCCTTTCTAGTCACCTGTGCACTCAGGGGTGAAGTTCACCATCGGTAGCGACTTCGGTGGACACGAAGGACAACGGCTACATGGGGCTGTTGGCTATGTCAGTGCCCTCTGATCTCTGGCTTTCCCCTAAGACCCAGATAGGAGTGACCCTCACTTTCGGATCCTCTCCTAGATAATGAATAAGCAGATATAGCTGTGGCTGGCTTTTCCAAACTGTAAATCTCCGTGGACTCAGAAGACGTTGTTTGGAACCTGTCTAAGCTTTCGTGAGAACGGTTGCCAGCCTCCCCAGGACCATTAGTGCGCAACTGCCAAGTCCCCAGCGCCTCTTCACCTCAGGGGGTTCAGCTCTTTGGAGAGGTCGGGTTGGAGAATTGATAGGAATTCTTTGGGGCTCATGCTTCTGGGCCTTTCTTTAAATCACTTAAGGCTCAGTCTCCAGTTCTCCTTGTTCCAACTCCCCTGAAAAGGAGAAAAATGCATCAAGGCTGGGGGGTTTTCCCCCGCCCCTTCCCCTAGCCTCCTTTTCCAAGCTTCCTCCTGATTAGCATGATTTCTGTTGGCCCTCACCTTGTCCTCTTGGTTGCGTTCCAGGGACTCGCAGTTGCTACCGGTGCCTCCTAATATGCATTGTCCCTCTCCCACAGCTGCGCAGCGAGAAGGAGACGAGGAACAAACTCATCGAGTCGGGCTTGAATGGCAAGTTGCAGAGCGGACTCTTTAAGAAGTAAGGCAACTGGGAGCGGGCCAGGGATTTGGGGGAACTTTTCGAGACTTGGACTACAAGTCTTGCATTCATGGCAGTACTCCCGTGTCTCCCTTCCCATGGGTGGCAGCTTGGAAAAGCCCTCGTTCAAGCGAGGCGAGTTAGCTGTGGCCTTCTCGGTGTAACGTCTGCGCCCCTAATCCCTTTCTGTCGTCTTCTTCTTTGTATTCATCCAGTCCTGCCGTGGCCTAAAAGAAATGAGGGAACTTTGGACTCTCTTTCTGTCAGTTTTCCTGGGATTTGGGGTTAATGGAAAATTCTGTGGGTGTTTGTAATACAGGTGGACGCCGGCAGATGGGTTAGGATTTGAGACCTAGTTGGAGAGGTCTCTAAGGGGCCTTTGGAAAGTGGGGGAGACTGAAATTTCTACCAGTAGTTGAAGTTTTCATGGGCTTGGAGGGCATTTGAGCCTGTTGGTACTGTGATCCCACCACTCGATCCCTTCATCAACCAGAGACGGTCCGTACCTCTCTTTCAGTTAGTAATTCGTATTTATTGAGTGCTTACTAGAGTACGGTATAATAGTAGACACATTCCCTGCCGACAACGAGCTTACAGTCTAGAGGGGGAGACAGACATTAATATAAATAAATGCCACAACTGCATCCACTGCCCCCGAGGGGAAGTGATCCCCAACCATCACTCAAAATAGAATTTAACTGAGGTTCCAGAAGGGATTCCTGGGGGAGCAAGAGATGAAATATACATGAGTGGCTGCCCAGGCATTCCAGCTGGAGAAGCAATTCTCTTGCTGAGAGGCCATAGTGCCGAATGCAAGTAAACGCCAGAAATAGCCTTCCTCGTTAGCTCTCTTCAGGTTCCTTTCTCTGTTGTAGCAAAGAGAAAATGCTGTATGAGGAAGAACCGCCCAAATCCCAGGAAGCAGAGGAAGAGAACAAGGAATCCAGCAGCTCCAGCTCTGACGAAGAGGAAGAAGGGGAGGATGAGGCTTCTGAGTCGGACACGGAAAAGGAGGCCGGTAATGCACGTTTTAACTTTTCCACGTGTCTACAGCTTCCACTGCAGGCGGAACCTAAGTGATGGTTGCACAGTGGTCATTCTAGAGTGAGAAGCGTATTTTTTGTGAGCAGAAACTTTGGGGCACATGACCAGTACTTTGGATTAATCAATCAATCAATGGTATTTATTGACCATTCACTGGGAGCAGAGCACTCTACTAAGCACTCAGGAAAGTACAGTACAACAGAGTTAGTAGATGTGTGATCTCTGCCCACAAGGAGCTCCCAGTCAAGTGGGAGAGAGACATTAAAATAAATCATGGATGTATAAATATATATTATATGTATATTTATAAAAACGTCCATGCTTTGAGATTTCACCTGAATCAGAATCTGGCCAGAAGAGAGCCTTGAGCCGATTGGCCCAGATCTTTAAAAAAAAGACATTAAAATGGTGTTCAGTGGTGTTACCGAGTTGGCAGTAGTTAAAAACTTGGTCATACAGCTCCGGGCTAGGTTTAAGTATATTTAGCCGTTCCTATGTGCTTGTATGATAAGGCGCACAAGGAATTTTTGTGTGACAGATTTGTCTGCTTTGACCCTGGCTCGGGGAAATGACATTGAGACCAAATTCCACAGGCTTAGCATTGCTGGGAGGCAAAGGAGAGGGGCCCTTAAAAAGGCATTTTGGTCAAGTCCTTTTTGTTTTCAGGGACTGTACCATTTGGATTTTAATTTCTGGTTAGTGAGGTCCTTGGGCTGACCCCTGAAATGCGCCTCACTTCTGAGGGGCTGTCAGTTTCAAACCAAAAAAAAAAAAACAAAAAACAAAACAAAACAAAATCCCCAACTGAAAAACTGCTAGAATAAGTGCAGAAAATGGGAAAATGGGTCCAACCTTTGACAAGATTGGGAGAACTGGAACAGCTGCACATCTGGCTCCTTTAGCTCTATCACAATTTCGTGAAAGACATTCGCTGGCCATATTTGTCGTGGAACAGAGAGGCTGGACCACCAGCATGGCTTAGTGGAAAGAGCACTGGCTTGGGAGTCGGAGGTCATGGGTTCTAATGCCGACTCCGCCTCTTGTCTGCTGTGTGACCTTGAGCAAGTCACTTAACTTCTCTGTGCTTCAGTTACCTCATGTGTAAAAGGGGATTAAGACTGTGAGCCCCACATGGGACAACCTGATGACCTTGCTTCTACCCTAGAGCATAGAACAGTGCTTGGCACATAGTAAGCGCCTAACAAATACCATCATTATTATACTCTGAAGCCGAGTCAGAGAAGCCAGGCAGGCAGGCGAGGCCAGGAAGATACCCAAACGGCTACTATCATCATCAATCGTATTTATTGAGCGCTTACTATGTGCAGAGCACTGTGGTTCTGTGGCTACTAGGTGGTGAGCTGAACTGGGGCCGCCCTTTCAGGCAGGATACACTGGATTGAGGTTTGAATGATATGGCTTTGGTGATACAATATTGACTGGCAGACCTCTTTTTTTGCAAAGGATCATTTGGTGCCCGGTTTTTCTTAGACGTTGAACGCAGACAGATTTAGATCCTGCAGATAGCTATTGAGGCTTCCATCCGATCATCAATCGTATTTATTGAGCGCTTACTGTGTGCAGAGCACTGTATTAAGCGCTAAGTCCAATGGGCGGGACTTTACATGGGTGCTGGATAGAGAGAGCCGATCAATCCATCAGTCATTCAGTGGTATTTATTGAACACTTACTATTTGAAGGGTGGCGTACTGAGCTCTTGGAAGAGTACAGTACAACAGAATTAGTGGAAATGTTCACTGCCCATAAAGAGCTTACAGCCTAGGGAAGCTTACAGTCCAGAAAGAACTGTCTACAAAAAACAGTCTGCAAAGAACTTAGAATGTTCAGCTTAAAAAACATAAAATAACTCTATATTCCTAAGCCCACCTGCCTGTTTGGCCATGAACGTCATTTCTAACCCTGAAGCAGATTCTATAGGAGAATTAATTTCCAGATGAAACATTCAGGCCAAAAGGAGAAAGAGAGCGAAGGGCATATGTAAAGCTTATAATGGAGACTGTTGTTTCGGCCTGAATTTTGCCAACCCTGGGGGACCCCCTAATGAAGATATTTTGGTCTGTGTATTGTCCGAGCTGATGCAGCTTCGCCGAGGGAGACACTGATACTCTCAGTTAGGGGAAAATGTAGTCCCTCTTCGCCTCAGTATCTCTGTGATTCATCAAGTGTCACCGCAGGAAGTTACAAAGCAGCATTTCTTTGGAGGAGCCAGTGGCCCCAGCTGGATTTATAGTGTGGGAGATGACCTTTCACTTGCCCTTCACTTGCCGGTCTTTTCCTTGTCAAGGCAGGTGCAGTTTACAGGGGGGCGAAAGGCGAAGCTTGTGACAATGGAAATGACCACAAAAAAATATTGAGTTTGCCGTTGTGGTGCTGATGTGCATGGAGCCATTCACACTCCCTGCCTCTGTCAGCTCGTGGGCAGGGAATTTATCTGTTTATTGGTATATTGTACTCTCCCAAGCACTTAGTACAGTGCTCTAAACACAGTAAGTGCTCAATAAATTCAGTTGACTGATTGAGTGACCCACCATTGCCCAGTGAGACTGGCATGGAGAGGGGGTGTAGTCTGTTCTCCTAGACCAGATTATCTCTAAGGCTTTATTACACTTATTCCCCTGTGCCCTCTCCCATTTGGTAAACTACCGTTGAATCTGACACTCAGTGGCCTAGTCATTCCCACTTTCTTGTGAAAATCAGGGGAATAGCCTAGCCAAAGTCTTGTTGCTCAGAGCTGAGTTTTGGATAAGGCACGGATTTGAAAGTTGGATAAATCAGGGGAAGAGCAAAAACAAATGAAAACAACAAAACAAGTAATTACATATGCCTTATTCAAAGCTTTAGAGACCAGAGACAGTAAAAGGAAAGAGTTTCAGAAGTGGCTCAGGGAAAAGTTATTCCAGGTGGTGTCCTTCTAGACTGTGAGCCCACTGGTCCTGGGGAGGCTGGCAACCTTTCTCATGAAAGCTTAGACAGGTTCCAAACAACGTCAGCGCTCAATAAATATGACTGAATGAATGAATGAATGGCAGCACAGTGCCACCAGTCTCTTTGACCAGATTTCAAATTCGATTTCAGTGATAGGGTCCTTTTAAAAATGATAATAATAGTGATGGCATTTGTTAATAATAATAATAATAATAATGATGATGGCATTTGTTAAGCACTTACTATGTGCAAAGCGCTGTTAGCGCTGGGGGGATACACGGTGATCAAGTTCACATGGGGCTCACAGTCTGAATCCCCATTTTACAGATGAGGTAACTGAGGCTCAGAGAAGTGAAGTGACTTGCCCAAAGTCACACAGCTGACCATTGGCGGGGCTGGGATTTGAACCCATGGCCCATTTATTTTACTTGTACATATCTATTCTATTTATTTCATTTTGTTAATATGTTTGGTTTTGTTCTCTGTCTCCCCCTTCTAGACTGTGAGCACACTGTTGGGTAGGGACCGTCTCTATATGTTGCCAGCTTGGACTTCCCAAGCGCTCAGTACAATGCTCTGCACACAGTAAGCGCTCAGTAAATACAATTGATTGATTGAGTGACCTCTGTTTCCAAAGCTCGGGCTCTTTCCCCTGAGCCATGCTGCTTGTAGTGCCGGACTGTGAAGCCATGGGCCTGACAGCCAGCGTTCCTACAAGGAAAGTCCCATCTGTTGTACAGGGGCCATCCAGCATCCGCTCCGGAAGCTATCTTCCTTTAGGACGTCATCTGGTCTTTCCCGGTGCTGCTCTCTTGACCCTGGCCATGGTTAGCAGAGAGCTGGTCCAGCTGGGAACAGCCTTGAGGTCAATTTTTTATTTTATTTTATGTAATTTAGTGTTTACTATGTGTCAAACACTGTTCTAAGCTCTGAGGTAAGTACGTATTAATTAAGTCAGATACGGTTCCTGTCCCACATGGGACTCAGTAGGAGGGAGCCCCATTTGGGAGGAGTTTTTGTTTGCTGCCGAGGGAGGTGGGCAGACAGTGAAAGCTTTTGAGGATTGGAGAGTCACATTTCAGGACGGTGATCCGGAACCAGCTTGTGGTGTAGACTGAAGAGGATGAGGCTGGAGGCGGAAAGGCCAGTGAGGCGGCCGATGTGACGGTCTGACCGTGATATGATAAGGGACTGAAAGGATGGTCGCTGTTTGGGCGGAGAGTAGTAGTGGAAATAAATAACATTTATTGACCTTCAGCTATGTGAAGCGCTGTACACAGTGGTGGGAAAGAATAAATGGGCAAATCTGCCCCCGAAAGGTTCACAGTTTAAGAAGAGGTAGAGGGGGAACTGGAGAAAGAACCGGCTAGAGGTTCACAGTTTTAAGAAGAGGAAGATGGGGAGCTGGAGAAAGAACCGGCTAGAGGTTCACAGTTTTAAGAAGAGGAAGAGGGGAAACTGGAGAAAGAACCAGCAGGACTTTGTAGTTGATTGAATGTGAGAGCTGAAAGACGCCGAGGGGTCAAGGACGACGGGACAAGGATGATGATGTAATTGACAGAGATGGGAAAGTTCAAGATGAAAGATTAATGGAAAGGAAGAGACGCAGCGTGGCGTAGTGGAAAGAGCACAGGCCCGGGAGTGAGAGGACCTGGCTTCTAATCCCAGCTCTACCGCATGTCTGCTGTGTGACTTCGGGCAAGTCACTTCCCTTCTCTGTTCCTCAGTTATCTCATTTGTAAAAGCGGGACTGTGAGCCCCAGGGACTGGGTCCAACCTGATTAGTTTGTATCTACCCCTGCACTTAGTACAGTGCCCGGCTCATAGTAAGCACTTAACAAATACCACAATTATTAACGATACGGTAGAGCTGATAGACACGGTTCCTGCCCACAGGAGCTCACAGTCTAGCCAAAGTCTTGTTGCTCAGAGCTGAGTTTTGGATAAGTCACGGATTTGAAAGTTGGATAAGATGACATTCTAATTCCCCTCTCCTTTTTCCTTGGCACGTGAACCTTGTCATCAATCATAGGGAGATAATAACAATAATATAATTATGGTATTTGTTAAGTGCTTACTATGTGCCAAGCACTGTTCTAAGTACTGAGATAAAGCACCCCCTGGTTTTTCTAGGGGCTTTAGAGGAATTAGGATTTGGGCAGGGAAGAAGAAGGAAAAGAGAAAGGAAAAAATGGAAAAGTAGGAGTGTTGTGGTCATGAGGTTCCTGTTCTTTTCTGTCCAGTGATCTCATATCCAGTCATGGGGCTTTTATGGCAGAAGGACCAGAATTCACACATAAAAGGATGTTTATGTCTGCAGACTATAAGGGAATTCCCTGCTCCCCCAAATAGTGAAGCCAAGGGACTCATGAAGGTTTCATTCCTAAAATTGATAGTCCTTTGTCATTTAAAGATAATTACTACAAAATACTTCTCATGCTTCTTCAGGCTTCATTACGAGCCTACATGCTTAACGGAGACTACACTGCTTTCTGTAATGCTAATGAAACAGTTCAAACCCTGTAAATCCCATCTACATTTATGTGGATGACAGATTGGAGTTGAAAGTTGGCAGGGAGCTAAATTTGGTATTGATTTTATTATCTTCTGTCTTCAGCAGCTTAGTAGTGATTAACATGTTGGTTTTCCTTTCCCATCGACACTCACCTGCCTTGGCTTAAAGGCGGTGCTGAGGAAGAGGAATGGACTATTTAACTTTGGGTGGTACCTGTCAGCTCTGGGTATCTTTGTTATACTGGGCAGTGATTTAGTTCATCTTTATTTAAGAATATATCATAAATTATTTGTATTAATGTCTGTCCCCCCCTCTAGACTTTAATCTAGTTGTGGGCGGGGAAAACGTCTGCCAGCTCTCTTGTATTGTACTCTCCCAAGCACTTAGTACAGAGCTCTGCGCATAGTAAGTGCTCAATAAATACCACTGATGATGAATATTCCCAAGAGCTTGCTGCTTCAGTCCCCCAGTTGCTTTTTAAAGCCTCCAGACGGGCGACTGAAATCTCCCATATGCTTACACCGCTCTCTCTCCCACTCCGAAATCTCACATTTGCTCCTGTCTCCAGCACTTCAAACTTAATATGTTCAAAAGTGAATTCCTCATCTTCCCTCTCTCGTAACTTCCCCAGCACCGTTGACAACACCATCATTCTCCCCCTCTCTCAAGTCCAACCTTGGGCATTGCCCTTGAATCCTGTCTCTCTTTCCACCCCCATAGTCGGTCAGTGTCCAAATCCTGTCAGTTCTTTCTTTGCAAAACCTCCAGAATCTGCCCCTTCCTCTCCTCCAAACCCTCATCACGGTGACCCAAGCTCTTGACTAATCCTGACCCGAATTCTACATCAGCCTCCTCACGGGCCTCCTTGGCTCTAGCCTCTCCCCATCCAGTCTCTGCTTCACTCTGCTTCCGAGATCATTTTTCTAAAAAAACTGTTCTGCACAAGCCTCCCTGCTCCTCCAAAAAGCTCCCCTAGTTGCCCATCCCTTGCTGCATCAGGCAGAAACTCTTGGCCAGTGTCTTTCAGGGACTCACTCCCTGAAATTATATTTGCTTCCCCCTACCTTTAATTGATTCTACTGCCAGTCTCCCCCACTACATTGAGAACAGATATCATGTTCACTAACTCAGTTTTACTCTCCCAAGTGCTTAGTACAGTGTTCCGCACAGACTGAGTGCTGAATAAAAACTACTGATTGGTTAATTGAGAGACCAGGCAGCTTTCGAAAGAGTGCTGTATCTTTAGTAGTTGGTGTCCATGTAATATTGAAGGTTTTCCACACACATTTTTGAATCTTTTTCCATGTCTTAAAAACCAGAGAGAAAGCCAGAAGCTGTCGTCAACCATTCCAGCTCCGAATCCAAGAGTAGTAGTGTCATCGAACAAATACCACCACCGACTCAGAATACCTTCTCGGCTTCTCCTGCTAGGAGGGTGAGTCCACCGAGATCGACATGGGGGTTGGGATTGGCCATTACTTTTACCCGCAGAGGCCAAGGACCGTGCCTGTTTATTATAATATTGTAAGCGCTTAGAACAGTGCTTTGCACACAGTATGTGCCCAGTAAATACGTATGAATGAAAGAAGCATGGTGAGGAGCCTGGCTCCCGGTTCCAGTTTTCTTCTGTTGCAGCAGAACAGTCTGACAATATCAAAAGGCACCCAGGAAGCTGGCGGTTTGGCCACCATCCAGTTGAGTGGATCAAAGCGGACAGCGAAAATTCAGGCCCTCAAAGTGGATTTTTTTACTTGAAGTCATTCAGGTTGGCAACCTCATTGAGCCACTGAGCCAGATAATCCTTATCTTATGCCGTCAAATCGTGTCCGACCCGTTAGCAACTCCATGGACACATCTCTGCCAGAATGCCCCACCTCCACCTGCAATTGTTCTGGTAGTGTATCTGTAGTGTTTTCTTGGTAAAAATACGGATGTGGTTTACCATTGCCTCCTTCCGTGCAGTAAGCTCGAGTCTCCAACCTCAACTCTCTCCCATGCCGCTGCTGCCCAGGGTGAGTGAGTTTTGACTTGTAGCCGATTGCCTTCCACTCGCTAGCCACTGCCCGAGCTAGGAATGGAGTGGATATGCCTCTACTCGACTCTCCCGTGGTCGTATTTATGGAGAGTAATGGAAACTCTTCGGGTGAAACCCTGAGAGGACAGCCAGATAATTACCAAATCTCCATTTGGTTTGGTTTCGAGGAAAGGGACCAGGCAGTGGAGTTATAAAACTGGCAGGCGGCAAACCTGATCTCTGTGGAATACCATTAAAAACGCTCAAGTGGCATAGCTATTATAGCCGTTTCTGACGATTATAGCTAACAAGGAGCAATTACGTATTCATCTAACAAGAACTGGAAAATAATTTGTGTTCTCTCTCATCGGAGAAGCAGCGTGGCTCACTGGAGAGAGCCCGGGCTTTGGAGTCAGAGGCCATGGGTTCAAATCCCGGCTCTGCCGATTGTCAGCTGTGTGACTTTGGGCAAGTCACTTAACTTCTCCGTGCCTCAGTTACCTCATCCGTAAAATGGGGATTAAGACTGTGAGCCCCCCGTGGGACAACCTGATCACCTTGTAACCTCCCCAGCGCTTAGAACAGTGCTTTGCACATAGTAAGCGCTTAATAAATGCAATCATTATTATTATTATTGTTATTATTATTATTATCTGAATTCGGAGCTGCTTTGCATGTTTACCGTTGATTCGGGCTAATATAAGTTTCCCACGGCACTTATGTACATATCTATAATTTATTTTTATGTCCATTAGCCCCTCTAGACTGTAAGCTTGTTGTGGGCAGGGAATGTGTCTGTTATATTGTACGCCCCCAAGTGCACCACACACAGTAAGCGCTCAGTAAATATGATTAACTGATTGATTGACATCACCCAAGTCAGGTATGGAGGTAAGGCCTCCCACCAACCACCCCTGAATCACGTTGTATCCTTAACCTCAGTGGCCAAGACAAAAACTCCTCACTATTGGCTTCAAAGCTCTCCATCACCTTACCCCCTCCTACCTCACCGCCCTTCTCTCCTTCTACATCCCAGCCCTCATATTCCGCTCCTCTGGTGCCGCTAACCTTCCCACTGGGCCTCGTTCTCGTCTGTCCCGCCATCGACCCCTGGCCCACATCCTACCTTTATCCTGGAATGCCCTCCCTCCTCAAATCTGCCAAGCAATCGCATCTCCCCCCTTCAAAGCCTTACTGAAGGCTCGCCTCCTCCAGGAGGCCTTCTAAGACTAAGCCCCCCTTTACATCAGCTTCCCCTACCCCCCACGTCGCCCCAACTCCCTGCCCCACAGCACTGGTGTATATATGTACATATCTACAATTCTATTTATATTAATGCCTGTTTTACCTGTTTTGATGTGTATATATATATTGTAGCTCTGTTTATTTATATTGATGCCTGTTTACTTGTTTTTGATGTCTGTCTCCCCCCTTCTAGATTGTGAGCCCAGTGTGGGCAGGGATTGTCTTTGTTGCCAAATTGTACTTCCCAAGCGCTTAGTTCAGTGCCCCGCACATAGTAAGCGGTCAATAAATATGATTGAATGAATGAAGGAATGAAAGCCTGAGTTGCATCAAAAAGAGGCAAGAGTAAGCTCGGTGTAGACAGGGAATGTCTGTTTATTGTTGTATTGTGCTCTCCAAAACATGTATTGCAGTGCTCGGCACATAGTAAGCTCTCAATAAATATGATTGAATGAAAGTGATATAAACAGGATTTAATTTTGAACGTGAATAGCCACAACCGCAGAACATTGAGGGCGAGACTTGCAAGGCAACATTCTACAATTCCTGAAGAGTTTGGTGACTGATTAGCTGAACGTCCAACTAGAAATCAGGTCTAATCAGCTGCCCTTGTGAACTCGGGTCCGAGCTGCTTAGGAGAGCCCGGAAAACCTGAACCCGAGTTGCAGTTCTTCACCAGCGACACCGCAGACCAAGTTAGCCCATACTAACCGTCCTTTTCATTCTGGATGTAGCTTGGCGAGAGAGGAAGAGAGGAATAACTTCAGGCATTAGATCCTTCCTTAGGTCTCAGGACGGGACTCAGACTCCTATGTCTTACTCAGTTGCCAGTGGAAAAGGATTAAGTTTTCCTCTCCTCTCCTCACCAGAGCTCAGCTCCACGCTTCCTCCAATAAGGGGATTTCCATCCTACAGGTTAAAAGTATCCCTGTCCAAAACACATGGAAAGGGTGGCCAGATTGCATTGTTCATTAATTGATGGTACTTATTAAGCATTTATTGTGTGCAGAGCACTGCACTAACCAGTTGGAAGGGTACAGAGTAGTCAAGTTGATAGACATAATCCCTGCCCTCAAGAAGCTCAAACACCCTGGTGCCATTACTTGTTTTATTCATATTAATGTCTGTCTCCCCCTGAATGATAATAATACTAATAATGGTATTTGTTAAGCGCTTACTATGTGCCAAGCACTGTTCTAAGCGCCGGGGGAGATACAAGGTAATCGGGTTGTCCCAGGTGGGGCTCACTGTCTTAATCCCCGTTTTACAGATGAGGGAACTGAGGCACAGGGAAGTTAAGTGACTCGCCCAATGTCGTACAGCTGACAGGTGGCGGAGGCAGGATTAGGACTCACGACCTCTGACTCCCAAACCTGTGCTCTTTCCACTGAGCCACGAGCAGGGAATGTGTCCGCTAATTCTGTTGGATTGTACTCTTCCAAGTGCTAAATACAGTGCTTCTGCCCACAGTAATCGCTCATTAAGTACAAACTGATTGATTGATTCACAGGTGCCAATGGACTTTTCTACACTTTGGTTCCTTCAGTTTCCACAAGGTTCTACCATCGTGTCTCGTCCTTATCTCATCATGCCCTGAGGCGACCCTCATGTGAAATCCCAGGGAGCTCTGTCTCCCAATTTATTTTATCAGAGTTCAGATTAAATCACAGACTTAAATCAAATCCCAAAAGCCAGAGGAGGGGATTTTAACTCGGCCCCGTTGGCTAGAGGTGATGGGGACTCCCAGAGGAATAGACCAAGTGGAAGAAATTCTACGGGGCTTTGCCTCGGAAATGTCGACACAGCACTCTCCTGCCGTCACCTCGCCCTGAAGCATCGAGATGGGCATCCCACAAAGCAGGGAAAGCTGAAAATACCTGAGGGATCCTTTCCGCCCATCAGGGACTAAGGCAATAAGATGCTGCAACCTAACTCACAAAAGCAGGGTCTCTTCCTAGCCGACATACCCACCAGGAATCCCCTGTTAACAGTCCCTTTATCTTAAAATTCTATTTTTCTCTTTCATGAGAGGAAGAATGCAATGCTATTATCTAAGCTCAATCAATCAATCAATTGTATTTATTGAGCATTTACTATGTGCAGAGCACTGTATTAAGCATAATTCAGAATAATACATCCCTACCCGTAATGAGCTTACAGTCTTAGCATTTTGAAGCTGGAAACAGAAAGAACCCAGGATTCTGGTCTTGATCAGACCTTTTTAACCGTATCATGCTGCCACAATGGTTACCTGTGCTTTATCAGCATGCTATATTTTGGGGTTAAATTATACTTTCCTAAAGTAATCCAGATGCTATGGGAATAAACAAATAATGATAATAATTGTGCTATTTATTAAGCACTTATTGGGTGTCTAGCACTGTTCCAAGCGCTGTGGTAGATGCAAGATAATCTGATTGGACATAGAATCTGTTCCACATGGGGCTTATTTTTTAAAAAATTATATTTGTTACGTGCTTATTACCTGCCAGTCACTGTTCAAAGCACTGGGGTAGATACAAGCTAATCAGGTTGGACGGCCTTAATCTCCATTTTACAGATGAGGTTACTGTGGCACAGAGAAGCTAAGTGACTTGCCCGGGGTCACCCAGCAGACAAGTGGCAGAGTCAGATTTAGAACCCAGAACCTTCTGACTCCCAGCCCCTCACTCTATCCACTAGACCACGCCGCTTCTCACAAAATTATGTTGCCAACTTGTACTTCCCAAGCGCCATGTACAGAGCTCTGCACACAGTAAGCGCTCAGTAAATACGATTGAATGGATGAATCTAAGCAGGAGGGAGAACAGGTATCCAGTCTCCATTTGGCAGATGAGGAAACTGGAGCATAGACAGATGCAGTGATTTGCCCCAGGCCAGGCAGGTGGCAGTCGGGATTAGAACCCAGGTCCTCTGTCTCCCCAAACCTGGAGCCCAAACAGTCTTCTAGACTGTGAGCCCATTATGGGCAGGGTTTATCTCTGTTGCTGAATTTTGCTTTCTAAGCATATAGTACGGTGCTCTGCAAACAGTAAGCCCTCAATAAATTCGATGGAATGAATTGAATGATGTTCTCTGAGGCACGTAATAAAAACATATAGATCTGATGGGATGCATTTTTTTTCTGAGAGGATGGTAGAGAATGAACTATGGTCTTGGCCAATTCGGTGCCTGGCCCGGAGTGAGTTGGGGCAGGGCGCCTGGGAGTTAATTCAGCCAGGGAATACTAAACCTAAAGGTCAGGAAGGGAAGGGGAAGAATGGATTGCGAATTGCACTTGAACTGCCGATGTCCTCTGCAGAGGAGGGAGAGGAAACTGGGAAGAGGCAAAATAATTTTGAGAGACTGCCGATACATCCCTTCCAATCAATCAATCAATCAATCGTATTTATTGAACGCTTACTGTGTGCAGAGCACTGTACTAAGCGCTTGGGAAGTAGAAGTTGGCAACATATAGAGACAGTCCCTACCCAACAGTGGGCTCACAGTCTTAACTCCCCCTCCCTCCCGCCCCTATCTTGCAGAAAGGATTCCCCGGGCGTAGGCTGCTTTGCCTAATGAGGCTGCCGGCTTTGAATTATGAATGCACAGGTGAACAGGGTGGGAGGGCCGGCGGGTGAGGCTAGGGCAAAATGAGAGGCCCCCAGTGATGGCCCCACAGACCCATCTACGGAAGGCCAAGAAGGTGACCGTGCGTGGGTGTATGCATCAGGAAAGTGGACGCAGACACTGACGCAGGGGGCATGGGTGGATGCGGAGACGCATGGAAGCCACAGGCGCATACAGGGAAAGTAGTCGGGGCTTGGTGAGGAGACTGTTCCCCGCTGAGGCAAGCCCCGGGGGGGAACTGGAGTGGACGTTCCCCTCAGAGAGGCTGCGGAAGGCTAAGAGCTCAACCAGAACTCCTGTCGTGATTCCACCTCCCAGCTTGTCACTCTCTTCACCCTCCCCCAGCAAAAGATTTCCCTGTACAGTCCCTTTTCGGTAGAGGTAAAGGCCTCCGTCCCCCTCGCGTCCCCTCTCCCGGAGTTCCCCGGGTTTCTAGTGCAACCCACTGATAGGGTCTCCTCCTTCGCCCTCCCCTGCTCTGTCTCTCACCCTCTGCCCCCCACAGTTCTCCTCCAGCTTCTTCAACAAGACCGAAGAGCCCAAGGACGAATCCCCCTCTTCCTGGAGGCTGGGGCTCCGCAAAACTGGCAGCCACAACATGCTGAGTGAGGTGGCCAACTCCCGAGAGG
Source organism: Tachyglossus aculeatus (assembly GCF_015852505.1). Classification (NCBI taxonomy): domain Eukaryota; kingdom Metazoa; phylum Chordata; class Mammalia; order Monotremata; family Tachyglossidae; genus Tachyglossus; species Tachyglossus aculeatus. Next base: position 28,842,416 of record NC_052072.1, on the reverse strand, counting down.
CCCTGAGGGACCGGGGATCCTCAATCTACCGCTCTTCTTCCAGTCCTCGGATTTCTGCGCTGCTCGACAACAAAGAAAAGGTACCTTCTGGGTTGGGAGACAGAGAGGGAGGATGATTCCCTGAAAACTCACTCGCTTAGGGATACAGCCCTGAAAACCCCCCAGAATTGACTGGCACAATTCATTTACCCCCCTTTTACTCCCTTTCAGAACATGAACAATAAAATTAAGTAACGTATAAAATAAAACAGAGTGACATGCCATTTTTGTCACTGACCTGGGACCAGTGAATATTCACCCTGGATGCTTGGTCAACTTCTGAGTTGATATTATTATTATCGTTTAGTAATATCATTATATTCACTAAGCATTTAATATGTGTCAGGCACCATACTGAGCACTGGGGTAGTTACACGATCATAAACTGGCACACAGTCCCTGTCCCACATGGGCTCACAGACTAAGGTATTTCATCCCCATTTTACAGTGGAGCAAACTAAGACACAGAAAGGTTAAGTGACTTGCTCAGGGTCACAGTGCAGGTAAGTAACAGAGCTGGATTAGAACCCAAGTCCCCTGGTTTCCAGTCCTGTTATCGCTTTCATTAGGGCACACTACTTCTACTGCTGACTGGACTTTTTTATGGTATTTGTTAAGCGCCACTATGCTACGTACTGGGGTCGATAATAATGATAGCATTTATTAAGCACTTACTATGTGCAAAGCACTGTTCTAAGCGCTGGGGAGGTTACAAGGTGATCAGGTTGTCCCATGGGGGGCTCACAGTCTTTATCCCCATTTTACAATAGATACAGTAGATACAAGATAATCAGTGCCGGTCCCACACTGGGCTCATGGTCTTACTCCTCATTTTACAGATGAGGTAGCTGAGGCCCAGAGAAGTTAACTGCCTTGCCCAAGGTCCCACAGCAGACAAGTGGCAGAGCTGGGATTAGAACCCAGGTCCCTTGACTCCCAAACCCATGCTCTTTCCACTTGGGCCATGCTGCTTCTTTCTAGGCTTTGTCTTGCAGAGTAATGACAGGATCAGGACAACCAGCTGTGTGTGTGTGGCCTGGAAAACTGATGTCCAGATCAACATCCAGTGATCTTCTGGACTTTGGGTTTTGGAAAAATGCTATATCCCTGGGCAGGATAAAGAAAAATTAATCAAATTTTGAATGCTGGAATGTAGTAGGAGTAGAGCCCGGGCTTTGGAGTCAGAGGTCATGGGTTCAAGTCCCGGCTCTGCCAATTGTCAGCTGTGTGACTTTGGGCAAGTCACTTCACTTCTCTGTGCCTCAGTTCCCTCATCTGTAAAATGGGGATTAAGACTGTGAGCCCTCTGTGGGACAACCTGATTGCCTTGTAACCTCCCCAGCGCTTAGAACAGTGCTCTGCACATAGTAAGCGCTTAATAAATGCCATTATTATCATCATCGTTATTATTATAGCATTTATTGAGTGCCCGCTTGGTTTCTAGACTGTGAGTCTGTTGTTGGGTAGGGACCATCTCCATGTGTTGCCAACTTGTACTTCCCAAGCGCTTAGTACAGTGCTGTGCACACAGTAAGTGCTCAATAAATACGATTGATTGAATGAATGAATGAACTCTCCCCATCTTAAAAGCCCTACTAAACTCTCATCTCTTCCAGGAAGTCGTCCCTGATTAATCCCTCCTTTCCCCACCCTCTTTTCCCTCCCTACTTCATCACCATTTTTAAATCGTATTTTAAGCACATTCTATGTGCCAAGCACTGTTCTAAGTGCTGGGATAGATGCAAGATACTCAGGTTGGACAGTCCCTTCCCACATGGCATTCACAGTCCAAGTAGGAGGGAATAGGATTTAATCCCCATTTTATAGATGAGGAAACAGGCACAGAAAAATAAAGTGACTTGCCCAAGGTCACACCGCAGATAAGTGGCGGAGCTGGGATTGGAACCCAGATCCTTGGACTCTCCAGCCTGTGCTCTTTCCACTAGGCCATGCTGCTTCTCTGCACTTAATCCCACCCCGTAAGCACTTAGGCAGCCTAGCTACCCTCTTCCTTAATACGTATCCATTGTGAGCAGGGATTGTCTCTCTTTATTGCTGCATTGTACTTTGCAAGCACTTAGTACAGTGCTCTGCACACAGTAAGCGTTCAGTAGATACGATGGAATGAATGAATGAATGTACATAACCTTAGACTTGTGTCCTTCCCATACCTATAATTTATTTTAACATCTTCTCCCTGAAAAGATGGTGAGTATCTTGAGGGCAGGGATCGTGTCTAGTTTTTGTTCTTTCTTAAGCGCTTAGTTTAGTGCTTTGCAAGCAGTAACCATTCAGTAAATACCCTTGATTGATTAGTAAAAGCGAAACAGAGGAGGAAGGTATTCCTAGCCCACAAACTGCTTGTGGTCACTCTGGGCCAACAGGCATAAAAGTACTTAGACCCAGATTAATCAAAAGAAATAATTAAAAGGACAACTGAATCCATAGATTAGACTGTGAGCCCACTGTTGGTAGGGACTGTCTCTGTATGTTGCCAATTTGTACTTCCCAAGTGCTTAGTACAGTGCTCTGCACATAGTAAGCACTCAATAAATAAGATTGATGATGATGATCCATAGAGGATAGATCTAAATAAATACATAGGTTTTAGAGGTGGCTGACGTTTATATGACTTGGGATGGTGATAATAACAACAGTAGTAATGAATAATTATGGCACTTAAGTGCTTAATATGTGTCAAGCCCTGAACTCACAGATTAGGAGGGAGTAGGATTTAATCCCCATTTTACAGATGAGGAAACAGGCACAGAGAAGAATAATAATAATTATGGCATTTATTAAGTGCTTACTATGTGCAAAACACTGTTCTAAGCACTTGGAAGGTTACAAGGTGATCAGGTTGTCCCACGGGGGTGCTCACAGTCTTAATTCCCATTTTACAGATAAGGGAACTGAGGCGCAGAGAAGTGAAGTGACTTTCCCAAAGTCACACAGCTGACAGTTGGTGGAGCCGGGATTAGAACTCAGATCCTCTGACACCCACCCCCACCCCCCCACCCTGGCCCATGCCTTTTCTACTAGGCCACGCTGCTTCCCCCCTACTTGGGGTGCTGCGAATGAGATGGGGTTTCAGAAGAGCTTTGAATCTGGGGAGGATTCCAAGGTGAAGGAACATCGTGTACGAGGGGGCGGTGAGGTGGGAACGTCACGAGTGTAGTACAGGTGGAAGTTTGGCTTGGGAGGACCGAAGAGGGCGGACGTGGAAGGGGGTGACTTGGTGAATCAATCAATCAATCGTATTTATTGAGCGCTTACTGTGTGCAGAGCACTGTACTAAGCGCTTACTAAGCCTTGAAGCCATGTACCATCACCATGGTTACCTTGCCAGGCCAAAGTATGGCGAGTCATATTGCTGGATTCCTGGAGGTAGCTCTGGGCAGCCGTCGGCATCATTTTTAGGTCTTCTTCTGCCGTCCTCAAGGCCCCCTGCACTTGAGCAGTAGGGGACATGGACCGGTGGGCCTTCAAAATGTCTTTAGTGGCTACCCAGAGTTAAAGGAAGCTGAAGAAATGGGCTGACTTCCTCTAGACCATAAGTTCATCAATCAATCAATCAATCAATCGTATTTATTGAGCACTTACTGTGTGCAGAGCACTGTACTAAGCGCTTGGGAAGTACAAGTTGGCAACATATAGAGACGGTCCCTACCCAACAGTGGGCTCACAGTCTGGAAGGGGACTAGAAGTCATCGTACAGGGAATGTTTTATTTTGCTCTCCCAAGCGTTTAAAGTACAGTGCTCTGCACACAGCAAGTGCTCAATAAATAAGATTGATTGATTGACTGACTTGACCCAGCCAATTGTGGTGGAGTGGCAGCCCAGGATGGGGAGGAGATGCTCTGCCGGATGGCTGGGCCCTCCCTGAAATGTGAGTTAGAGGTTGATGATGCTTTCTCTACTGCTTGCTCCACCTGGCAAATAACTACTCCTTCACTTGCTCACAACTGGTAAAATTGTGTTGTCTTGCAAATAGCAATGAATTAATCCAACTGTTTTACGTAATCAATTGAGAATTCAATTGAGTCAATTGATTCAATGGTGAGGGAAAGTCACCCGTTTCCATTCAATGGATTCAATTAGAGAAGCAGCGTGGCTCAGTGGAAAGAGCCCAGTCTTGGGAGTCAGAGGTCGTGGGTTTGAATCCCGGCTCCGCCACATGTCTGCTGTGTGACCTTGGGCAAGTCACTTCACTTTTCTGAGCCTCAGTGACCTCATCTGTGAAATGGGGATGAAGACTGGGAGCCCCCCCGGGGGACAACATGATCACCTTGTAACCTCCCCAGTGCTTAGACCAGTGCTTTGCACATAGTAAGCGCTTAACAAATGCCATCATTATTATTATTAATTGTTTATTGAGCATTTACTGTGTGCAGAGCACTGTACTAAGCACTTGGGAGAGTACAGTATAGCAGAGTTGGTAGATACATTTGCTGCCCACAGTGAGCTCAGAGTCCAGAGGGAGCCTCTGTGATTTCCAGTAGAAATTTGTCTTTCCCCCTTGGTTGGCTAAGGAAAGCAAACTGAAGTAAATGTTGTAACCCTAAGGAGAAAAGCCTCTGGTTGAGCTTCTGAATTCTGTGCTCAGCCCCAAGTCTTGTCTCTAATGGGCAGGATTGCCCTGCTGGGCCACCCTTCATGTTTCTCATTTTTGTTTCGCTTGTTAGGAGAAGGACAGCAAAAGCTATTTTGCCTCAATCGCACCTCGAAGGCTCAACAGCACAAGTGACATCGAAGAAAAGGAGAACAGGTAGGGCAGACTCAGGCCGTCCGGGTGGTTCTGCCTTGGTGCCATTGAGCGAAGGGAAAAAGCCTCCCAGCCTGAGGGTTTGGGATGACCCTTTCCCCCTCCTGGGCCACCAGGTCTTTTTGGAGGGGTGGGAAGGAGCTCTGCTCAGTGCGTCACCAAACGGCGTGTGTGTGATGTGGAAATTTAGCGCACTCGGATTTGCCCTCCCCATTCCAAAGAGACGCACCTGGAAACGGAAACATGTATTCACCTGTTGTATTTTCTGTCGTCTTGTCTTTGGCTGTTTAAATCCCAGCACCCCTCAGAGTAGGCCCCCTCGGGCGGAGCTTTAGATGGCGGGAGACGTTCCAAGCCTACAGCGGGTATGTGTTTTCTTTCTCGGCCTTCCGCAGGGAATCGGCGGTTAACCTCGTGCGGAGCGGCTCCTATACCCGGCAGCTGTGGAGGGATGAATCAAAGGGGAATGAACCCCCCCAGGCTGGCACGCCATCCACCTATGTCTCCACCTATCTGAAAAGGTACAGGGTCTCGGGCCTCAGGCCTCGGAAACGGGTGGCTTTCCTTCACCGTTGAATCCCCTGGCATCTGAAAGGCATCTGCCTGCTTCTCTGCACCTGTGTTGGTCACTGCTCCACCTCTGCACCCCTGAGCTATGCTGAGCTTTCCCCAGATGAATGTTGTAGCCACATTCATTTCATCGATCAGGGCTAAAGATCCATTTAAATTAGATAAGGTTGAAACTGGTCATTTTTGAAGCTGTCACCACAGATGCGCATTCCAGATCCTCTGTAAAATGGGGATTGACTGTGAGCCCCACATGGGACAACCTCATCTCCTTGTGTTCCCCCCAGCGCTTAGAACAGTGCTTTGCGCATAGTAAGCGCTTAACAAGTACCAACATTATTATTATAATTATTACACTGAATTCTCCCCCCTGAAGCCTAGAGCTGTAAGAGCTTTCAAAAGACATTTAGCATCTCCACTGTGTCCGGGCAGGCAGCCCCCGACCCTCACGGATCAAGAGGTGACTGGCTCCCTCCAAAATTCTTCAGGGAAGGAACATCTTAATTGACTTAAAGTTGTCTTGTCTTTAAAGCAGCTGGAGAAATTGCTTGTAGAACTGAATCCACCGATGTTTCCTTGGGGAGGCAGACCCAGCTCCCCAGTCTCAGATGCACCAGGATCACGAGGTGGCCTAGTGCCTTGGTTTCTTCATTTGAGACAGTGGAATGAGCTTGGCCAGCGACCACACTTCCCTTGGGTTTCTCAAGTCCCTTTCCAGACCGCTCAAAGTGCTTTCTCGCTTGGACTCTTATTTACCCACATAGAATGTGTGGAAGAACGGGAGACACAGAGATAAATAAGTCTTCCTATTTGAGGAGAGGGAATTGAGGCCCAGCAGCTTTCTCTTTACAGGCAAGAAATAATTTCCAGAAGGATTATGTGCGCATCTCAGGTTTGATGGAAAGTCTGTCTCTCCTCTTATCCCCTTCTCCCCCTACTTCCAGTTCCATTCACTAGTCATCTTGAGTTGGTGGATTAAAGTCAAGCTGACCCTTAAGCTTGTAGACCTGTTGTCGGCCAAAGACTGGGAATGGAGATAGACTGGGTTCTGTTTGCCCACAGAGGGCCACTGACCTTCCGACAACAATACTAATAATCAAATGTATTTAACTCTAAACACAAGCTAAGCACTGGGGTTGGGTAAAGCCCTTGTTCCCTTTTTGCAGATGAGGAAACTGAGGCTCCAGAGAGGTCAAGTGACTTGTCCAAGGTCCCACAGCAGTCCTGTGGCCTAGTTGGGATTAGAATCCAGTCTCCTGACTCCCATGTTCTCCCCATTGGGCCATCCTGTTTTCAGGCATGAACACGTTCTTGTCTGCAGATGCTGCAAAATGTGTTTTGTGAGGCCTGTGGCTCTGCACACAGTAAGCGCTCAATAAATACGATTGATTGAATGAGCTCTTGCCCATCCCAGGTTGTATTATTTGGTGGTTTTCATTTTAGAAATGATGCCGCCACAGTCACTGCTTTTTTTATTGTATTTGTTAAATGCTCACTCAGTGCTAGGCACTGTTCTAAGTGCTGGGGTAGTTACAAGGTAATCAGATTGGACACAGTCCAGGTCCCACATGGGCCTCACAGCTGTAATCCCCATTTTACAGCTGAGGTAACTGAGGCACAGAGAAGTGAAGTGACTTGCCAAAGAGCCCGCTGTATGCTGTCAAAGCGGAGGGGGGAAGATGGCAGCTAGACTCTAGGTGAGGCCTCCGACTGATTCGCTTGTCAGCGGTTCAGTTTGGAAATAGCACAGGTCAGTCGACAGTTTGAAAGTGAGAGTGCTTATCAATCAGTCAATCAATTAATCGTATTTATTGAGCGCTTACTGTGTGCAGAGCACTGTACTAAGCGCTTGGGAAGTACAAGTTGGCAACATATACAGACAGTCCCTATCCAACAGTGGGCTCACAGTCTAGAAACAGTGGGCTCACAGGCTTATCTGGGAGAGTGATCATCCTACCTCTAAATAAATGGGAGGTGGGAAGCTGGCCCTTCATATTCTGACCTAAGCACTTATTACAGTGCTCTGCACATAGTAAGCACTCAATAAGTAAGATTGATCGACTCTTCAAGGCCAGAAAAGAGAATATTGGAGGTGAAAAAGGCACAACTTGCTCCATGCAAATAACCGCCAGCTTTCATTTCTCTCCCTCTGGTCTTCAAGGCCATCAAAGGTAGATTATATGAGGTAAATTTCTCCCTTCTAGACTGTGAGCCCGTTGTTGGGTAGGGACCGCCTCTATATGTTCCCGACTTGTACTTCCCAAGCACTTAGTACAGTGCTCTGCACACCGTAAGCGCTCAATAAATGCGATTGAGTGGATGAAGGAATGACTGGATCCAACAATTTGGAGCTGGCAGGTTCCATTTCAATGACTTGGCTTCTCTACTGCCGCAGTTAAATTGATCATCATCATCATCATCAATCGTATTTATTGAGCGCTTACTATGTGCAGAGCACTGTACTAAGCGCTTGGGAAGTACAAATTGGCAACATATAGAGACAGTCCCTACCCAACAGTGGGCTCACAGTCTAAAAGGGGGAGACAGAGAACAAAACCAAACGCACTAACAAAATAAAATAAATACAATAGATATGTACAAGTAAAATAAATAAATAAATAGAGTAATAAATACGTACAAACATATATACATATATACAGGTGCTGTGGGGAAGGGAAGGAGTTGGGTTGACACATTGGGCATGATCAGCTTCTTGGCATGTCTGTTCTGAACAGAAGGGAGAAAGATGATGTGTCTCTTTTTTTTTATTTCCTGATCAGGATGGGTGGCATTCTCCGTTTATGTGTGTTTTAAAAACAACTCTAAAAGCCAAAGCCGCCCTTTTAAGATACATCTCAGATATATATTGAGAGTATTGGGCGGCAGCAACAATCATCCCTCTGTTTTTTGTGGCGCCTTTCCTCTTTGGCGCACAAAACCCTTTCAGATCTATGATCCCATTTATCCTGACAGCATCCCGAGGAGGGTAGGCCATCAGGGGAACCAGGGAGACGAAGGGACCCGCAGGACTAGGGCTAGAACTCCGGTCTCCCTGTCTCTTTTCCCATATTCTTTCATGTTCATCACAAAGGGGAGAAAATGTAGAAAGTCACCATTTGAAAGTAAAAAAAATAATAATTATGGCATTTGTTAAGCACTTACCACATTCATTCATTCATGTTTATTGAGCGCTTAAATGTGTGCAGAGCATCATCATCATCATCAATCGTATTTATTGAGCGCTTACTGTGTGCAGAGCACTGTACTAAGTGCTTGGGAAGTACAAATTGGCAACATATAGAGACAGTCCCTATCCAACAGTGGGCTCACAGTCTAAAAGGGGGAGACAGAGAACAAAACCAAACATACTAACAAGTGTACTACGCGCTTGGGAGAGTACAGTGCAACCACAAATCGACACTTTCCTGCCCAAACAAGCTTATCGAGCACTATACTTAGCACTGAGGTACATGCAAGGTATAGGTATCCACATGGGGTTCACGGTTTAAGTAGGAGGGAGAACAGGTATTGAATCCCCCATCATGCAGAAGCGGGAACTGGGATTCAGAGAAGTGAAATGACTTGCCCGAGGTCACACAGCAGGTACTTGGCAGAGCCTGGATTAGACCCCAGGTCCCCTGAGTCCCAGGCCTGTTCTGTTTCCACTGGATCATGCTGCTGCTCAAATTAATCAAAACTAAATCATCATAGAATCCATTAGAGGTCACCTAGTCCGTCACCCTGCCTCCCGGCAGGGCTGCATTCAAACGAGCGGGACTTAGTAGAAAAAGCTCAAACCTGGGAGGCGGAGGATTTGAGGTCTAATCCCAGTTCCGCCAATTTTTTTTAATAGCATTTATTAAGCGCTTACTATGTGCAAAGCACTGTTCTAAGCGCTGGGAAGGTTAGAAGGTGATCAGGTTGTCCCACAGGGGGCCCACAGGCTTAATCCCCATTTTACAGATGAGGCAACCGAGGCCCAGAGAAGTTAAGTGACTTGCCCCAAATCACACAGCTGACAATCGGCGGAGCCAGGATTTGAACCCGTGACCTCTGATTCCAAAGCTCTGGCTCTTTCCACTGAGCCACACTGCTTCTCTTAGGCCAGTTGCCTGCTGTGTGACGTTGGGCAAGTCACTTCAGTGCTCCCTGCCTCAGTTTCCTCAACTGTAGACCGAGCCCCCTGTCAAACAGGGACTGTGTCCAACCTGATTACCTTGTACCTATCCCAGTGCTTAGAACAGTGTTTGATAATAATAATAATAATAATAATGTTGGTATTTGTTAAGCGCTTACTATGTGCAAAGCACTGTTCTAAGCACTGGGATACATAGTAAGTGCTTAACAAATGCTGTAAAACAAAAACAAAACAAAAAAAATCCCTGAAAGAGAAGACAGTTGTCTTACCCTTTCTTTAAACTCTCCAGAGAAGGAGATCTCCACAGCTTCTGTCATCGGGCATTCCAAGTTTCCGCAGTTTACGTTTCCCTCAATATTTGGTGAAAATAAAAGAAAATGTGTTCCCCTTGAATAATTCCAGTTCCTTTGCCACTTCGTCACACACTTGGAAAGGCCCGTTTTCCAAGCCTTTCATCCTGTCTTCCCCGGGTCTCTCCCGGATTCTCTCTCTTCTGTTTCTTTGGCTGTCTTCCATTCATTCATTCATTCAGTCGTATTCATTGAGCGCTTACTGTGTGCAGAGCACTGTACTAAGCGCTTGGGAAGTACAAGTTGGCAACCTATAGAGACGGTCCCTACCCAACATCAATCGATGGTAGTTACTGAGCGCTGACTGTCGGGCAGAGCACTGTACTAAGCTTCTGGGAGAATAAAATATAACAGTAGGTTCCACGTCCCACTGGGCATTTCTGCTAACATCACTTGGGCACGTCTTCTGGCGGCACCTCTTCCTGTCTTTGCTTCTGCTCTAGCTAGGTTTTCCTTTTCCTCACTGCCCCTCTGTACCCATCACCTTACGTTTGCGCACCTGTCTCACCCAGCGCTCCCTCTCTGCTTGGTTGACGAGCGACCCCGGACACTAGCGCACGCCGTATATAACCCGTCACCCACTGGGGTAACCCTTGCGGCCCCGGGCCCCGACGGGGTGGGAAGTCGCGGTGTTCAGAAACTGTTGTGTTGGTCCGAACCGAGTGACCCTGTACTGTTTTGCAGTGCTTCATTTGGTAGGAGTAGTGATCCCACCGGCCCCTACATTTCAGCCAGTCGCAATTCATCTCCTGCTACCTCACCCATTACCCTTGATTCATCTACCTCTCTGGGCAGCCAGTGGCAACCTGCCTCTTCCTGTCCCACCCCAGTCAGTGCAAACACTACTACGGCGGTTCAGCCTGGCAGGTAAGAGTCCTTGGGGCCGTTGCCTGTGGGGTCAGCAAGGTTGGCGCCTCGTGATACCCTGATGGTGCATGGATTGAGGAGGTTGGAATCCTAAAATGTAGAACAAGGTCATCAGGCTCTTAAGCTACCTGCAACTAACATACGCAAGGAGAGGAGCAGTAGAATCCTAGGACTAGAAGGTATTCTGAGGTTATCTGGTTTATTATCATTATTATTATTAATAATACAATATTAATATAATATTCATATTAATAGGGATATAATATTAATAATTTATATTATATTAATAATGTGATAATAATGATGATGATAGCATTTATTAAGCACTTACTGTGTGCAAATCCATCAATCGTATTGAGCGCTTACTGTGTGCAGAGCACTGTACTAAGCACTTGGGAAGTACAAGTCGGAAACACATAGAGACAGTCCCTACCCAACAGCGGGCTCACAGTCTAGAAGGGGGAGACAGAGAACAAAACCAAACATGCTAACAAAATAAAATAAATGGAATAGATATGTACAAGTAAGATAGAGTAATAAATATGTACAAAAATCTGTGCAAAGCACTGTTCTAAGCGCTAGGGAGGTTACAAGGTGATCAGGTTGTCCCACGGGGGGCTCACAGTCTTCATCCCCCTTTTACAGATGAGGTAACTGAGGCCCAGAGAAGTGAAGTGACTTGCCCAGAGTCACACAGCTGACAAGTGGTGGAGCCGGGATTGGAACCCATGACCTCTGACTCCAAAGCCCGGGCTCTCTCCACTGAGCCACGCTGCTTCTCCGGACGTTTATTCCCCTGCCTCTTCACAAGGAATGCCTAACAATCAGTTGTATTTATTGGGCTCTTACCTTGTGCCCAGCGCTGTGCTAAGTGTTTGGACGGGTATCATTCAGAACAGATGGTTAGCGCTTCTTTTGTTAAAGGTGTCCAGTTATGGAGGTAGACTGATTCGACATGTAACCACTCTGGTAGTCCAGAAATACTTCCTTATATTATTTGGCTCACATCACCATCACGCATCACCATCGCATCGCATCATTTTAGACTGTGAGCCCACTGTTGGGTAGGGACTGTCTCTATATGTTGCCAATTTGTACTTCCCCAGCGCTTAGTACAGTGCTCTGCACACAGTAAGCGCTCAATAAATACGACTGATGATGATCACCAGTGGACTTCCCAGGTGTCCAACTGCAGTTAACTTACAGTTCATGTGATGACGAAACAAAATGTTACACTGAATCTAGCACCTCACTGAAGTGGTACCAACATGCCGATGGAGGCCAAAGGTTGGCGTTTGGCCTTTTTTTTTACCTAGTGGAAGGGGGAGATAGGAGCTCGGGTGGAAGGAAAGAAGACTTTTTGTTCTAAATTGCTGAATTACCCAGCCAGCTACCAAAGGTTGCAAATTAAAGGACGCTAGGCTCTAGGATTGCTGAAAAATCTGCAGGAATGGAGAATACGGGGGGTCATTTCAGGTTTGTTCATGAGATGCTCTCTTGACTTAGAATTATCTCTTAGGCCGTACATGGGGTGTGTCTGTAGTATTTTATCTCAACAGGAAATTTTAAATGGGCTCCTATGTGAGCCCACTGTTGGGTAGGGACTGTCTCTATATGTTGCCAATTTGTACTTCCCAAGCGCTTAGTACAGTGCTCTGCACATAGTAAGCGCTCAATAAATACGATTGATGATGATGATGATGTATTTATCTGGAGTGTTTTTTTCCTGTTCGGCAGGTTAGGGAGAATTTTTAAATCTTCTTTTGAAATAGTGGATTTTATAGGTACAGCGACTCAAAGAGAAGGGAAATTCATTATATTAGTGATTGGTAGACGCAGAGCTAGCATGAGTGAATCTATTTCCAGGCCCTAGCACAGTGGGTATATGTTTACACTCATCGATTAATCTTGACCACTCAGGTTGCGAACATTTTTACGTCCGTCTCTCCAATTAGAGTGTAAGCTCTCTGTGGGCAGGGAGCATGTCATTTCATTATTCTTTATTTCCCAAGCTCCTGGTACTTTGTACACCAGCATGTGGATGCTTAATACGTGGTACTACACCTACTGTTGAGTTTAAACAATTTAGTGCCCATAATGTCACCCTAAATGGGGGTGCCATCTTCCCCCCGCTTTCCAGCACTACCCTTCCTCTTGGGAGAGTTTCCATGGATGTTAGCGGAAAAGGTGTTGAACCCCACATCTTGCCTGGGGCCCCCACTTCAAGCCTGCACCCCTCCTCCCTTTCAGCACTGCCTCTAGCCTGTGCTTTACATATGCTTTTCCTTCGGTAGACTGGGCAGATGTTGGGATTTTTCTCCTTTTTCAGGACATCTAAACTAGCATTTAATTAAAAATGGAAGATTTTTTAAAATAAATCAATCGGTGGTATTGGTTGAGCGCTTCCTGTGTGTAGAGCACTGTATAAGCGCTTGGGAGAGTACAATACAGCAAAGTTGGTAGACATGTTCCCCGCCCACGGTGAGCTTAGAGTCTGAAAGGGGAGATGGACATTAAAAAAATTATGGAGGGTGGGATGAATATCAGTGCCTAAAGGGTACAGATCCAAACGCAAGGGTGACGCAGAAGGGAGAGGGAATAGGGGAAATGAGGGCTTAATCTGGGAAGGCCTCTTGGAGGAGATGTGATTTTAATAAGGCTTTGACGGGGAGAGGGGTGGTCTATCAGATATGAAGGGGGAGGGAGGATGTTGACAAGGGATTGGTGGCAAGATAGATGAGATCGAGTAGATTGGCGTTAAAGGAGCGAAGCAGGTCGGCTGGGGTGTAGTCGGAAATCAGTGAGCCAAGATAGGAGGGAGGGAGCTAATTGAGTGCTTTAAAGCTAATTGGGAAGGAGTTTCTGTTTGATCCAGAAGTGGATGGGCAATAACTAGAGGTTCTTGAGGAGCGGGGAAACATAGACTGAACTTTTTTTAGAAAAATAATCTGGGCAGCTGAGTACAGTATGGTCTGGAGTGGAGAGAGGACGCAAGGAGGGTGATGCTTGGATTATCATAGTAGCAGTTTGGATGGAAAGGAAAGGGTGGATCTTAGTGATGTCGCGATGGTAGAACCGACGGGACTTTGTGACAGACTGAATTTGTGGGTTGCGTGAGGGAGATGAATAGAGGATAATGCCAAGTTAACAGGCTTCTGAGTCAGGCTGGTGGTTCTGTCTACAAGTGATAGGAAAGTCATGGGGAGGACAGGGTTTGGGTTTAAATAACCAAGTGTCTCATGTCAGGATGATTTCACTAAAATCCTTGTTTTTTAAACTCATTTCTCACCCAAACACGCAGAAAGATCTTTGTGTTTCTCAATCATCACCCCCCTCCGTGGTCCATGATGTTGTTTTAAGCGTCCTGTTTGAATCTTCAGGCACCCATTAGATTTCTGACTGGGGACTAATTTTGTGTTGGCTGCTGACCAGTTTTCCTCCTCTTTGTACGTAGGATATTTTTAGAAACAAACCCATGGCTTGTAAACATTGCGATTAGTAAACACATAGGCGGCGAAATAGATTTTTCTGCGTTTTCACACCTCTCCCTGCTTCTCCCATTCCCGTGGGTATCAATTTGGGGATCTTTGTTTCCCCAGTAACGAGCTGTGACATCACAAACGAGGGCTTCGTGGGTAGGGAGCCAACGGCAGGAGCAGACCACATTAAGAAGCAAAAATCTTATGCAAATGTGCTTAATTATATCGCTTGCAGGAGAACTTACGTTTTCAAGCAGAATCCCATTGTGAGTGTTTTTTGATCTACTCACACATGTTTCTCCAATTTTGTTTTGATTGTAACTAACTAGGTTGATATGAACCCCAACGGTTTCATGGTAGGATAAGTGGAAAGAACTCAGCTACCAGGCAAACGTAGGGGAGAGCTATTTTTTTTATTTTGAGACTAATTAAATTTTTTTCTGTGGATAATCCTTGCTCCGACCAACGCAGCTTGCAGGGACAGGAGGAGAGGGATGTAGTTAGCATCGTTCATTAGCATCGTGACCCCAGGGGATGTATCTGTTTGGGCCAAACCCAGTGTTTTTGCCCAGCTTCCTCTAACAAGCGCACTTCTACTGATAGAAACAATGGGAATTTCAGGTGGAAAGACAGGGAATGCAGGAATGGGAGAAGGGTGCTCCGGCTCACTCTAACCAGCCGTGAGTCGCGGTACCCGTTCGTCCGTTGAGTGCGGGACTTGAATAAAGTGCCTGTTGTTCTTTTTTTGCTTTCAGAGCCTCGTACAAGCCGCAGACTGACACGGCGGCGGAGAAAGCTACAGAGAACATCTCTTCGAGCACCCCTCTGTGTGTGATCACCAACCGCCCCCCTCCCAGCACCACCAATGGAGTCACGCCGGCCAATGTGCTCGCGACTACTGGAACGGACCCCTCAGCGGAAGCCAGGGAGAGGAGGCGGTGCGTTGCTTTTGAAATTGGGATGGAGCCGTGTCTGCTTGGGGCGGGAGGAGTGCGTCGCCCCACGGGGAGTTTGCGCGGAGGGAGTTCGTGGGCAGGCTCGTTGGCAGGAGGAGGTTTATTGAGGGAAACGTCAGCCATGGCTAATAAGCTAGTTCCGATTTTCCAGGTTGGGTCAGTTCTCCTGTAGCCCCGAGGGTTGGTCCTTAATAATAATAATTGTGGTATTTGTTAAGTAATAATGATGGCATTTGTGAAGTACTTACTATGTGCAAAGCGCTGTTCTAAGTGCTGGGGGGGGATACAAGGTGATCAGGTTGTCCCACGGGGGGGCTCCCAGTCTTCATCCCCATTTTCCAGATGAGGGAACTGAGGCACAGAGAAGTTAAGTGACTTGCCCAAGGTCACACAGCAGATAGGTGGCGGAGCAGGGATTCGAACCCATGACCTCTGACTCCAAAGCCCGGGCTCTTTCCACTGAGCCATGCTGCTTCACTAAGTACTTACTGTGTGCCAAGAGCTGTTCGAAGCGCTGGGGGGGATACAAGGTGATCACGTTGTCCCACGGGGGGCTCCCAGTCTTCATCCCCATTTTCCAGATGAGGCAACTGAGGCACGGAGAAGTTAAGTGACTTGCCCAAGGTCACACAGCAGATATGTGGCGGAGCAGGGATTCGAACCCATGACCTCTGACTCCAAAGCCCGGGCTCTTTCCTCTGAGCCACGCTGCTTCACTAAGTTAAGTAAGTTAAGTACTTACTGTGTGCCAAGAACTGTTCGAAGCACTGGGGTAGAAGATACAAGGTAATCAGGTTGAGTGCAGTCCGTGTCCCTCGTGGAGCTCACCGTCTTGACCCCCATTTTGCAGATGAGGTAACTGAGGCTCAGAGAAGTGAAGCGACTTGCCCAAGGTCACACAGCAGACACGTGGCAGAGCTGGAATTAGAACCCATGACCTCAGGCTCCCAGGCCTCTTTCCGTTAGGCCATGGTGCTTCTCAAACGTCCCGTTAAATTGCGTTGTTGCCCGCACAGCACGCCCGGAGACTGCAGCTCATCGTGACCAACTGTCATCATCAGTGGTATTTATTGAGCGCTTACTGTGTGCAGAGCACTGTGCTAAGCAATAGGGAGAGTGCCATACAACAGAGTTGATAGACCCATTCCCTGCTTACAGTCTAGAGACAAGCACGCGGTCTCGAGGACTGCCGTTATTTGTTTTTTTTTCCAAACCCACCAACAAACTTGGAGGGGTGTGTACGTGTTGCGGTGGAGACGGTGAGGAGTGTGATTGGGAGGTTCAGCCATGTAAAGCAATCTCGGGGGGAAGAGGAGAAAGTTTATAGAGGGGCTGGGGAGGCCAGATTGTGGGGATAAGGCGAGGCTACATACATGGTCACCAGCAAGGGATAACCTGTCCGTATCCTCTCTGACGAAGCACTGTGCTATTTTAGGCAGCAAATGTAGCTAGGGCCATAGTGGAGGCTATCAATCAATCAATCAATCAGTCGTATTTATTGAGCGCTTACTGTGTGCAGAGCACTGTACCAAGCGCTTGGAAAGTACAAGTTGGCAACATCTAGAGACAGTCCCTACCCAACAGTGGGCTCACAGTCTAAAAGGGGGAGGCAGAGAACAAAACCAAACATACTAACAAAATAAAATGAATAGATTTGTACAAGTAAAATAAATAAATAAATAGAGTAATAAATATGTACAAACATATATACAGGTGCTGTGGGGAAGGGAAGGAGGTAAGATAATAATAATAATAATAATGGTGGTATTTGTTAAGCGCTTACTATGTGCAAGACACTGTTCTAAGCGCTGGGGGGTGGATACAAGGTGATCAGGTTGTCCCACTTGGGGCTCACAGTCTTAATCCCCATTTTCCAGATGAGGTAACTGAGGCACAGAGAAGTTAAGTGGCTTGCCCAAGGTCACACAGCTGACAAGTGGCGGAGCTGGGATTCGAACCCATGACCTCTGACTCCCAAGCCTGCACTCTTTCCACTGAGCCACGCTGGGGGAGAGGGTGACGAGGGGGAGAGGAAGGAAGGGGCTCAGTGTGGGAAGGCCTCCTGGAGGAGGTGAGCTCTCAGTAGGGCCTTGAAGGGAGGAAGAGAGCTAGCTAGTGTCAAAGTTAGACCTTATGCTGTGAAGTGGAAATGGTGTTTGGAGCATCACGGCCCAATGGATACAGCACGGGCTTGGGAGTCAAAAGGGCCTGGGTTCTAATGTAATTGTCTTCTGTGTGACCTTGGGCAAGTCACTTAACTCCTCTGGGCCCCAGTTACCTCATCTGCAAAATGGGGATTAAGATTGTGAGTCCCATGTGGGACAGGGACTGCATCCAACCTGAGTAGCCTGTATCTACCTCAGCACTTAGAACAGTGCCTGGCACACATCAAGCGTTTAACAAAGGCCATAAAAAAATAACAAAACTTTGGAAGTCAAGTCCTAAGAGAGGCAGTGTGGTTCAGTGGAAAGAGCACGGGCTTTGGAGTCAGAGGTCATGGGTTCGAATGCCGACTCCACCACATGTCTGTTGTGTGATCTTGGGCAAGTCACTTAACTTCTCTGGGCCTCAGTTACCTCATCTGTAAAATGAGGATTAAGACCGTGAGCCCCACATAGGACAACCTGATCACCCTGTATCCTCCCTAACGCTTAGCACAGTGCTTTGCACATAGTAAGCACTTAACAAATGCCAATTATTATTATTATTATTATTAAGGTGAAGCTCTAACTGTAATGAATCATGGCCCAGTGGAAAGAGAACAGGCCTGGAAAGAGGACTTGGGGTCTAATCCTGGCTCCACTACATACTTACTGTGCGAGCTGTGCCTCAATTCCCTCATCTCCCAAATGGGGACTCAATACCTGTTCTTCTTTCTTAGACTGTGGGATCTTCATTCATTCAATCGTATTTATTGAGCGCTTGCTGTGTGCAGAGCACTGTACTAAGTGCTTGGGAAGTCCAAGTTGGCAACATATAGAGACGGTCCCTACCCAACAGTGGGCTCACAGTGTAGAAGAATCTGATTATCTTGTATCCTCCCCAGGGCTCAGTACAGTCCTTGACACGTAGTAAGTGCTTAGCACATACCACAGTTGTTATTATTAACTAGTAATAATAATATGAAAGACCCTCATTATGGCAGAACTGGCCAGATCATTCTTCCAAAGAGTTTAAAACACTCATCGTAGTGATCCTTGCTCTTGGTATGGGCAGAAAAGGAAGCACAGGATTATTCTTCCCATGTCATTGACAGGCCAGTCAGTGATAACCTCCCTCCCTACCTTAACCTCCCTCCCCTTCTCTCCCCCACCCCGCCGCCCCAGAAGCGGGATTAGAACCCATGATCTCTTGCTGAGTGCTTTCGTAACTCCTTAAAATCAGTCCATTTACTGAGCGTGCTCGGAAATCCGTCAAATCACGGATTCGACGATTGAATGAAATCAGCCGATTTACTGAGTGTCCCTAAATCCGTCAGACCCTCCTATTTACTGAGCGCTTTCGGCAATTTGTCAACGGTGGTATTTGTTAAACGCTTACTAGGTGCTGAGCATTGTTGTGAGCTCTGAGAAATCGTCATGACTGAACTCCTTAAAATCAGCCTATTTCCTGAGCGCTTTCGTAAATCTGTAAAGTCAGCTATTTACTGAGCGCGCCTAAATCCGTAAGATCCTCCTGTTTACTGACCGCTTTCGGAAATCTGTCAAATCGTCCTATTTACTGAGCGCTCGTAAATCCCTAAAACCGTAATGACTGAGCACTTTCGTAACTTTTTAAAATCAGCCCATTTACTGAGCGGTCTCGTAAATCCCTAAAATCAGCCTGTTTACTGAACGCTTTCATAAATCCGTCAAATCGTCCTATTTACTGAGCGCTCGTAAGTGTTTTGTTGTCTGTCTCCCTCTTCTAGCCTGTGAGCCCGTTGTTGGGTAGGGACTGTCCCTATATGTTGCCGAGTTGTACTTCCCAAGCGCTTAGTACAGTGCTCTGCACACAGTAAGCGCTCAATAAATGCGATTGAATGAATGAATGAATGGTATTTATTGATTACTTACTGTGTGCAGAGCACTGTACTAAGTGCTTGGGAGAGTACAAAACAACTATGTGTGGGCGGCCTGCTGTTGTCCCCTTGGATCAATTCAGGAGGAAATAATGGAGAAAGAGAATGAAGGGTGTGGAGGGCTGGGCGACCTGCACTCCTGGCTCCCAGCCACAATTTACCTCAGGCATTTATATTATTTATTATAGTATTTGTTAAGTACTAACTGGGTGTCAAGCACTGTCCTAAGCACTGGAGAAGATTCAAGTTAATCAGGTTGGACATTGTCCCTGTGCCACATGGTATTCCCAATCTAAATAAGGCCTCTAAGGGCAAAAATGACAGCTACTTTTTCCCTTCTTTATTCGCTGAAGGCAGCTGACCTTAGCCACACCCAACCAGGGCCTCCATCCTGAAACTTATCATCTAACCTGGTCCTCAGTTTTGCTGCTGGTATCTGGATTTAAAAAAATATATATATATATTTTTTTTTAAGCACTTACTATGTGCTAGGCACTGTATTAAGCACTGGGGTAGATACAAGATAGGTTGGACACAGTCCATGACCCCACATGGGGCTCACAGTCCTAATCCCCATTTTCCAGATGAGGTAGCTGAGGCATAGAGAAGTGAGGTGACTTCCCCAGGGTCACACAGCAGAGTATGGGTGTACAGGTGTCTCTCTCTCGCTCTCTTTCTGTCTCTTTCTCTCTCTTTCCCCTCCCGCCCCCCCCAGCTGTTCTTCCTATTCAAAACCATCGCTGATGTCAGCGACATCTTTATCCCTCCCAGATACTCCATCCATTCCCGTCAGTTCATCCACGGCACACCGTGTGCACGGTAACTCTGATCAGCCCGCTTCGGAGTGAGGAGGACGGTCATTTTTAGACCACATTCCCTCGCCCTTTCCTCATTTGGAATGAGCACAGCGAGCTTCAGCTGACACTCGGGAAGTGGCCAAGTGCTGTGGCTTCCCCAGTAATCAGATGACCTCTGGGCTGGACCAGCTACGGGCGCAGGAATTTTGAGGCTGTAGATCAAGGGAGACATGAGGATCGGGAGTTGAAGTCACGAGAGGGGCCAAGGTACCGAGAAAGAGGAGGATTTTGAACAGTTTCTTTGACCTTTGAATGCCATTTTATCTACTGCTCCTCCTGTCCATTCTTGCCGTTTGTGAACCGGGGGAAGACCCAGTGGTGCCTCCGGGGCCCAAGCAGAATAGGAGATCACTACCAACCCTGAAAAACCAATGTTTTCAGTCATGAAGGGGATTCTCCCAAATCGATCCATCAGTCAGTGGTATTTATTGAGCACTTACTATATGCAGAGCACTCCGCTAAACACTTGAGAGTACAATCCAGTGCAGTCTCAAAAAGCAGGTTGAAATGATGGAAATGAGGTAGGTGCAATTTAAAGATTGAGAGCGCTGCACATTGATTTGAGAGCAGGTGCTTTTTAGGTGGGACAACAGAGAGAAATATTTCATCAAGATTTCCAAGGAGGCGATAAAACCGAGTCACTTTCCTCCTCCACCCAAGCCCAGGCGTTTAAAAAAAAAAAATCCGGTGTTTTGAAAACAGCAGAATCTTCCCTCTGGAGGATTTCCTTGGCTGCTAATTCCCCAATTGAAGTTGCAATATCCCCTGTAATCAATTCATTGTCATACCGTAAAGGGCACATTTCAGTTCCCTTTAGGCAATCAGTACTAAGATGTGCAAGCCCAAGGCCTAAATTTTTTTTTTTTAATAGTATTTGTTAAGTGCTTACTATGTGCCAGGCACGATACGAAGCGCTGGAGTAGATACAAGATTGGACACAGTCCATGTCCCAGATGGGGGTCCCAGTCGTAATCCCCATTTTACAGATGAGGTAACTGAGGCACAGAGAAGTGAAGTGACTTCCCCATGGTGGATCTGGGATTAACCCAGGTCCTTAGACCGTGCAGCTTCTCAAGTTGCGTGGGCTGGAAAAAACTGTTTCACTAAAGGTTTGGATAAATTATGGGATGGTAGGCCCATGATGGGTTTCTAGATGGCATATTTAGAGGCGTGGAAGATTTGTCCCTAAATTGCGAGGTTGCATGTCAGGAGGGCAGTTGCCTCCATGAGTTCTTTGGTGCTGCTGGTAAAGGCAGAATGTCAAGGTGGAGGGATTATTGTTCGGACAACATTTTCTTTAAGGTATTTTTACGTGTTTACTATGTGTCACACACTTTAGTAAGCGCTGGAGTAGACACAAGCCAGTTGGGTTGGACACAGTCCCTGTCCCACTGAAGGCTCACAGTTTTAATCCCCATTTACAGATGAGGTAACTGAGGCACAGGGAAGTTAACAGACTTACCCAAGCTCCCACAGCAAACAAGTGGCAGAGCTGGAATTCCAGGTCCTCTGATTCCCAGGCCCATGTTCTTTCCAGTAGAAATCAATCAATGGTATTTATTGAGTGCTTGCTATATACAGAGCACTGCACTAAGCATTTGGGAAGAGTACAACACAACAGAATTAGCAGTCACGTTCCCTGCCCGTAAAAGTTTACAGTCCAGAGGGGGAGACAGACATTATTATGAATAAATAAGTAATTTATAATATATAATTTAAAGTTATATACATAAGCACGGTGGAGTTGGGAGGCCACATGCTTCTCAGCATTGCAGTGCTTGTGTTTTTATGTGCAGAACCATTGTACTGTATGATCAAGTCGGGCTGGTTTAGCAGTTGAGCATAAAAGAGTTAGTTACTTCTTCTTGTCTTAGGTGGAACTCCCTGACTGTGTCCAACCCGATTTACTTGTATCTATCCCAGTACTTAGCACAGTGCCTGGAACATAGTACTACTACTAATAATAATTGTGGTATTTAAGTGCTTATTATGTGCCAGGTACAATACTAAGCGCTGGGGTGGATACAAGCAAATTACATTGCACACAGTCCCTGTCCCATGTGGAGCTCACAGTCTCAATTTTACAGATGAGATAACGGAGGCCCAGAGAAGGAAGTGACTTGGCCAAGTGGCAGAGCTGGGATTAGAACTCATGACCTTCTGACCCCAAGGCATGGGCTCTATCCTCTAGACCATGCGCTTCTCCAGGAAATGCATAACAAATACCACAATTATTATTATCTTGACAACATCCCTTTCGCTTGCTGGTACCTTCACAGGTGCTGCTGTGGGGTTGCCAGCTGCCCAGGCGGTGTTGGGGAGGTGAGAACATGTCTGGCCAAGCATGCACACATACTCTGCCCAGGGGGAAATACTTTGGCCCGGTGGGCCTCACCTGGTTTTTCTCAGCCCAGGGCCCAACAGAGCTTTAATCCAGATTGATTGGAGAATTTCTGGAGGATAGGCATGTGCTCAGCGTTCAAGGAATTTATCAATCAGTCGGTGGTATTTGTTGAACGTTTATTGTATGCGAGGAACCGTATGAAGCTCTTGGGAGAGTATAAAACTATGGAGTTGGTAGACAAGTTCCCTGCCCACAGGGAGTTCACAGTTTAGAGAAGGAGACAGGCATTTAAATGAATAAATTACGGATATGTTCCCAAGTGCTTTGGGGCTGAGGGTAGAGTGAATATCAGGTAGAGAGCCAAGTGCATAGGACAGAAGATGGCTTAGTTGAGAAAGGCCTCTTGGAGGATATGTGACCTTAATAAGGCTTTGAAGGTGGGGAGAGTAGAGGTCTGTCGAATATAGAAAGAGAGGGAGTTCCAGGGTAGAGAGATGGCGGTGGCGAGATAGATGAGCTAGAGGTACAGAAAGTAGTTGGTGTGAAAGGAGAGAAGTGTGTGGGCTGGATTGTAGGATATCTGTGAGGTAAGGCAGGAAGGGATAAGGTTATTGAATGCTTTAAAGCTAATGGTAAAGGGTTTCTGTTTGATGGGGAAGTGTGGATGGGGTAAATCTGCCTTTCTCTTTGATACCCAGGGCCAGCAGATGATTTTTCCCCTTCCAACCCTCTCACTTTTCAAAAACTGGTTCAGGGAACTGCCAAAGCCAAGGGGATCACCTGATTGGAAAGTGATTGATTGGACTGGTGGCCAGTGGCCAACATTTGCCAGATAAGCACTGCATGGGTGTGGTTATCAGGTCCGAGAAGCAGCTGTTAAAACAGTGCCTCCAACTAATTCCTTTTCCAAACAACCAAATTTTACTTAGCAACAATAATATAATCAGACCAGCTAGCTAATATTAGAGTCTGTGATTTCTGCCTTTGAGACCTTTATTGTCTTTTGTTGTTGTTTTGTTCTCTTGTTTCTCTGTCATCCCTCGCACTTTGGCCATGCTTGATCTCCCTTTTTCCTCTCTGATGTGTATGGGGTTTTTTGGCCAAGGTCTGAAATGAAGCTTTGGTTGAAATTTTTGTCCCCCGGCTGACCTGGTAGTTCTTGTGCTGGCTCTGGCTCTTCCTGCTACTCATCTGTTCTTCAGAGGGCCAGTTGAATCCAATTCAGCAGCCTGGACATACCACAGACCCGTTCCCAATTCATTTCCAGAGATGTACATTTTGTGAGGGAAAGCACGAGAAGGTTCATTCCTACAGCTTGGGGACTTTTTTGTTAGGTGTTTGTTAACCTTACTTTGTGCCAAGCACCGGGGATGATACAAGTTACTTAGGCTGGGTACGATCCCTGTCCCGCATGGTGCTCACAGTCTAAGTAGGAGGGATAAGAGGGATTGAATCTCCGTTTTACAGATGAGGCTCAGAGTTACACTGGGGGTAGCCAACGCGTTGAGGCTGGCCTTGATCTTGGGTCGAGATGGGAAAACGGGAATCTTGGTTCCCGCCAGGCTTGGGTTTTCAGGATGCTTGAGGAGCTGAACATTGAACTTAGTCTCCGGCTTCCCTTCCTTCCGCCCAGATTTCCCGTGGTTGACACGGTTGAACCTGAAAAGAGCTCCTTAGCTCTAGCGGGACCAGAGAGGCGAAAATACGAAGAAAGTTGCTCCATTTTGCCACCCCCTTAGGCTGCGGGGATAGTTTGTTGAGGGGCTGGAGAAAATATAGGAGTTGTGTTCTTCTTTGAGCTTTCTTCTCCTGACTTTGACTATCCCTGTGCAGGGAGTAGAAATCTCAGACTCTGCCTCTCTTAAGGAGAGGAAAGGTGGTGGTGGTGGCGGCGGCGGCAGGGCGTTTATTTGGCAGGAACGGAGTAGAGATGAAGGCCTTTGGCAAAGATCCTTGATTGCTTTCCTTTAATTATGTAGGGATTTCCAGGAATCAGAGCACTTTCTAATCTCCATGTGTCTATAATTAGCCAAGTATGTAAGTTGGATTAATAACCATATCCACTGACATTTAGAGGTCCAGTTTGAGCAGGACTCCTCCTTGATAACCATTCATAGAACAGTGCTTTGCACATAGTAAGCGCTTAATAAATGCCATTATTATAATTATTATTTTGTGTAAGCCAAGGGCATACTCTAGAGTAAAGTCTTAGCCTTTAACTCCAACTAAACCATCCCAGCTACAGGAAATCCAGGGGGCCTAAGGGGACCCAGGCTCCTAAGAGTTAAACAACGGCATCTTAACATGAAAATCATCCCTCGCACTTTGAAGGGTGGATCATTTCAGATCAGCAGGTTTGACTGGGGCAGAGGACGTCATACAACACACACAAACTGAAATCCCTGCTGTGTTTTAACTTGTCACCTTGCTTCACAGTGAAAGCTTGTTGTGGGCAGGGAATGCGTCTATATATTGTTATATTATACTCTCCCAGGTGCACAGTAATTTTGATTGAATGAATGATCAATCAGTAGCAATTATTGAACCTCTGCTCTGTGCAGAACATACAACACACACAAACTGAAATCCCTGCTTTGTTTTAGCTTGTCACCTTGCTTCACAGTGTAAGCTCGTTGTGGGCAGGGAATGTGTCTGTATATTATATTGTACTGTCCCAGGCGCACAGTAATTTTAATTGAATGAATGATCAATCAATAGCAATTATTGAACCTCTGCTCTGGGCAGAACATTATACTGGGCCCTTGAGAAAGAACAAAAAAGGATTAGAAGACATGATCCCACCCTCAGGGAGCTGGAAATTTAGCTCAGGGGTCCTGAGCATTTTTTATCTATACAGACAGTTGAGATCAAGTGTACAATTCCAATGTGCTCTCCCAAGCGCTTAGTACAGTGCTCTGCATATAGTAAGTGCTCAATAAATACGATTGCATGAATGAATCACTGTTATGCACACTCTCTTTCCCTTTCAGAGGAATCAAACTGTTGGTCCCTCTTCCCCTTTGTCTTTGAGAGACTATGACAATATCAGTCAATTAATGGTATTTATTGAACACTTACTGTGTGCGGCGTATTGTACTAAGGACTTGGGAAAGTACAATACAACAGAGTAGGTAGTCGCAATCTCTGCCCACAAGGAACTTACAGTCCACAGGGAACTTGTTTTATTGCTCTTGTGTTCTTCGGAAATTTCATCGTTCTATAAGAGGGTCAGGTCAACTAAATACTTTTAAAAATAATAATAGTATTTGTTAAGCACTTACTATGTGTCAGGCACTCTTCTAAGGACTGGGGAATCAATCGTATTTATTGAGAGCTTACTGTGTGCAGAGCACTGTACTAAGTGCTTGGGAAGTACAAGTTGGCAACATATAGAGACAGTCCCTACCCAACAGTGGGCTCACAGTCTAGAAGGGGGAGACGGAGAACAAAACCAAACATATTAACAAAATAAAATAAATAGAATAGATATGTACAAGAAAAATAAATAAATAAATAGAGTAATAAATATGTACAAACATATATACACTATACAGGTGCTGTGGGGAAGGGAAGGAGGTAAGACGGGGGATGGAGAGGGGGCGTGAGGGGGAGAGGAAGGAGGGGGCTCAGTCTGGGAAGGCCTCCTAGAAGATACAAGGTCATCAGGTTGTCCCATGTGGGGCTCACAGTCTTAATCCCCATTTTACAGGTGCGGTAACTGAGGCACAGAGAAGCAAAGTGACTTGCCCAGAGTCACACAGCTGACAATTGGCAGAGCCGGGATTAGGACCCGTGACCTCTGACTTCCAAGGCCGTGCTCTTTCCACTGAGCCACGCTGCTTCTGCGGCTTCACTTTTAAAGGAGAGGGTGCTTTAGATGGATGCCCCACGGTCTTTTTTTATGGTATTTGTTAAGAGCTTACTACGTGCCAGGCACCATACTAAGCACTAGGGTAGATACAAGTTAATCGGGTTGGGCACGGGCCCTGTTTCACCTGGGGCTCACAGTCTTAAGCTCCATTTTTGCAGATGAGGTAACGGACACCCAGAGAAGTTAGGTGACTTGCCCAAGGTCATAGAGCAGATCTGTGGCAGAGCCAGGATTAGAGCCCAGGTCCTTCTGACTTCAGGCCTGTGCTGTATTCTCTAGGCTACACTACTTCTCCTCGGGTAGATCCCAAAGTGTACGGTGTTCTTGGGGAAAAGGATCACTGTTCCTGGTGTGGCAGAGCCTCTGACGGCCGAGGAGAATGTCACAGCCATTCACCAGGTCCCCGACCGTGTTACGTAGAAGGGAGCCGTCCTCTGACACCTGTGACTGCCAGCTCTTATCCAGCGGGTCCTTTCTTTCGGTCTGCTTTTCTGATAACGTTCGGCCCCTTTCGAGAGCCACGAGTCTTGATTTGCTGTGGCAGGGGTGGGGAAATCTCTCTCCTCCTCTTCCCCTCCCTCCGTTTGGATTTCCCACGTTGGGCAGAGAAGTCGGCCGTCGGTTTAATCAGAAACTGGGCCGTAGGTTTTACTGGGGCTAGGTCCGGCGGAGGGTGGAGGGCTCCCAAGTCGGGTCCCGAGAGGATCTCCTGAAGAGCAACCATCCAAGGGGCCTGGTGGGTGGATTGAGTGTGGGGGGTTGATTTTTGCACCGGTTCCTCCCTATTTGGGGTTTCCGGGAAGGAAAGGCGAACCGACATGGCGCTCGACCCACTGTGGGGCTTGGGCTCTTCCGGATAACGAAGTAGCACAGGCTTGTGGAGACCGGAGGCGAGTGACCGCATGGAGAGGCTGGAGCAGCAGGTAAAGTGCCTTCGACCTCAGACTGTGATTATATTGCTACCTCCCCCCCCCCCCCCACTTCTTTCACCCCCCACCTCTGTAATCCTCACTGCCAAACCTATTGCAGAGAGAAGGTCAGAGCACAGAAGGCAACAGACCCCTGCCTTTCTTCAAATCGACCCCTCCAGTTCAGGCTAATAGTAGTAATAGTATTTATTAAACACTTACTGGGTGCCAAGCACTGCACTGTACTGTTGGGAATTAGACACAGTCCCTGTCCCTCAGGGGGTTCGGTGGAAACCTTTGCAGCAGCTTGGGGATTGGAATAGGATTAGCTCATTGTAAGCAGGGAATGTCTGTTATGTCTGTTACATATCTATTCTATTACATATCTATTCTATTTATTTTATTTTGTTAGTAGGTTTGGTTTTGTTCTCCGTCTCCCCCTTCTAGACTGTGAGCCCACTGTTGGGTAGGGACTGTCTCTGTATGTTGCCAACTTGTACTTCCCAAGCGCTTAGTCCAGTGCTCTGCACACAGTAAGCACTCAATAAATACGATTGATTGATTGATTATGTTATATTGTGCTCTCCCAAGTGCTTAGTAGTGCTCTGCACACAGGAAGCACTTAGTAAATACCACTGATTGATTGACTGGGAAGGGGAAGTGGGAGCTTTAGGGAGTAGAGGAGGAGGATGTCGATGTACCAAAAAGCTTTGCCCATTGAGGACATTTGTCTTTGCTCCACAGAACTCTCGGAAGATAAATTATGAGAGAAGATGTAAAAGGAGAGAGGGGGCTCACAGTCTTAATCTCCATTTTTGGAGATGGGGATGGGGATGATGTAGAGGGAGGAGAACAGTTTCTTAGGAAGTGACAGGATGCAGATATGTGGCTGAGGCAGGATTAGAACCCTGGTCCTTCTGACTTCTCAGGCCTGTGCTCTATTCACTAGGCTACGTTACTTCTCCTCGGGTAGGTCCCAAAGTGTACATTGTGTTCATAGGGGTGTACACTATGTAGAAAGTGTACTACATAGAGGAGGAGGATCTCGATGTACCAAAAAGCTTTCCCCTTTGAAGACATTTGTCTTTGCTCCACAGAACTCTCAGAAGATTAATTACTAGTGAAGATGTAAAAGGAGAGAGGAGGCGTAATGGGGAAGGGGATGATGTAGAGGGAGGAAACAGTTTCTTAGGAAGTGACAGGATGCAGATATGTGGCAGAGGCAGGATTAGAACCCAGGTCCTTCTGACTTCTCAGGCCTGTGCTCTATTCACTAGGCTACGTTACTTCTCCTCGGGTAGGTCCCAAAGTGTACAGTGTATACATAGAGGAGGAGAATCTCGATGTACCAAAAAGCTTTGCCCGTTGAGGACATTTGTCTCTGCTCCACAGAACTCTCGGAAGATTAATTACTAGAGAAGATGTAAAAGGAGAGAGGAGGCGTAATGAGGAAGGGGATGATGTAGAGGGAGGAGAATGGGAGGTGACAGGATGAAGGACCTGAAGCCTCAGTGAGATTTGGCTAGGGTCTTCTGATCGATTACTTGAGTATTTGCGCAAAGAAGCACTTTTCAGCGCCCAGGAGGAAAGATGCGGTTGACCTGATCTGACCGAAGGCTCACATTGCAGGCAAAACAGGCTGTCAGCTCCAGGGACCGTAGAGATTCCTGCCAAA
This sequence comes from Tachyglossus aculeatus, assembly GCF_015852505.1. Classification (NCBI taxonomy): domain Eukaryota; kingdom Metazoa; phylum Chordata; class Mammalia; order Monotremata; family Tachyglossidae; genus Tachyglossus; species Tachyglossus aculeatus. The sequence goes on along the minus strand of NC_052072.1, from coordinate 28,813,539 downwards.
GGTATATTCTGTGCATGTTCTAGAAAAGGTGGCCCGGGCTTTGGAGTTTAAACCTTGAATTCTGCAGCGAGAGAGCCCGAGTTATGGCGGTAGAATCTTCACTTTCTATAAAGTGGCAGCAGAGGGCCATCCTGATGGACCAGCAGGGCTCTTGCTTCTCCGCGGAAGTTAGAATTGTTATTTCCATTTAGCCTATTTCTTCCCCTTTCAGATTTTTCCGTGGTTCCCCCCAAGCAGAATTGTGAGCCGGATTGAGCTCACAAATTGTACACCGTTGTCTTGCCCCAGGAAAATTGCACACTATTTCGGGTGAACCCGATGGTTGAGCTGGCGCAGTCATAGCAGTGCTTTGCACAGAGTAAGCGCTTAATAAACGCCATTAAAAAATAACGTTAGGAGGTTTGCAGTTTCGGGTGGGTCAGGGACGGAGCAGTGGTTAAAGAACTTGGCACACCTGGAACCGGGGGTGGCAGAGGTGAAGAGTCAGAGGCCCTTCTTTCTGGCCAATATAAAGTGTAATCCTTCAACTTCCAGTTTACGATGGGGTTATGGAAGTGAACTGGCTCAGTGGAAAGAGCCCGGGCTTTGGAGTCAGAGGTCATGGGTTCGAATCCCGGCTCCACCACATGTCTGCTGTGTGATCTTGGGCAAGTCACTTCACTTCTCGGGGCCTCAGTTCCCTTATCTGTAAAATGGGGATTAAGACTGTGAGCCCCACATGGGACAACCTGATCACCCTGTATCCTCCCCAGCACTTAGAACAGTGCTTTGCACATAGTAAGTGCTTAACAAATGCTAATTATTATTATTAACTGTCCTTGTTCAAAGCTGTGCCTCCTAGTTATGAGTGCTGCCCGGTTGTGACCTGTTGGGACTTGACCCGGGCCTTCCCTGGCTTTTGTTCAGTGTCTGGTCGCCCTGGCAAGACTTAAATTTTCTTTGCATGCAGGGGATGGGGAGAGTCCTAGAGATTCTCCCACAGAGCCTTACTTGTGGTCCCTGCCGCCACCATCATCATCATCATCATCATCATCAATCGTATTTATTGAGCGCTTACTATGTGCAGAGCACTGTACTAAGCGCTTGGGAAGTACAAATTGGCAACATATAGAGACAGTCCCTACCCAACAGTGGGCTCACAGTCTAAAAGGGGGAGACAGAGAACAAAACCAAACATGCTAACAAAATAAAATAAATAGAATAGATATGTACAAGTAAAATAAATAAATAAATAGAATAATAAATATGTACAAACATATATACAGGTACCGTTCCCCTACCCTCTAGGCAGATGGGTCATGGGGTGAGTGCGGACCTCCCTGGCAGCCCCTAGGACTGAGACTAACAGCATTTCCATTCGCCCTCCACCTCCATCAGGTAACATGCCCCTTCCTCACCAGGTGAACAGATTACCGGCTTTGTTGGGAGAAAAGAGTGAAGTAAAGATTGTAAAAGGGCATTCTTAAGCAAATAACAGTGAGAAGCGGCATAGCCTAATGGATAGCCTAAATGGATATTACTCTATTTATTTATTTATTTATTTTACTTGTACATATCTATTCTATTTATTTTATTTTGTTAGTATGTTTGGTTTTGTTCTCCGTCTCCCCCTTTTAGACTGTGAGCCCACTGTCGGGTAGGGACCGTCTCTATATGTTGCCAACTTGTACTTCCCAAGCACTTAGTACAGTGCTCTGCACACAGTAAGCGCTCAATAAATACGATTGATGATGATGGTGATGATAGAGCATAGGCTTGGGAGTCGTAAGGACCTGAGTTCTAATCCCAGCTCTGCCACTTTACCGTTGTGTGACCTTGGGCAAGTCATTTCCCTTCCTCTGTGCCTCAGTTACCTCATCGGTAATATTGGGATTAAGACTCTGAGCCCCATGTGGGACAGGGACTGTGTCCGATGCAATTTGCTTGTATCCACCCCAGCGTTTAGTACACTGCCTGGCACACAGGAAGCAGTTAATAAACACCAGGATAAGTGTTATTATTTTGTATGCATCCATTTATTTTAATGTCTGTCTCTATCTAGACTATGGGCAGGGAACGTGTCTAGCACTTTGTTGTACTGCACTCTCCAAAGAGCTTAGTACAGGGTTCTGCACACAGTAAGCGCTCAGTAAATACCATTTCTTTGATTGCATGGGCACTGCCCTCCTGTATTCCTGGGGCGAGGAGAGGAGAGTGGAAGGAATGGGGAATAGATTAACCTCTGTTAATCAATCAAAAGTATTTATTGAGCGCTTACTGTGTGCAGAGCACTGCACTAAGCAGTTGGGAAAATACAATACAGTAGTGTTGGTAGACATGATCCCTGCCCACAAGGAGCTTCCGCTCTTCAGGGAGAGACAGACATCAAAATAGATTACAAAGAGGGGGAAGGGGGGAATACAAGGATATGTGTACATAAGTGCTGTGGAGCTGGGGTGAGCATCAAAGTGCTTAAGGAGTACACACCAAGTACATAGTTGACACATAGGGGAGGGCGGGTAGAGGAAATAAGGGCTTAGTCAGGGAAGGCCTCTTGGAGAAGATGTGCTTTTAGGAGGGTTTTGGCAGTGTTACTCATTTGTAGTTATGTAATATGATTCGATTCAATGAGGGGTCTGTGAAGGACTGTCATTCAAGATTTACTTCACCAGTTAGATCAGTTGGTTAAGTGGGGGTTTTTTTCTGCTCAGGCTAAAGTGTGACAAACTAGAGGCCTTCCCAGACTGAGCCCCTTCCTTCCTCTCCCCCTCTCCATCCCCCCCATCTTACCTCCTTCCCTTCCCCACAGCACCTGTATATATGTATATATGTTTGTACATATTTATTACTCTATTTATTTATTTATTTATTTTACTTGTACATATCTATCCTATTCATTTTATTTTGTTAGTATGTTTGGTTTTCTTCTCTGTCTCCCCCTTTTAGACTGTGAGCCCACTGTTGGGTAGGGACTGTCTCTATATGTTGCCAATTTGTACTTCCCAAGCGCTTAGTACAGTGCTCTGCACATAGTAAGCGCTCAATAAATACGATTGATGATGATGATGATGATAGAGGGGCAAAAAATGAGTGACAGTGTGCATATCTCAAAGCTCCTAAAGTTTCATCCTAAATATCCTGGACCCAAAAATGCGGGAAGAGTTGAAAACTCATTCCCATACTGAATTTATAAAGAAGGTAAACACAGCTAAATATTTTTCCATTCTCCCTATCAATAAAAATGTCACTATCTAGGAAGAAAGGGACTGGTTAGTAATGGGACGCAGCCCCTAGGAGAACTGGGTCCTGTTGTCTGCTTGATAACTCACATCCTGGGGGAGAACTAAGGGAAGTCATTTAGCCTCTCTGAGCCTAGCTTTGTACATATCTATTCTATTTATTTTATTTTGTTAATATGTTTGGTTTTGTTCTCTGTCTCCCCCTTCTAGACTGTGAGCCCACTGTTAGGTAGGGACCGTTTCTATATGTTGCCAACTTGTACTTCCCAAGCGCTTAGTACAGTGTTCTGCACACAGTAAGCGCTCAATAAATACGATTGATTGATTGATTGTCCCCCATCTGCCGTGTGGAAATAACTACCACAATTAGTGTAATAGAAGTGCTGTAGGGATCAATGAGTCTGTAAGAAATTTGAGCACTTCAGAAGTGGGCCAGCGTGACTTTTTGGAAAGAGCACAGTCCAGGGAGTTAGATGTTCCAACAGGTTCCTATCCCAGCTCCATCCGCTTTTTCCCACATGATCCCGGGCAAGCCATTCCACCTCTCGCTTCCCTGGTTACTCCATATGCAAAATGGGGACTAAATCCTTCTCTGTCAACCCTCTGTCACCCAAACCCACCTTTTAAGCTATCAATTAATCAATCATTCATTCAGTTATATTTATTGAGCTCTTACTGTGTGCGTAACACTGTACTAAGCATTTGGGGAAGTACAGTAAACAACAGACATTCTCTGCCCACAATGAGCTCACAGTCTAGAGGGGGAGGCAGACACTAGTATAAATAAATAATAATAATAATGATGATGGCATTTATTAAGCGCTTAATATGTGCAAAGCACTGTTCTAAGCACTGGGGAGTTTGCAGGGAGATCAGGTTGTCCCACGGAGGACTCGCAGTCTTAATCCCCGTTTTACAGATGAGGTAACTGAGGCACAGAGAAGTTGTGACTTGCCCAAAGTCACACAGCTGATAATTGGCGGAGCTGGGATTTGAACCCTTTACCTCTGACTCCAAAGCCCGGGCTCTTTCCACTGAGCCAAGCTGCTCATGTATCTGTATATATTACAGATATATAAATATGTGCTGTGGGGATAGGATCATATTTATTAGGTGCTTACTATGTGCAGAGCACTGTACTAAGCGCATGGGAGAGAACAATACAACAGAACCGGCAGACACGGTCTCTCACCATAATGAGCTTCCAGTCCTTTCCATCATTCCCCTCCGCTTACCCCTACCATCTTTTCCCATCCTCTCCCCCTGCTCTAGATTTTCCCACAGCATCACATCGTGCCGTATTCAGGGTGTTTTAGCGAAATCACAGGGACCCCACATAGTTTGGGTTTATCTAGCGCTGTTGAGCAGACATTGTGTAGTGCTGGGGGGGGGGGGTGAGGAATTTTAAATTAATCGATCACATTTATTGAGCACTTACTGTGTGCAGAGCACTGTACTGAGCACTTGAGAGAGTATAACAGAAACATTCCTTTCCCACAGCGAGTTTAAAATCAAGAGATTCACAATGGGGCGAGCTGTGTTAATGTCCATTTAAACTGTACGATTGGTTTTTTGCTCAACAGCTGTTCAAAGGGTCCATTTTGCTGGGTGGTTCTGCACAGAAAGGTTGCCAAGCGGGGCTTTAAACTTTCAGTTTGCTTCCTGTCCTGGCCTTACTGCAGCAGTGCGACTCAGCACTGATTTGCTCACTCCTTCTAGCGACTAGCTAGTCACAGACTTAATGAGCAGGTAGGATCATCATCATCATCATCAATCGTATTTATTGAGCGCTTACTATGTGCAGAGCACTGTACTAAGCGCTTGGGAAGTACAGGTTGGCAACATATAGAGACAGTCCCTACCCAACAGTGGGCTCACAGTCTAAGGGGGGAGACAGAGAACAAAACCAAACATACTGACAAAATAAAATCAATAGAATAGATATGTACAAGTAAAATAAATAAATAAATAGAGTAATAAATATGTACAAACATATACATATATACAGGTGCTGTGGGGAAGGGAAGGAGGTAAGATGGGATGGAGGGGGGACGAGGGGGAGAGGAAGGAAGGGGCTCAGTCTGGGAAGGCCTCCTGGAGGAGGTGAGCTCTCAGCAGGGCCTTGAAGGGAGGAAGAGAGCTAGCTTGGCGGATGGGCAGAGGGAGGGCATTCCAGGCCCGGGGGATGACGTGGGCCGGGGGTCGACGGCAGGACAGGCGAGAACGAGGTACGGTGAGGAGATTAGCGGCGGAGGAGCGGAGGGTGCGGGCTGGGCTGGGGAAGGAGAGAAGGGAGGTGAGGTAGGAGGGGGCGAGGTGATGGAGAACCTTGAAGCCCAGGGTGAGGAGTTTCTGCCTGATGCGCAGATTGATTGGTAGCCACTGGAGATTTTTGAGGAGGGGAGTCTACCACCGATGCTGAATGACGATGGAGGAGCCTCGCTCAATCCATCAGTGATTGATTCCTCGTATCTTGTACCTACCTATTTATTTATTCATTCAGCTTATTCAGTTTATTGAGCGCCTGCTGTGTGCAGAGCATTGTACTAAGCTCTTGGGAGAGTCCAATGCAACAAGAGTTGGTAGACACACTCCCTGCCCGCAAGGAGCATACAGTTTAGAGGAGTTTACAGTTTAGAATCTGAGACTGTGAGCCCACTGTTGGGTAGGGACTGTCTCTATATGTTGCCAACTTGTACTTCCCAAGCGCTTAGTACAGTGCTGTGCACACAGTAAGCGCTCAATAAATACGATTGATGATGATGATGATGAGAAGCAGCGTGATTTACTGGATAGAGCACGTGCCTGGGAGTCGGAAGGGCCTGGGTTCTAATCCTGGCTCCGCCTCTTGTCTGCTCTGTGACTCTGGGCAAGTCGTTTCGCTTCTCCGGGCCTCAGTTACCTCATCTGTAAAATGGAGATTAAGTCTGGGAGCCCCACGTGGGGTAGGGACTGTGTCCAACCTGACAACCTTTTATCTACTTCAGCTTTTAACACACAGTAAGCACTTAGCAAATACTGTTAAAAAAAAAAAATCAAACCACAAGCCTGAGGTGCAAGTGGTTTCCTGAATTTTCTCATCCCTGTCGGTCATGTTCCCCCTGGGGTCCAGGATGCTATGAGAGAGCAGGTGGCGGGGCCAACCACCACCGTGGGAAGGGTATGCACAGATGCATTTATGACCAAAGTGGCTACAGTGATGTTGGCTGTTCGTGGCAAGCGACATGGAGCTGGCAGATTCTCCCTGGGAGGGAGGCAGCAAAGGCCAGTGGAGAGTGAACGGGCCTGGAGATCAGAAACTCTGGTTGCCCCATCCCATCTGATAGGCTGGGTGACGCTGGGCAGCCTGAGGACTGCCTGAGGACTTGCCTTCCCCTGGCTGGATATGATAGAAGGTGAATTGAACAGAAGCAAGATACTGTGTAAGTCCAGAGACAGTTTTATTTTAGCTCAGGAGGGTTGGAGAGAGAGGCAGGTTTGTGGAGAGAACTGTAGGACCCTTTTTATTGACTCCAAATAGTGGAACCTGCTCTTCTTGTACCCTCACAGAACGTATCCTCTGAGCTGAGCATCATCATCATCAGTCGTATTTATGGAGCGCTTACTGTGTGCAGAGCACTGTACTAAGCGCTTGGGAAGTACAAGTTGGCAACACATAGAGACAGTCCCTACCCAACAGTGGGCTCACAGTCTCAGACTCTAGACTGTAAACTCCTCTAAACTGTATGCTCCTTGCGGGTAGGGAGTGTGTCTACCAACTCTTGTTGCATTGGACTCTCCCAAGAGCTTAGTACAATGCTCTGCACACAGCAGGCGCTCAATAAACTGAATAAGCTGAATGAATAAATAAATAGGTACAAGATACGAGGAATCAATCATTGATGGATTGAGCGAAGCTCCTCCGTCGTCATTCAGCATCGGCGGTAGACTCCCATCCTACCTGCTCATTAAGTCTGTGACTAGCTAGTCGCTAGAAGGAGCGAGTAAATCAGTGCTGAGTCTAAAAGGGGGCAGCAAATGAAGGACTCAGGACATGTCATATTGTATTGTGCTCTCCCAAGTGCTTAGTACAGTGCCCTGTACACACTACACACTAAGTGCTCAATAAATACCACTGATTGATTGCTTTTTGAATGTATGGTGCCCTGTGATCTCTAGAATCAGCTGTCTGGGTCACCTGCCTGATGGGACCTGGAAATCAGAACTGCCCCAAATCTAGGAAACTTTATGGCTAATTTCTCTGACTTACTGGATCAGTCTGTGTTCCCAAGTGTTTGGGTTTTTTGTTTTTGTGGTATTTGTTAACGCCTATTATGTGTCAAACGCTGTTCTAAGTGCTGAGGTAGATACGAGGAATTCATGTTGGACACAGTCCCCGTCCCAACGAGGGCTCTCAGTCTAAGTCGTTGTCTTTGATTCCCACCGACCCCATTAGGCTGTACCTCAAGTCTCATCCCTGCCTTGGGTGGTATTTTCACCTCCCTCCACCTCTCCAAGCCCTCTGCCAGCTGGCCTTCCCCAAATCTTGACCCTTGCTACTCCCAGCTGACTGGGATGGTGGACGAAATGGTGCCAAGAAACAGAATCTGGCGTCTCTCCTGCTCTCTGTCCCTTATTGAGGAAAATTCTCATCCTTTCCACCAAATCAGAGGAGGTATTGATTTGTTCTGTACGCTATATAAAATGTGCATCTATTGGAATAGGATTTGGAGAGCTGGTAGCGGCATTGGCTCTGCAGAGCCCCAAGGTTTTCTACCCCTCCTCCTATTCCTCCTCTGTAGGCAGTTTCGTAGCAAATTGCGAGCTGCTTCTTCAGCCTCACTGGGTCGCCTGTACGGTGCATCCCTTCCCTAGTTTCCATGGGAGCCCGGTGCTGAGACTGCAGTCTTTCCCGGCACTGCTTACCTTTTTTCTAGCTATCTCCACGCCTCTCTTGACCTTCGCGCTGCTATGCAGGCCTTCGCGAGGAGGTAATGCTCTGTTTTTCTCCAAACTATTTTTTTTTTGCCAAAAGGGGGTTATGGGCATGGTTATGATAGAGGGGAGAAGGAAGTAGGGGGATGGAGGCTGTGGATTGCAAACGCTCCAGTTTGGAAGAAAGTGTCTTGTTAAAAGTGTACCGCTTCTATGAGTTTGCTCTGATTGCCGGGTCTATAAATACCTCGAATGTGGGAGAGCCCAGCACAGACTTAGTCCCTTTAATGGAAAATCCACACCCGGAAAATTGCCAAAATGGGCCTTCTCGGGGCAGAGGGTAAGAATGAAATTCCGCATTGGGCAGAAAAAATAAATCCCATTGATCACTTGCATACTCTGCTGGCTCTTAGCAATCCTCTTGGGTCTCAAAATGCCATTTGATTGGCAGTTGGGACATTTTCATATTTAAGGAGAGGTTTTTCAGCATCAACTTCAGCGCCTTTTGGCTCTGGAGAGGGAGGGCGTCCCTGATATTGGAGACTGGGCATGTCTTGCTGTTCCTGGGTGTGGGAGGAGGGACTTCTTGTTAGGACCCTGCTCCCAGTAACCCAGCTGGACTATGTTTTGATTGGGCATAGGCTTGGTCCAAGTATCCAGCTAGAAAGCTGTGGGGGAGGTGGAGTTTCTGAATAAATCCTAACCAGTGGGCCACATGAAGATTGCTGCATCCTCCAGAGGAAAAATAAGTCCACTCTTTCCCTCCGTCGTGTAAACCTTGTTGGGCTGTGAGCGGCCTCTCGCCCCTCTCCCTGAAAGATGAATGGAACAGATTAACATGAGATGCTAACGGCAGCTGGCTGAAAAGGTGAATGCTGCCCTTCATCTTCGGGTGTAAACGTGGGACATTTTGGGGATGACGTGGAAGAGGGAAGGGGCTTCGGGGGAGACTTTCTGGCAGGCTGGGCTGCCGAGCTCCAAATCACCTCTTCCTGTCATCTAATCCATTTTCAACTAAGGGACTAAGAATACTCTGCAGACTGTCCTTGAATCTTCTGGTCCTGCCTTTGGAAGCTGAGGTGTCTTGTCCCGAAAATACAGAGAACCACAGCAGCAGAGGATAGAGAAGGAAAGAAGTTTAGCGGGAGACCACTCCACCGCTATGCCCCACACATATTCCTAGTATGGCATGAAAGGAACTTTTCCTCACAGCCACAATTTTAGCTCCCCTTTTGGAGGGTGCCTAGTGAGAAGCAGCATGGCTCAGTGGAAAGAGTTTAGCGGGAGATCACTCCACCACTATGCCCCACACATATTCCTGGTGTGGCATGAAAGGAACTTTTCCTCACGGCCATAATTTTAGCTGCCCTTTCGGAGGGTGCCTAGTGAGAAGCAGCGTGGCTCAGTGGAAAGAGCACGGGCTTGGGAGTCAGAGGTCATGGGTTCTAATCCCGGGCTCCGCCACTTGTCAGCTGTGTGACTTTGGGCAAGTCACTTAACTTCTCTGTGCCTCAGTTCCCTCATATGTAAAATGGGGATTAAGACTGTGAGCCCCATGTGGGACAACCTTGAGTACCTTGTATCCCCCCAGTGCTTAGAACAGTGCTTGGTACATAGTAAGTGCTTAACAAATACCAACATTATTATTATTATCTCTGGGTCCTGAGAACTGAATGCGTTGGCCTCATCCCCGGGGAGTCCCTAGGGATATGCAGGGCCCAAGACCAATGTGCCATAGTAGGATCCTGCAAAACAGGGAACACCCCGGGAAGGCTGGGGGAGAGAATGTGGGAGAGGAGAAGCAGCATGGTCTAGTGATAGACCACGGTCCTGGGAGTCAGAAGGACTTGGCTTCTAATCCTGGATCTCCTACTTGTCTGCTGTGTGACCTTGGGCCAGTCACTTCACTTCCCTGAGCCTCAGTTACCTCATCTTTAAATAGGGGTTAAGACTGTGAGCTCTTTGTGGGACATGGTCTATATCCAAACTGATTACCTCGTGTCTGTCCCAGTGCTTAGTACAGAGCCTGGCACAAAGTAAAATGCTTAACAAATATACAAAAAAAAGGAGAATGGGAGTGGAGGGAAGTAGGCCTGAGCCTTCCCTTAGGTGAGAGCAAGAGTCAGTTAGTCACATTTAGAGAATGCTTATTGTATGCAGAACACTGAACTAAGCACTTGGGAGAGTACAGTATAACAATATAGCAGACAAACTCCCTGCCCACATTGAAGTTTCAGTGTACAGTGGGAGACAGACATTAATATAAATAAATAAATTACAGATATGTGCATAAGTGCTGTGAGACTGAGACGAATAAAGGGAGCAAGTCAGGGCAATGCAGAAGAGAGTTGAAGAAAAGGAAAAGAGCAAGAGGACGAATGGAAGGAAGGAAGAACTAGGGATGGTTCAGTGGAGAGCAATTACACGGTGGGCTCTCTCACGGGAAGGCCATAGCCCTCATCATGGGAAAGTCAGGTCTGTGTGGTTACGGTTAAAGCATCTCCCCATTTCGCCAAATTTACCCGTTTCACAGCCCTGCAGTTCCCGTGTAACTGGGCCATTCATTGTTTAGCACTGACTGAACTCTCATGAAATGCTGGGTTCCGTACAGAGCACACACAGTGCAGCCCGTAGTGACTTGGAACTGATATGTTAAGGCCCACTGTTTCCCTCTTAGAAGGGACCTGAAGTTTTTAAAGGAGTTTAAGATTCTTAGAATCCACCACAAGGGCAGACAATGTTCTCTTGACACAGCTGTTCTTAGGCTCATTAAGTCACAGTGGAGACAATTAGCATAGTTCCCCATGATATGTTAAGAATCGAGGAGATTTGTAAAGAAACAGAAGGTGGGGAAGATTTTTGGAGTCCTAGAATGTGTGATCCTGGGCTGGGCAATGTGGAAAATGCCAAGGAACCAGAGAAAAAATACCAGTCAAGCATATGTATTCAGCCCTTACTGTGAGCAGTTCCTGGGAGAGTACAGTATAAGAGAGTTGGTAGACACGTTCCCTGCAAACAACAAGCTCACAAGTGGGGCTTGCTGGGGAGGCAGATGTTACTAAAAATAAATAAATTACGGATATGTACAGAAGTGCTGTGGGACTGAGGGAGCGGTGAATAAAGTGCAGATCGGAGAGCCAAGGCGACAAGGAAGGGAATGGGAGAAGAAAACATAGCCCTTGCTTTATAGGAATTTCCAGTCTAGGAGAGGCATGATGTACAAATATATAACGACCAGAAAGCCTTAATATTGATATCCCTAACTCTTGGGCCACTTTGCCTATGTGTAAAAGCTTGTCTGGAGATGATTATATGGTATTTTAAGTTTCTGGGTGTCTGAAGACCAGGAAAGAGATTGAATGATAGTGCAAAGCACTTGATGGAAGTAGTTTGTGCTTACACATCTTGAATTAAAGCATCACCCATTAAAGCATCAGAGAAGCAGCGTGGCTCAGTGGAAAGAGGCCAGGCTTTGGAGTCAGAGGTCATGGGTTCAAATCCTGGCTCCGCCAACTGTCAGCTGTGTGACTTTGGGCAAGTCATTTAACTTCTCTGTGCTTCAGTTACCTCATCTGTAAAATGGGGATTAAGACTGTGAGCCCCCCGTGGGACAACCTGATCACCTTGTAACCTCCCCAGCACTTAGAACAGTGCTGCACATAGTAAGTGCTTAGTAAATGCCATTATTATTATTCTTATTTCATACTAAAGAAGAAACCAATATTCTTAGATATGCCCAAGACCTACAATCCATTTTAAATAAGAGCAGGTGAAGGTTAAAGTGAAATGGGCTGACTGAATTCTCGAAAGGGAATGTGGTCACTCTGTCAGGGTGCACTTTGACAGCTGGAGAAAGTTTGATTTAGTTGGTAGGAAAGGAAATGTTCCATTCCCTAGCATTTGCTTTCTCTCTTGCTGTGGAATCTTGAGTAAGGTATTTACCCTCTTTGGATCTCAGTTTTCTTATCGGGAAAAGGAGAGATCAAGTTCTCTAAATCCCCCCTCTCTATATACAGCGGAGAGGATGGGCAGGGATTCAGAAAGTTGGCATTTTTCACAGTATGAGTGTCTGTCATCCTTTCTTCAGTTCTTTGTAGCGTCCAAAAGCTCCTCCCCTATTGCTCTCCCAGAGTCTTCAGAGAAGTGAGAGAGAGGCCAGAGAGAGCAGAGGGATTTGCCAATTCAGAGACCCAGCTGTCATCCTGCTTCTCACCTGCATTTTGAGTCCTGGCTCGAGCTCCATGCCCCACATGCAAAACAGATAAACCACACAATCCACCCGAGATAATGAAGGTAGCCAAGTTCCAGAAGGATCTCCCCAGGGTGGTGTGGTAAGTACAACAGCTGTTCCTCTTTCTCCCCTCCCAGGTCATATCTGACGCCTGTCCGGGACGAGGAAGCTGAGTCCCTTAGGAAAGCTCGCTCCAGGCAAGCCAGGCAGACCCGCAGGTCTACACAGGTCAGTGGCCCCCCCCCCTTCTCCATTTTCACTGGGAAAGTTTCATGGAGGGAAAAGCGGAGAAGGGAGGTCTATTGATAAAATAGCAAGCGATAAAGTTGCCCGCCTCCCTGAAGCTATCCTCTGTTTCTTGTATAGACTTGGGTTGTGTGTTTGGACTGTTAGCGTAATACCACTGGAATCCATAGATGCTCACTTCCCCACCACCCTCTGATTCCTCTTCTCCTGTTTATCTGTTTCTCCCCTTCCCCTTTTTCTCTTCCTTCCTCCCCACCCTCCCAGAAAATCAGTGGTTATTTATCGAGCACTTACCTCGTGCAGAATGCTGAACTGAGCTCTTGAGCACTGTATTAAGTGTTCCAACCCCCAGTCAGGTTGAGAATCGTTCACAGCAGTATAGCCTAGTGGATAGAGCCCGGGCCTGAGAGTCGGAAGGACCTGGGCTCTAATCCCAGCTCCCCCACTTGTCTGCTATGTGACTTTGAGCAAGTCACTTCACTTCTTTGTGCCTCAGTTCCCTCATCTGTAAAATGGGGATTAAGAATGTGAGCGCCTTGTGGGACAGGGACTGTGTCCGACCTGATTTCCAACTTGTACTTCCCAAGTGCTTAGTACAGTACTCTGCACACAGTAAGCGCTCAATAAATACGATTGATGATGATGATGATATCTACCCCAGTGCTTAATGCAGTGCCTGGCACATAGTAGGTGCTTAACAAATGCCATTATTATTATTATTGTAAAACTATAAGCCCTCGAGGGAAAAGTATTCCAAATAGCTTCTAAATGAAAATGAAATCTGTGGCTGGCCATGGCTGACAGTTGGCAGCTTGGGCCTGACCCAACAGTTCCTCCTCTCCCCTTTCTTAATTTATTTGAGACTTCAGAGGGGCTTCTAATGGTCACTGCTGCTGCCTAGTCCTTTGAGCCAGTGGGGTATGAAGCTAGGCTACTAGGTTACTTGACATTGGGAAAATAAGGCAGCTGTGACCAGCCAACCCCTCAAGTGTCTTCTGCAGATTCATTCATTCATTCAATCATATTTATTGAGCACTTGCTGTGTGCAGAGCACTGTACTAAGCGCTTGGGAAGTCCAAGTTGGCAACATATAGAGACGGTCCCTACCCAACAGCGGGCTCACAGTCTAGAAGATGAGGAGGGTGGGCACAGTTCAACAGACAACTCTTTTGGTGGGAAATGCTTCCCGGGCACATGAGCTGTCATCTTTTCAGCCCATCAAATCCCTTAGCCCCGACTGTTGCCCGTGGCCTCCAAGTGACCTTTATTCATAACTCGCGGCTTGCGTCAGTCTGTTTGATATGCTTCTGCCGGTCAAGGGATACTAAAGCACGTCAAGCGGGGAGCGCCGTCCCTTCCAAAATAGCAAGTGAACATGAAATCGAAGTCTGGCTTTCCCATCTGACCCCATGTCCTTTGCCCCCAGGGGGTGACACTAACTGACCTTCAGGAGGCAGAGAGAACCTTCAGCCGGTCTCGGGCCGAGCGGCAAGCTCAGGAACAGCAAGGTGAAAAGTCAGAGGACACCAGCGAGAGGCAGGAGTCATCGACAGCAAGAGAACTTGGGGAGAACCGGCAGCGGTGGAGTAGAAACTTGGACAATGAGGTGACCCTTTCTTGCTTTCAGAATGGGGGTGGCAGATGGGGAGGGAGGGGGGTATAACTATTTCTTAGTATTTCATGTTACCCCAGTATCATTTTTGTTCCTGAAATTAGTCACGTTTGGGAAGTAAGGGAGAAGGCAATAGTTTAATCTGTGTAGATTTTTCATATTTTTTAAAAAAATTCCAGAATTTATGTAATGATTATATTTTTTGCCATTTTAATGTTGTTAAAAATTGGGTTGAAATTTCAAAAAAACTGTGAAGTTTATTTTGGCTTTTTTGTGTGGACCGTGTCCAGCTCAAGACTGAAGGCAGTTATCACATAGAAAGGGGCCTCCTTCAGCATTGGGCGATTGAGGTTGGCAACTGCAACATTGGTGTGAACATCTTAAAAATTTAACTGGATAACTGCTTTTAATTTTTTATGGTGTTAAACTCTTAATATGTGCTGGGCACTGTACTGGGTAGATCCAGTCTAATCAGGTTGGACGCAGTTCAGGTCCCACATGGGGTTCACAGTCTTAATTCCCGTTTTACAGATGAGGGAACTGAGGTGCAGGAAAGGGAAGTGACTTGCCGAAGGTCACACACCGATAAATGGCAGAGGCGGGACTAGATCCCAGGCCCTTCTGATTCTCAGGCCCTTGTTCTATCCACTACATCGTGCTGCTTCATGTGCTAACAATTAATTCTTATTGTTAGAGCCTCACTTCCTCTTTCCACCTGAGCAGTCCTTTTTATCCTCTTAAAGAGAAGTGAGGATCATCGGGTGCTGTACAAAACCAGAGAAACAAAACCACCTTGTCTTCTTGCAATCTTGGGCCACTCTGAGATCTGTTCTTCATGTGTTGCAGCTCCCCACAGAAGTGGAGCTGAAAGGGACAAACAGATTTACAGCCTTCTGTCTTTGGCCCCGGGGTTAGGAGAGCTTATAGTACCGGCTTATATGCCCACATTGGTCACTCCCCGAGTTCACAGTGCTCACTTGCTCTGAGTGCCGGTTGCCATTCCTTCTGCAAAGGACATAGGGCCTTTAGGCTGACAGATGGGGCCCTCAAGCCTCTGATACCGTGGAACTGTTATGAAGGAGGCTATTTCCTCTCCTGCCCCAGGGGAGCTTGGTGTTGTGCCAGGGGTGAGAGGAAAAACGCTGATCTGGGGGGCAGAACAGGAGGATTTAACGTTGCTGGAGCTGCCAGTGTTCCTTGAAGTACCTGGTAGTTTCAGTAGGAAGGGGTGATGGGTAGGGAGGGGATGTGGGCAAGGAAGCGAGGTGTAGAACTACAGCAGCGATAGCTCTGTGGCCCAGCCCGCAGCCCACGGGCCATGAGGATGGCGGGAATGCCACCAACCCCCGGGTTTGAGCTGGAGGCTGGGACCTGCCGTCCAAAAGAGTGGGAAAAGCAGGAGCGCGGGTTGATGATGGCATTTATTAAGCACTTACTATGTGCAAAGCACTGTTCTAAGCACTGGGGAAGTTACAAGGTGATCAGGTTGTCCCACGAGGGGCTCCCAGTCTTAATCCTCATTTTACAGATGAGGGAACTGAGGCACAGAGAAGTGAAGTGACTTGCCCAAAGTCACACAGCTGACAATTGGCAGAGCCGGGATTTGAACCCGTGACCTGTGACTCCAAACCCCAGGCTCTTTCCACTGAGCCACTGCTCCAACCCTGGATCCTGCTGACTCACTGGTGGAGCCAACGGTGCCTGGTACACTGCGGTCCGGATCCACACCACGGCCTTGGGGAGGGCCTGGCAGCACCTCAGAGACAGATTCACTCTGGGCATGCGCCAGCGAGGGGCGGACCAGCCCCTGCGCTGCCCTGGAGTGCCCAGCCCAAGTGCCAGAAAAAAAAAAAAGAAAAAAAATCCACTTGAAATCATTCAATTGGAAATGGGTGCCCCAGAATATATTCTTTTAACAGTGTCCGTAGGACCTTATTTCCACTCCAGCCTCGGGCAGGTTCAATCTACTTAGGAGGACCCTCTCTCTTTGGAGCTCTTGTGGCAAATGGCTATTGTGAGATGGCCAATTCCTCTGTCCGGCTCACACTTTAACTTCAGGGGACGGAGGCTTTACTAGGTGGAACAAATTTAGATTTTCGGTTACGTTCAGTCGAACCTTGTGTCTTAATCCAAAGGGAAAGAGGGCGAGTGAAGGGATGATTGAGCGGATAGGCCCTAGAGCATTAGGAGAATAATCCCAAATGGGAATTAAGCTTCTCTGTTTGAAATCTCCTCCACTTTTCTTCACTCTGCTCCTTGACCATTTGCCTCCTTGTAGGATTTCTTTCTCTTCCCCACCCTTACCAGGCAGGTAATTTGCCAGTTTATTGTTGTATTGTACTCTCCCAAGTGCTTTGCATGCAGTAAGCACTCAGTAAATGCGATTGAATGGTTAATGTAGGTCTCCTTTGGTCAATCCCAACCTAGGGCCTCTGGAACGCAGCTCTCACTAAATTACGAACAACTGTAACTT